>NC_080784.1:98226553-98561553 GCF_028018385.1 Neofelis nebulosa
TTCACTTATCATAATACACTTAGGTCCCATCCATGATGTTGCCAAGGGCAAGATTTCATCCTTTCTGATTGCCAAGTAGTATTCCATTCTATATATACATTTACACCTCTTCTTTGTTTTTTAGTATTTATTTTTGAGAGAGACAGAGCGTGAGCAGGGGAGGGACAGAGAGAAAGGGAGACACAGAATCCAAAGAAGGTTCCAGCCTCTGAGCTGTCAGCACAGAGCCTGAGCGGGGCTCGAACCCATGAACCATGAGATCATGACCTGAGCTGAAGTTGGATGCTTAACTAACTGAGCCACCCAGGTGCCCTTACTACCTCTTCTTTATCCATTCATCAGTCAATGGACATTTAGGCTCTTTCCATAATTTGGCTATTGCTGATAGTGCTGCTATAAACATGGGGATGCATGTACCCCTTCAAATCAGCATTTGTGTATCCTTTGGATAAATACCCAGTAGTGCAATTGCTGGGTCATAAGGTAGTTCTGTTTTTAATTTCTTGAGGAACCTCCATACTGTTTTCCAGAATGGCTGCACCAGTTTGCATTCCCACCAACAGTGCAAAAGGGTTCCCCCTTCTCCGTATCCTTGCCAACATCTGTTGTTTCCTCAACTGTTAATTTTAGCCATTCGGACAGGTGTGAGGACGTATTTCATTGTGCTATTGATTTGTATTTCTCTGATGATGAGTGATGTTGAGTATCTTTTCGTGTATCTGTTAGCCATATGGATTTCTTTAGAAAAATATCTATTCATGTCTTTTGTCCATCTTCACTGGATTATTTGTTTTTTGGGTGTTGAATTTGGTAAGTTCTTTTTTTCTTAATTTTTTAAAATTTACTTATTTTGAGAGAGACAGAGATAGCACAAGTGGTGGAGGGGCAGAGAGAGGGAAACAAAGAATCCCAAGCAGGCTCTGCACTGCTGCCTGGAGCCTGATGTGGTGCTCGAACTCACGAAACTGTGAGATCATGACCTGAGCCGAAACCAAGAATCGCATGCTTACCGGACTGAGCCACCCAGGCACCCTGAATTTGGCAAGTTCTTTATAGATTTTGGATACTAACACTTTATCCCATATGTCATTTGCAAATACCTTCTCCCATTCCATCAGTTGCTTTTTAGTTTTGTTGATTGTTTCCTTTGCTGTGCAGAAGCTTTTTATCTAGCTGAGGCCCCAATAGTTCATTTTTGCTTTTGTTTCCCTTGCCTCCGGAGATGTGTTTAGTAAAAAGTTGCTAAGGCCAATGTCAAAGAGATTGCTGCCCTCTAGGATTTTGGTGGTTTCCTGTCTCAAATTTAGGTCTTTCATCCATTTTGAGTTTGTGTATGGTGTAAGAAAGTGCTCCGGTTTCATTCTTCTGCATGTTGGTGTCCAGTTTTCCCAGAACCATTTACTGAAGAGACTTTCTTTTATCCACTGCATACTCTTTCCTCTATTGTGTTCAATTGATCTATGTGTCTTTTTTTGTGCTAGAACCAGTCTGGATGATTACAACTCTGTAATACAGTTTAAGTCCAGAGTTGTGATGACTCCAATTTTGGTTTTCTTTTTCAACATTACTTTGGCTATTCAGGGTCTTTTCTGGTTCCATACAAATTTTAGGATTGTTTGTTCTAGTTTTGTGACCAATGCTGGTGTTATTTTAATAGGCACTGAACTGAATGTGTAGACTGCTTTGGATAGTACAGACATTTTAACAATATTTGCTCTTCCAATCCATGAGCATGGAACGTTTTCCCATTTCTTTGTGTCTTCTTCAATTTCTTTCCTAAGCTTTTTTCCAGCAAACAGATCTTTTACCTCTTTGGTTAGTTTTATTCCTAGGTTATCTTCTGGGTTTTGTTGCAATTGTAAATGGGATTGATTCCTTGATTTCTCTTTCTGTTGCCTCATTATTTGTGTATAGAAATGCAACAGATTTCTGTATGTTGATTTTATATCCTGTGACTTTGCTGAATTCACGTATCAGTTCTAGCAGTTTTTTGGTGGAGTCTTTCAGGTTTTTCCACAAAGAGTTGTCTGTGAAGAGTGAGAGTTTGACTTCTTTCCTGATTTCTTTTTGTTATCTGACTGCTGAGGTGAGGACTTCCAGTACTATGTTGAACAACAGTGGTGAGTGTGGACATCCCTGTCATGTTCCTGACCTTAGGGGGAAAGCTCTAGGTTTTTCCCCATTGAGGATGATATTAGTTGTGGGCTTTTCATTTATGGCTTTTATGATGTTGAGGTATGTTCCTTCGATCCCTACTTTCTTGATATTTTTTATCAAGAAAGGATGCTGCATTTTATCCAATGCTTTTTCTTTTCCTATTGAAAGGATCATATGGTTCTTATCTTTTCTTTTATTAATTTGGTGTATCACATAGATTTTTTGCAAATATTGAACCACCCCTGCAACCCAGGAATAAATCCCACTTGATCATGGTATATATAATTCTTTTAATATGCGGTTGGATTTGATTTGCTAGTATCTAGTTGAGAATTTTTGCATCCAGTTTCATCAGAGATATTGGCCTGTAATTCTCCTTTTAAGTGGGGTCTTTGGTTTCAGAATCAAGGCTATGCTGGCTTTATAGAATGGGTTTAGAAGCTTCCCTTCTATTTCTATTCTATTTTTAAAACCCCTTTCAAGCAGCTCTTAGAAAGTGTTGTTTTAGTGTTTAAATGTCTACAATGAGTTTTTCATTTACATCCTACTTATGTTTGCCATAACTTATAAAATCTCCTATTTGTAATGTAACTGATACTGTGTTCAATCCACATATTAACTTACTAACACTGGGTGCACCTGGATGGTTCAGTCAGTTAAGTGTCCAGCTTCAGCTCAAGTCGTGATCTTGCCATTCCCAAGTTCAAGCCCTATGTCGGGCTCTGTGCTGACAGTTTGGAGCCTAGAGCCTGTTTCAGATTGTGTGTCTCCCTCTCTCTTTCTGCCCCTCCTCCACTCACGTTTTCTGTGTCTCTCTTTCAAAAATAAAAATAAAAATTTTTTTTAACTTAGTAGCAGTGTTATTATTTTTTTAGCCTTTCCATCCAGTTTTATTTTCTCTAATATTTTATTCTATTCTTTAAATATTTTTATTAACCATGTTACATGATTACTATATTTAGTATTTGTGATAACTACTATGAATATGATTCCTTTTTCTTTAAAAAACATTTTTTTTATTTTTTTGAGAGACAGAGACAGAGCATGAACAGGGGAGGGGAAAAGAGAGAGAGAGGGAGACAAAGAATCCAAAGCAGGCTCTAGGCTCTGAGCTGTCAGCACAGAGCCCGACATGGGGCTCAAAATCACAAACTGTGAGATCATGACCTGAGCCGAAATCAAGAGTCAGATGTTTAACCGACTGAACCACCTAGGCACCCAAGGATTCCTTTTTCTTTATTTTTTTAAAATTCTTTTTTAATGTTTATTTATGAGAGAGACAGAGACAGAATGCGAGTGGGTTAGGGGCAGAGAGAGAGGGAGACACAGAATCCAAAGCAGGCTCCAGGTTCCGAGCTGTCAGCATAGAGCCCGATCTGGGGCTCAAACTCACAAGCTGTGAGTTTGAGATCATGAGATCATGAGATCATGACCTGGGTCGAAGTCGGATGCTCAACGGACCGAGCCACCCAGGTGCCCCAGGATTCCTTTTTCTTTAGATGAATATTACTATATCATAAGAAAGCGTTTTATTCTAGATTTTTTCCATCAATACCATGACTTTTGTATTAGAACTGCTTTCCATGAATGAGCATATCAAATAGTTAGGGGAGACTTATTCCTCTGTAATGGAATATGCCTGTCTCCACAACAGCATTCTCTCCTTCCAGTTTCATACAGGCTGAGCCATATCAGAAAGCCAGGATCACAAGTCATAAAGTGAAAAAGTTCCATTCATGTTACCAACTTCCAGGATTATGTTTCTTAAACTAGTATCCTAAGGAATTTTACAAACTTGCCTTTAATTTTTTTAAATATTTATTTTTGAATGGCAGAGACAGAATGCAAGTGGGGAAGGGGGTAGAGAGGGAGGGTAACAGAGAATCTGAATCAGGCTCTGCACTGACAGCAGAGACCCAATGCAGGGCTCAAACTCACAAACCGAGAGATCATGACCCAAGCCAAAGTTGGATGCTTAAATGACCAAGCCACCCAGGTGCCTCTACAAGCCTGCCTTTAAAACAGATTTCTCATTATACAGTTAAAACCTTGGTTTGCAAGCATAATTTGTTCCAGAAACATGCTTGTAATCCAAAGCACTCGTATATCAAAGCGAATTTCAAGAACCATTGGCTCAGCTGTGATCATGTGACATTTGGCATCACATACTACTTGTTGTAAGACATCGCTCACTTTTCAAGTTAAAACTAATTAGAAATGTTTGCTCATCTTGCAAAATACTTCCAGAACAAGTTACTTACGAGCCAAGGTTTTACTGTATTTGATTAATATTTTTCCAAGATTTCTTTTTTTAAATGTTTATTCATTTTGAGAGAGAGCACACGCGTCCATGTGCCAGCGTAAGTGGGGGAGGGGCGGGGGGAGAGGGAGAGAGAGAGAGAGAGAGAGAGAGAGAGAGAGGGAATATCCCAAGGAGGCTTCACACTGTCAGCACAGAGCTTGATGGGGGGCTGGAATTCACAAACCATGATATCATGACTGGAGCTAAAATTAAGAGTCAGACACTTAACTGACTGAACCACCCAGGTGCCCCCAAGATATCTTTTTTTTTTTTTTAATATTTATTTTTAAGGGAGAAAGAGAGTGAGGGGAAGGGACAGAGAGAGAGAATCTCAAGCAGGCTCTGCACCTTCAGCACTGAGCCTAACGTGGGGCTTGAACTCACAAACTGTGGATCATGACCTGAGCTGAAATCAGGAGTCAGATGCTTTAACCGACTGAGCCACCCAGGCGCCCCTTGACATATCTTTAATAGTACACCTAGTTTGGACAGAATATTTATCTGAAAATGAAAAAAAAAAAAACCTAAAGAATATTAAAAAAAAATTGTACTAAATATATCCAATTACAAAATGATACCTTATAGAATTCTGCATGGAAAAACATACAGTAAAAACTTGGTTTGTGAGCATGATTTCATTCCAGAAACATGCTTATAATCCAAAGCACTTGTATATCGAAGCGAATTTCAAGAACCATTGGCTCAGTTGTGACCATGTGACATTTGGCATCACATACTACTCACATTGCAAGACATCGGTTGTTTATCAAGTTAAAATTTATTGGAAATGTTTGTCTTCTGGAACGCTCGCAGAACAAGTTACTCACAACCCAAGGTTTTACAGTATTTTTTTTTTTAATGTTTATTTATTTCCTGGGGGTGTGGGGGGACAGAGAGAGCGGGATAGATTCCCAAGCAGGTTCCATGATCAGCATGGAGTGGGACATGGGCCTCAGTCCAATGACTGTGAGATCATGACCTAAGCCAGTATCAATGGTTACACACTTAACCAACTGAGCCATCCAGGTGCCCCCTGCATGGAAAAATATTAAATAAACGATATAAACATAAAATCTTAGTTTCTGTTGTAACATGTTTACAAATAGTATCTCAAAAGAACAATGTTACATATAGAACAGAGGAGAGATCCTGCAAACTTTTCTATAAAGAGTTAGATAGTAAATATTATAGACTTTGCTAGCTAAGAGGTGAACTCAAAGGTATTATGTAGGTATACAAAATCACAAAAAAGAAAACTGATATTCACAAAATTTTACTGAGGAAATTCAAAATATGATAATAATAGGTAATCTTTTATAATATATGTCTATTAATGAAAAGACTGAATTTTTTTTTCTTGGGATTTTGTTTAAAGTGGGTTCAATGTTAATGCCCCATCACTAAATTGAGCACTAGCGTTTATCTGTACAAACTATTCATAGTTCATGGGCTATACAAAAGCAGGCAGGTTGGCCCATAAGCCATAGTTTGGTGACTCCTGGGCTAGAAAATCAAATAAATCATAGATATCTCACAAATGTCACAATAACGTCACAAATGCAAAGATACAACTATAAAATACTGTATTAAAACCATAAATTGTCCAATCTTATAAAATGATATAAATAAAATGTAAATACTGATTTTTATTTTTTGGAAGGGATCTTTTTTTTATGTTTATTTATTTTTGAGAGAGAGAGAGAGAGAGAAAGAGAACGAGCGGGAGAGAGGCAGAGAGAGGAGACAGAATCTGAAGCAGACTCCAGACTCCAAGCTGTCAGCACAGAGCCTGACGTGGGGCTCAAATTCATGAACCGTGAGGTCTTGACCTGATCTGAAGTTGAACACTTAACTGACTGAGCCACCCAGGCACAACATAAATATTGATTTTAAAATAATTAAATATGTCACAAGGTACTCCTAAAATCAGTATTCCATCTAAAACAAACACTAATTATTTAATTAGCCATGTTGTGTCTGCTTTCTTAAAATTTATAGTTTAGTAGCTAACAGATGGAAAAAACCCACCACCATCATTGGTGACCACCAATGATGAATGGATAAACAAAATATGGTGTATACATACAATGGAATATTATGCAGCCTTAGGAAGGAATGGAATTCTAACATGCTACAACATGGAGGACTTTGAGGACATTACATTACATTCACCTTGGCTAGGTGAAACAAGCCAGTCACAAAAAGACAAATACTGAATGATTCTACTTTTGTGAGGTACATAGAGCAGCCAGATTCATAAATAGAAAGGGGAATGGTAGTTACCAGAGGCTGGGGGGGGGGGGGGGGGGGACAGGGAAGGGGGCCAGGAATATTGTATAATGTATAGAGAGTTTCAGTTTTGTAAGATGAAGAATTCTATATATGGATGGTGGTACTGTTTGCACAACAGTATGACTGAACTTAATACCACTGAATGTACACTTAAAAACGGTTAAGATGGTAAATTTTATATGATGTGTACCACACATAAATCATTTTATATGATGATTTTACCACAATAAAAAAACTGGGAAAAAATGTAGAAATTGGAGTTGACAGTCTCTCTATAAAATTTTTCAGAAGTAAATTGATACTTTCTTTCCCTCTTGATAACTTTCTCAGTAAGGATAAGTAGTTCATTATCCTATTGTCTAAGAACAGAACTTAAAGTGTGTATTATTTATTCTCTTCAACAATATGCCATTGCATAATTTAAATATTTGAAGACCTCACTAAGGCCTTTAAATAGAATAATTTTTTTAATGTTCATTTATTTATTTTGAGAGAGAGTGAGTGAGCACAAGCAGGGTAGGGGAAGAGAGAGGGAGTGGGAATTCCAAGCAGGTTCTGTACTGTCAACGCAGAACCCGATGCAGGACTGGGACTGGACCTCAGCAATGTGAGATCAGGACCTCAACCTGAGCCACCCAGGTGCCACTTTAAATAGAATAATTTGAATAACAAATCACTTTAATTGGTTTTCCCCAACTTCTCACTTCCCCCATCTTGAGGATTAGTTTCAGAGAACCCAGCCTACCTGGGTTTTCTGCTTTCAGGTCTCATCTAGCTTCCATTAAAATGTCAGTTGGGCTCTGTTCTCTTCTGGAAGCTTGAATGGAGAAGAACCTGCTTCCAAGCTCACTCAGGTTGTTGGCAGAATTGATTTGTTTGCAGCTATCAGCCTAAGAGTTTTGATATTTTGCTGTTTGTTAGCCAGAGGCCAACCTCAGTTCCGAAGGGCTATCTATGGTTCCCTACCATACGGCTGTCTTCCATAGGAGTTCACAAAAGGGCAGCTTACTTCTTCAAGGCCAACAGGAAAGTGAGAATGTGCTAGCAAGATGGAATCTAAAATAAAACCTAATGTAACCATAGGAGTGTCATCCCATCAACTTTGCCATGTAACATAACATCATCACAGACCATTTATTTTCTCTATAGTGGGGGAAAAGGATGGGGTTGATGTCTTCCTTTCTAGCATCCGTGGCATCAACAGCAATTAGCAGATTCCCCGTTAGTATTTAAAAAAAAAAAAAAAAGCAGGGGCCTGGGTGGCTCAGTTGGTTGAGCATCCAACTTCAGCTCAGGTCATGAGCTGGTGGTTCATGAGCTCGAGCCTCATGTTGGGCTGACTGCTTCAGATCCTCTGTCGCCCTCTCTCTGCCCCTCACCTGCTCACACGTGCTATCTCTCTCAAAACTAAATAGGCATTTTTTTTAAAAAAGCAAAATTCCAATACTCAAATTTTACAATAAGGAGAAAAGTACTAAACTGCTCATTAGACATCCCATTTTTCTATACAATATTCTTTCTTAGTTGGTAAACAAAGGCAAATATACAAAAGTAAGTTCAAGGGAAGCAGGAAAAGACCTGAGAACAATGAACTCTTCAAATATTTTCTAAAGTACAGTGTTTATTAGATGTCTAAGTCATTTAGTCATTTCTAATTTTCAACCCTATAGCAGAAAAGCTTTCCAAATCACTTTCATTCCATATAACATAGGCCTTAACAGTCAGCGCTCCAAATCTGGAACCAGCATACTCCTTGCTATATTAACCTGCCAGTAAGCTACAGAAAGCAAATCAAGGACACACAAAGCCTGCTATAAATTTGGTTATGGAGATTAGGGTTACACAGAACCTCTTAAGTCCAGTTTCAGTTCCAAGAACAATATTAATATTGATTTCTGGGACATTCTAAAACATAAGTCTTCTAAACAGGGCTAACTGGTATCCAATGCCATGAACAAATAAAGTCCAGAGTAGCAATAAGTCCAATTCACCAAAAGGAGGCATCATCTAGAGGCACATCTGATACTTAAAGACTTTATGTCAGGCTGGATTGACACCAGTGAGTTTCTGCAGAGACAGAACCCATTTTTTTTTTAAGTATGTATAAAGCCAAACTGATACAAATGTTATCTATAGTTTTATAAAGCCAACACAAAAGGAAACATCAAAGTACTTCTACAAAAACACACTTCAACAAAAGTAGTTCTACTACAGCGCAGAAGAATGAAAAGTCTTTCCTAGAAATGAGCACTATTGCTAAAGTGGCACTCAGAGTCTATATACCATATAGTACTTTTATCTATCACTCTAATAGTTAAGCATTTAAACAATGCAATCCTAATTTTTCCTGGATTTTTATCCTCACAAAGTTAATCCATAAATAGGAAGTTTATCTGTTCATTTTGAGGGGTGGCTATCTATTTTAAGCAGTCATCTAAGGAAATATAACTGGTGGATTGTCTCATATCCTTATGTGAAACATTCAGCAAATAATCTAATCTCTTTTCAAACTTAGTTCTTCTTTTCCATGGGCATTAAAGAAAGTAATTAAGATTTTTAAAAGGTTTTTTAAATATTTACTTTGTTTGGGTACACTGTTCCTAAGAAATGGTTTTCTTTCTTTCTTTCTTTCTTTCTTTCTTTCTTTCTTTCTTTCTTTCTTTTCCCCTATGGTATAATACACAGAGCTTATTTAGATTTCACTTGTTTTACACATAGTCATTCCATGTACTTTTGTGGTCTAAAGTCATCACTTGGAGGTAGCAATGGAAAATAGCAGTGTCAGAAGACCTGGGTTCCTTCACTAGCTATGTGACCTTGAGTAAGCCACCTTAACCTATAAAAGGGGACTAGTATCTGGCCTACTATACACACATAGCAAATTGTTCAATTTACATAAAAATTGATCAACTGTTTTGATATATTTTAAGAGATATAGGAAAAGATTCTTCTTAAAAATATTTTCATAGGAAGGCTGCTGATGAAAAAAAGCACAGGCTTTACACTCAGGAGTCCTGTGTTTCTTGGATTCTACCTCTGTTACTTATTAACGTATGATCCTAGGCAAATTAATTATTCTCCATGCTTTCAATTTCCTTGTATGCTTGACATAATCCCAACTCAGAGAATTGTTGTAGGGATTAAATGAGGTAATTCAATAATCACTCACTCAACATGTATTTATTTAGCAATCATTCTGCTTGGTGCAATACTAGTTTAAAAAGTCCCATGTGAAACACACACACACACTGTGCTAGACTACTAGACTTCAGGGTTTCAAAAAAAAGTCAATGATACATTAAAGCAACATTATGGCAAAAACAAAACAAAACAAAACAAAAGAAACCTAACCTATTTTTTTGTTTTCACCTATGTACTTTTTTGGAACCAGTCATAGGAATCTGGTAAGTTTTTGTGAGTTGTTAGACAAATTTGCAAGACTGAATCCAAGCACAAAGAGTCAAGTCTGGATTCAGAAAATAATTCTGAACTAACAGAAAACACATTTCGAGTCTAGCTGTTCATGTGCCTGACAGGATAAACACAAGAAGATCACAAAAAAGACAAAGGTTAGAACTGATGGCATTTACCACACAACATATAACTAATATAGGGCCTGGCATAGGGTAACTGCTTATAAATATTGGTTGAAAGAATCGAATTGAATCCCAATTCTGCCACTTTTACACCAAGTGACTCTGAGTAAGTTATCAACTTGTCTGAACCTTAGTTCTCTGTGAAATATAAATGTGTCTGTTTTATCTATCTCATAGGACAGTTGTTATCAAATGAAATCACATGAGAATGTATTGGCACTAACAAAACAATAATTATGACATATAATGACTACTGGTACTAATTAGCTCAGAAGCCTACTTGTAAGATGCTAATATGTAAGTACAAGGAAAGAGAGCATCAAAATCTACTGGGGAAAAAACCCCATATTTTCGAAAAATGTCATCTTTATTATGAAAGGAGCTGGTCACCGCTAAACTGGTGCTGTGCCTTTTCTAACCCGTAGGTTACAGCGGCAGGGTCTGCTGAGTGGCACCGTGCTTGACTGAATCCCCCAGTCGGCGCAGGCAGCAGTAAGATGCCGATTTGAGGGTCCCCACCTTCAGAACCACCATCCAGGCCCAAACAAGGCACTACCGGTAAGATGCCTTTGTAGTTAGCGGAGCGAGAAAACAACAGCACCGAGACAATTCCACCCTCCATAGGGGTAAAGGGACCGCCTGCCAGCCTAACTCACCCGGGTCGGCCTGAGCGCGCCCCAAAGCCCCGCCTCGTCCAGCGCCCCCGCGTCTCCGGCCAAGCCCTGCGCCCCCAGTCCCTGCCTCCTGGCACGTACGCAGTGCTGAAGGCTGGGGGAGTACGGCCTGGACCAGCTACTTACCCAATGGCCGTTCTTAGGGCGCCTGCTGTCCAGCTGGCCGAGCCTCACGGCACTGTCCTTCCGGGGCTCCCAGGACTTGCCTTCGGTCGGAGCCCCAACTGCAGCGACTGCAACCTCTCCAGACACGTAGGAGCAAGGGGGCGCAGAAAGCGAAGCCTACAGAGAGGGACGAGCCCGGGGCGGGGTAGCCGTTTAGCCACGCCCTTAACCCCTCCCCCGCTGTTCCCCACGAAGTCCTGGGAGGCAACGAGGTACCGATGGACGTAAGAAAGCTAGGACACAGGGCCCCGCCCCTGACCTCTTCCCGCCCTGCCGGGTCCAGACTACGCCGTGACTCCGTCGCTGACCTCGGGGCGCTCCACCCACTTCTAGTTGGTGGGCGCGCACGCGCACTTGCCGGCTTCTTTTGACAGCTTTGGCCAAGTGAGAAGGGAGGGGAGCAGGAGCTGTCGCGATAGTAGGCCTCCGCCTCGTAGGCGGTGTAACTATGGCGAGTCCGGGCATCGACACGGAGCAGGAGCCGCTCTTAGGCGACCGCACACCCGGAAGCAGGTGAGCGGATGTTGGGAGAAAGCCCCCTTATCTTCCTGCGCTATTGGGACTGGCCTCTTTCCTGGCGTCAGCCTTACGGAACGGAAAGATGGGTCTCAGGGCGGCGGGAGGCTGCGTCCGGTCGGGTGAGACAGGGAGATGTGCTCCTGCGCCTGAGAAAAGAGGTCCGCGGTGAGCCAGAGGGTTCTGGTGAAGCTGTCAGAGAAACTCAAACTGCCTTCATTCCAACAGTGTTGCAGCCTTTAAGTGTCTACATTCTGCATTCCTCTACAGAACTCATCACTTTACACGTCTCCCAGAAGTTCCGAAATGAGGGTTTTAATCGATGCTTGAAGATACCTCTCTTAGGTCGCCCTTTATTATTTCCAGTTATTTTAATCCTAGTTTATGGACAGCAATTTAGAATTGTTACAGTTTGTCTCTTACTCCGCAATTAAGAATTTTTGTTTTTAAGAAAATGGAATTAAGTATCATTATGTTTGAAGCCTAATTTATCAAGTAAATTAATGCACAGTTAAGCTGTCAACCACCATGTTAATTTTTGCTCATTTGTCTCTAAAGCACCAAACTTTTATTTTAACCACTTTGTTTGAAACTCTGGACAGTGTATCTCTCTGGTCCCCAGTTTACTAAACGGAATATAGGCATTGCAGATTACCTATATTTTAAATTGAGATCAATACAATTATTATCAATGTTGAAATGTGTCATAATAGAGTGATGTCCTCAGGGCCTATTGAGACATTTTGGACTATTTGCTTCTATATTAGTTTTTTTCTTCTACACTACTTTCTTACACTTTCTTATCAATTTATTCTGCACTTGCTACACTTTTAATGTTTTCTGTTTACTTTTTAGTTTTTCTGCCTATTCTGTTGGTGGCTGACTATTCCCCATAATGTTTTTATTATCTTTTGACAACTTTTGTTTTTGTTTCTGTCAGCAACCTCTCTTCTCCCAACTTTATTTTCAGACTTCTTGTTTGCTGCTATTTTGAAAACCATATCTAAGCTTAATAGAACTATGTGTAGTTAGAATATGGAAGCTATGACTAGGGCTAACAATCTGTCTTATTAGTCAAATGCACGTGTTTCAGTGCATAGATTGCCACATTTGGATTTCTCAAACTTCTGCTTCTTCCAGGTTCTTGGCTATCTTCCAGATAGATTCAGGATCTTTGAGTTAATGGTTAGATGTGGTCTTGCTATACATTCTGTCACTGTGTCCAAATTCCTTTTAAAAAAGGACTTACTTTTGGCTTTGATTATGTCCTTGTGATTGAGGCTCATTAAGGTGCATCTAAATTCAGATGTTCTGTCCATAAACAGTACTTGACTGAGATCCTAGATTTAGCATTTTAAAAATAAGATATTTTGAGAATAATTCAATAAGTATACCATCTTTAAAAATACAGTTGGATTCTCTAGTAAAGTGAAGAAATATGTAATGGACAGGCGGTATTCACTTTGAGTAAATTGTAGGAACTTCAGCCTAGTTCACCACCAACTTTTCCTCACTAGGAAGGTTAGTTTTAGTGTATTGGTCTGATGAGTCCTGGGTGGTCTCCACTAACTCTGTCTACAATGTTTGAGAGAACAGAGGTTGGCAAACTTTTTCTGTAAAGGTCCTGATGGTAAATATTTTAGGCTTTGCAGAACAAGAGGCAAAATCAAAGATACAGGTACTTAGATAACAAGAAAGAAAACAAATTCTCACAAAAAAATTTGGTAATGAAATTTATAATAAATGAGTAAAATCTTTTTGTAATACAAATCAATGAGGAATAGATTTCAGGGGTGGCATTTTGCTTAACAGAGTTAAAAGTTAATGTTTTCTTTAAAAAAATTTTTTTTTCTAATGTTTATTTTTGAGAGAAAGAGAGACAGCGTGTGAGTGGGGGAGGGCAGAGAGAGAGGGAAACACAGAATCCAAAGCAGACTCCAGGCTCTGAGCTGTCAGCACAGAACCTGATGCGGGGCTCGAACTCATGAACCGTGAGATCATGACCTGAAATGAAGTTGCACGCTTAACCGACTAAGCCACCCAGGTGCCCCAAAAGTTAATGTTTTCTATTAAGTTGATCACAAGTACTCACAAATATGTTCAAATAGTAACAACTATTCTTAGTTCACTGGTGATCTAGAAACAGGTGATAGGCTGGGTTTGGATTGAGGACTATAGTTTGCTGATCCCTTTCTTAGAATATCCTAAAATGTTACAGGTGCTTAAAATTTTTCTTTGCAACTCCAGCCTAATTTCTGTAATACAAATATTGCTATGACTTCTGGTCTTGTAGAGCATATCCTTATAGAACATTCTCAATTTATTTCTGTCTTCTAAATTCTGTAACAGAATTTAGTGAATGGTAACACCATTACACTATTCTGTCAGTGAGCACACACTTCTTTCTCTTATCTTCTTTGAATATAGGTTCTGTTTTGCTCTTCAGTAGTTCACAGATGCTCTCTCTAATAAATGTGTAATTTTATTTTCCCCCCAGTAAATCTAGAATCATTTTTTGAAAATAAAGTACTGCTATTTATCCAAGGCTCCTTGTATTAAATAATGATCTATTGAACCTAAATTTGGCACTTTATTTCTGTTAACTTTTATCTAACTTATTTTGGTGACCAATTCACTCCAGCATATCATGAATTCTTTCTAGTTTTTAAGTTACAGGCTTGATACACATATTATCATTTGATGTATTATAGTTTGAAATGAAAATGTTGAGCGGGACAAAACTCTAACATTATAATTTCACTTAAAGGAGAATCTCAAACGGAGAACTAATATCAGATGACAGCAGTAATAGTCGAAAGGAATCAAAAAGTTAAAGAAATTGCCTTGGAAGTGCAGCATTCATTCTTGTGCCTTTGAAATACAAGCCAGAAACCTTAGAAACTCAGTCTTAGCCCTGTGACATGGTTGAATCATCAAAATTAACAAAATACAGTAAAAATTGAAACTTCATTGAAGAACAGCTATACTCTCCGATGTTCTTACTCTCTCTAACAAAGTAGAAAGATATACTTCTTCACTAAAATTATACTTTTTGAATTAAAAAGAAGGAAAAAGTAAATTTCTTTATTTTGAAAAATTTCAAATCCATAGAAAAGTTGAAAAAGCGGTACAATGAACACCTGTATACCCTGTGACTAACCATTAGCCTTGTTCACACTCCTCAAATCTCTATACACATACAGCTCTCTTTTGCCAAACTACTGAAAAGTAGGTTGCAGATATCATGACACTTTTATCCCAAGTATTTCAGTGTGTAGCCTGCATCTTCTCAAAATATAAACATTCTTTTATACAACTGCATCACTGTTATCATAGGTAAAAATATAATACTAATGCAGAATATCATGCAATATACAGTCTAAACTGAAGAATATTCATTTGTTCCAAAACTGTACTTTATAGCTATTGTTTTTTTTTTAAAATAGGATCCAACTAATGGTCATGCATTATTATAGGTTTTTTATACTCTCTCAACCTATAACTGTTCCCTGATCTTTTCTCTCTATTCTTCCCAACATTGAATCCTTTAACAAGTCTAGGTCAGTGTTCTGTAGAACATCTCACATTCTGGATGTTTGGCCTGTTTCTTCTTCTTTTTTTTTAAATCTTTATTTTATTTATTTTTTTTCAATATATGAAATTTATTGTCAAATTGGTTTCCATACAACACCCAGTGCTCATCCCAACAGGTGCCCTCCTCAATACCCATCACCCGCCCTCCCCAAATCTTTATTTTAAATAGGTTGCATGCCCAACTTGGGGCTTGAACCACTGACCCTGAGATCAAAGTCCCATGCTCCACTGACTGAGCCAGCCAGGTGCCCTTGGACTGTTTCTTCTTTTTTTTCTTAATAGGAATATTTCATTTTTTCTATAATTTATTTTTTATAATTTACATCCAAGTTAGTTAGCACATGGTGCTACAGTGATTTCAGGAGTAGATTCCTTAAGCCCCTTTACCCACTGAACCCATCCCCCCTCCCACAACCCTTTCGGCAACCCTTTGTTTGTTTTCTGTATTTAAGAGTCTCTTATGTTTTGTCCCCCTCTCTGTTTTTATGTTATTTTTGCTTCCCTTCCCTTATGTTCATCTGTTTTATATCTTAAAGTCATCATATGAGTTGAGTCTTATGATATTTATCTTTCTCCGGCCAATTTCACTTAGTATAATACCCTTTAGTTCCATACACATTGCTGCAAATGGCAAGATTTAATTCTTTTTGGTTGCCGAGTAATACTCCATTGTATATATATATACCACATCTTCTTTATCTACTCATTCATTGATGGACATTTGGGCTCTTTCCATACTTTGACTATTGTTGATAGTGCTGCTGTAAACATTGGGGTGCATGTGTCCCTTCGAAACAGCACACCTGTATGCCATGGATAAATACCTGGTAGTGTGGGGCGCCTGGGTGGCGCAGTCGGTTAAGCGTCCGACTTCAGCCAGGTCACGATCTCGCGGTCCGTGAGTTCGAGCCCCGCATCAGGCTCTGGGCTGATGGCTCGGAGCCTGGAGCCTGTTTCCGATTCTGTGTCTCCCTCTCTCTCTGCCCCTCCCCCGTTCATGCTCTGTCTCTCTCTGTCCCAAAAATAAAATAAAAAATGTTGAAAAAAAAAAAAAATACCTGGTAGTGCAATTGCTGTGTCGTAGGGTAGTTCTATTTTTAATTTTTTGAAGAACCTCCATACTGGTTTCCAGAGTGGTTGCACCAGTTTGCATTCCCACCAGCAGTGCAAAAGAGATCATCTCTCTCTGCATCCTCACCAACATCTGTTGTTGCCTGGAGTTGTAGCCATTCTGACAGGTGTGAGGTGGTATCTTATTGTGGTTTTGATTTGTATTTCCCTGATGATGAGTGATGTTGAGCATCTTTTTGTGTGTCAGTTGGCCATCTGGATGTCTTCTTTGGAGAAGTGTCTATTCATGCCTTTTGCCCATTTCTTCACCTGATTATTTGTTTTGGGGGCGTTGATTTGAGAAGTTCTTTATAGATTTTGGATACTAACCCTTTATCTGATATGTCATTTGCAAATATCTTCTCCCATTCTGTCAGTTGCCTTTTAGTTTAGTTGATTGTTTCCTTCGATGTGCAGAAGCTTTTTACTTTGATGAGGTCCCAGTAATTCATTTTTGCTTTTGTTTCCCTTGCCTCTGGACACGTGTTAGATAAGTTGCTGTAGCCGAGGTCAAAGAGGTTTTTGCCTGCTTTCTCGCCTAGGATTTTGATGACTTCTTGTCTTATGTTTAGGTCTTTCATCCATTTTGACTTTATTTTTGTGTAGGGTGTAAGAAAGTGGTCCAGTTTCCTTTTTCTGCATGTCGCTGTCCAGTTTTCCCAGCACCACTTGCTGAAGAGACTGTCTTTATTCCATTGAATATTCTTTCCTGCTTTGTCAAAGATTAGTTGGCCATACATTTGTGGGTCCATTTCTGGGTTCTCTATTCTGTTCCATTGATTTGAGTGTCTGTTCTTATGCCAGTACCATACTGTCTTGATGATTACAGCTTTGTAATACATCTTGAAGTCCGGGATTGTGATGCCTCCAGCTTTGGTTTTCTTTTTCAAGATTGCTTTGGCTATTCGGGGTCTTTTCTGGTTCCATACAGATTTTAGGATTGTTTGTTCTAGCTCTGTGAAGAATGCTGGTGTTTATAGGTATTGCCTTAAATATGTAGATTGCTTTGGGTAGTATTGACGTAACAATATTTGTTCTTCCTATCCAGAAGCATGGAATATTTTTCCATTTTTTTGTGTCTTCTTCAGTTTCTTTCATAAGCTTTCTATAGTTTTCAGTGTATAGATTTTTTTTTTTACCTCTTTGGTTAGATTTATTCCTAGGTATTTATGGTTTTTGGTGCAGTTGTAAATGGGATCAGTTCCTTGATTTCTCTTTCTGTTGCTTCATTATTGGTGTATAGGAATGCAACCAATTTCTGTATATTGATTTTGTATCCTGCTACTTTGCTGAATTCATGGATCAGTTCTAGCAGTTTTTTGGTGGAGTCTTTTGGACTTTCCATTGAGAGTAACATGTCATCTGTGAAGAGAGAAAATTTGACCTCCTGCTGGCCGATTTGGATGCCTTTTATTTCTTTGTATTGTCTGATTGCTGAGGCTAAGACTTCCAATACTATGTTGAATAACAGTGGTGAGAGTGGACCTCCCTGTCTTGCTCCTGACCTAAGGGGAAATGCTTTCAATTTTTCCCCATTGAGGATGATATTAGCGTTGGGTCTTTTGTATATGGCTTTTATGACCTCAAGGTATGATCCTTCTATCCCTACTTTCCTGAGGTTTTTTATCAAGAATGATGCTGTTTTTTTGTCAAATGCTTTCTCTGCATCTGTTCAGAGGATCATGTGATTATTGCCCTTTCTTTTATTGATGTGATGTTTCACATTAATTGTTTTGTGGATATTGAACCAGCCCTGCATGACAGGTAGAAATCTTACCTGGTCATGGCGAATAGTTTTTGTAATGTATTGTTGGATCTGGTTGGCTAGTATCTTGTTGCGGATTTTTGCATCCGTGTTCATCAGGGAAATTGGTCTATGTTCTCCTTTTTAGTGGGGTCTTTGTCTGGTTTTGGAATCAAGTAATGCTGGCTTCATGGAAAGAGTTTGGATGTTTTCCTTCCATTTCTATTTTTTGGAACAACTTCAAGAGAATAGGTGTTAACTCTTCTTTAAATGATGGTAGAATTCCCCTGAAAAGCCATCTGGCCCTGGACTCTTGTTTTTTGGGAGATTTTTGATTAGTAATTCGATTTCTTTACTGGTTATGGGTCTGTTCAAGTTTTCTATTTCTTCCTATTTCAGTTTTAGTAATTTATGTTTCTAGGAATTTGTCCATTTCTTCCAGATTGCCAATTTTATTGGCGTATAATTGCTTATAATATTCTCTTATTATTGTTTTTATTTCTGCTGTGTTGGTTGTGATCTCTCCTCTTTCATTCTTGATTTTATTTATTTGGGTCCTTTCCTTTTTCTTTTTGATCAAATTGGGTAAAGGTTTGTCAATTTTTTAATTCTTTGAAATAATCATCTGTTCTACTGTTTTCTTGGTTTTGATAGCATTGATTTCAGCTCTGATCCTTATTATTTCCTATCTTATGCTAGTTTGGGGTTTTATTTGCTGTTCTTTTTCCAGCTCTTTAAGGTGTAAGGTTAAGTTGTCTACCTGTGACCTTTCTTCCTTCTTTGGAAAGGCCTGGATTGCCATATACTTCCCTCTTATGACCGCCTTTGCTGTGTCCCAGAGGTTTTGGGTTGTGGTGTTATCATTTTCATTCACTTCTATGTACTTTTTAATTTCCTCTTTAACTTCTTTTATTTATTTAAAAAAAAATTTTTTTTAACGTTTATTTATTTTTGAGACAGAGACAGAGCATGAACGGAAAAGGGTCAAAGAGAGAGAAGGAGACACAGAATCTGAAACAAGCTCCAGGCTCTGAGCCCTCAGCACAGAGTCCGGTGTGGGGTTCGAACTCATGGACCTTGAGATCATGACCTGAGCTGAAGTCAGACGCTCAACCGACTGAGCCACCTAGGTGCCCCAATTTCCTCTTTAACTTCTTGGTTAGCCCATTCATTCTTTAGTATGATGGTGTTTAGTCTCCAAGTATTCGTTATCTTTCCACATTTTTTCTTGTGGTTGATTTCGAGTTTCATAGAGTTGTCTGAAAATATGCACAGTATGATCTTGATCTTTTTGTACTTGTTGAGGGCTGATTTGTGTCCCAGTATGTGATCTATTCTTTAGAACATTCCATGTGCACTGGAGAAGAATGTGTATTCTGCTGCTTTAGGATGAAATGTTCTGAATATATCTGTTAAGTCCATCTGGTCCAGTGTGTCATTCAAAGCCATTGTTTCCTTGTTGATATTTTGATTGGATGATCTGTCCATTGCTGTGAGTGGGGTGTTGAAATCTCCTACTATTCTGGTAGTACTATCGATGAGTTTCTTTATGTTTGTGATTAATTGATTTATATATTTTGGTGCTTCACATTTGGAGCATAAATGTTTACAATTGTTAGATTTTCTTGGTGGATAGACCCCTTAATTATGATATAATACCTTTCTTCATCTCTTGTTACAGTCTTTATTTTAAAATCTGGACTGTCTGACATAAGTATGGCTACTCTGGCTTTCTTTTGGTGACCACTAGCATGATAGACGGTTCTCCATCCCCTTACTTTCAATCCTTAGGTGTCTTTAGGTCTAAATTGGGTCTCTTGTAAACAGCATATAGATGGATCTTGTTTTCTTATCCATTCTGTTACCCTGTGTCTTTTGATTGGAGCATTTAGTCCATTGACATTTACAGTGAGTACTGAAAGATAAAAATTTATTGCCATTATGTTGCCTGTAGATTTGGAGTTTCTGGTGGTGTTCTCCTGTCCCTTCTAGTCTTTGTTGCTTTTGGTCTTTTTTTTTTTTCCCCATCTTTTCTCCCTTCAGAGAGTCCCCCTTAAAATTTCTTGCAGAGATGGTTTATTGGTCACAAACTCCTTTAAGTTTTGTTTGTCTGGGAAACTTTTTATCTCTACTTCTATTTTGAATGACAGCCTTTCTGGATAAAGAATTCTTGGCTGCATATTTTTCCGATTCAGCACATCAAATATATCCTGCCATTCTTTTCTGGCCAAGTTTCTGTGGATAGGTCTGCTGCAAACCTGATCTGTCTTCCCTTGTAGGTTAAGGACTTTTTTTCCCTTGCTGCTTTCATGATTCTTTCCTTGCCTGATTATTTTGTGAATTTGACTATGATATGCCTTGTTCATGGTTGGTTTTTGTCAAAACTAATGGGAGTCCTCTGTGCTTCCTGGATTTTGATTTCTGTGTCTTTCCCCAGGTTAGGAACTTTTCCACTATGATTTGTTCACATAACTCTTCTACCCCTTTCTCTCTCTCTTCATCTGGGACCCCTATGATTCTGATGCTGTTCCTTTTTGATGAGTCACTGATTTCTCTAATTCTTAATCATGCTCTTTTGCCTTAGTCTTCTTCTTTTTTTCTGCATCATTGTTCTCCATAAATTTGTCCTCTGTATTGCTGATTTGCTGCTCTCCCTCATTCCATTCTTGCTGCTGTGGCATCCATTGGAGATTGCAGCTCAATTATAGCACTTTTTATTTCATCCTGACTAGCTTTTATCTATGCAGAAAGGGATTCTAATCTGCATCTCCAGCTAGTATTCTAATTATCATGATTCTAAATTCTGGTTTAGACATCTTGCTTGTATCTGTGTTGATTAAGTCCCTGGCTGTCATTTCTCCCTGTTCTTTCTTTTGGGGTAAATTCCTTCATTTCATCATTTTGAAGGAAGAAAAGGAATTAATAAGGTAAAAAAATTAAAATTAAAAAATTAAAAGCAACACACAAAAATCAAATAAAGGTTGCTAGATCCTAGGTGTGTTCTGGTCTTGTTGCTAAAATGAGCTTGATAGATTAGAGAAAAAAGGGAAAGATAAGAAAAGAAAAAAAAAGGAAAATGTTTGAAAATTTGAAAAAATGAATACAATGAAAGAATAAAATGAAATGATGGAAGTAAAAAAATAGAATTTGAAAAATTTACAAAAAAGGGGCGCCTGGGTGGCTCAGTCGGTTAGGCGGCCGACTTCGGCTCAGGTCATGATCTCGCGGTCTGTGGGTTCAAGCCCCGCGTCGGGCTCTGTGCTGACAGCTCAGAGCCTGGAGCCTGTTTCAGATTCTGTGTCTCCCTCTCTCTCTCTGACCCTCCCTCATTCATGCTCTGTCTCTCTCTGTCTCAAAAATAAATAAACATTAAAAAAAAATTAAAAAAAAGAAAAATTTACAAAAAAGTAAAAAAATATATAGAAAAAAATTAAAAATATTTTTGATAGAAATGGAGAATAAAAATAAATTTTTTCTCTTTATATATTCAAGAATAAGAAAAGAAAGGAAAAAAAGTTGAATAGTTGGTTCAGCAAACAGACTGAAGTACGATTGAAATTACACCGGTTTCCCCTAGAAGTCAAACTATGAAGCATTTTATAGTCCATAAACTAAGCAGGTGGAGAGACTTGTGTTGTTTCTGGAGAGTGAGGTTGGTCCAGTTGGGCAGGGCTTGGTGTATCAGCTCCGTTCTCTATTAGATGCCGCTGCTTAGTTTACTGGGGTGGATTGCTGTGGCACATGTAGGCGTGAATGTGCTTGTGTGGGAGGTGTGAAAATGGCATCACCCATCTACCCAGCCTCTAGTATCAGAACTCTGTGCTCTCCCCAACCAGCAATTGCACACCCCTCCTTTTTCTCCAGCTTCCATCCACTCCCCCGCTTTTACACTGTCCGTGACCAAGCCACCAGGTTGCCTGGTGGCACCTCCCTCCTGAGTTTTATCTCAGATGTGGGTGTGTTTCCCAGCCCCTCACTTCTGAGGGACTGTGGCTTTGACCAGCTCAGACCTTCTTGGGAAGGGTCTCACTGAGCAATGGCTGGGTGCCGGCCCTACCCCAGGAACGTTCCGGAGACCATGCTGCTGCTGATGCCCAGGGACTGCATCTGGGTGCCAGCCCACCCCAGAAAAAGTTCACGTGGTCATGTAGCAGCAGCATTTCAGGGATTATGGAAAATCACACACATCTGGCACCAGGCTTACCCCTTAACATCCTTGTTCCAGCACCAGCCAATGTGGTTGTTGTCCAGGGTCCACTGGACCTTTGCCTGTGGGGAGGCTGCACAGCTTCTACCAAATGTCCTCCCAGCAAGGGAACTGCCTCTCCCTGTGTGACCTGAGGACCCTGAGGACCTCACCCACTGCTCCTGGGGATTCACCCTTCCTACCAGTGCACCACCACATATCAAGCTGCAGAGCTTCAGACTCTGGACTCCCCCCGTTTATAGTCTTAATAGAATTTAAATCTTCTCTTTGCTCCTTTCTCCCTTTTTGTTCAGCCCCTTGCATACTTTCTTTTCTCTCCAGCTGCTTTCGGGCAGGGGGGATGCTTTCTGTACTCTCCCCATCTCCGTCCTCTCTCCACAAGCAAAACCAGCTCTGTGCCCTCCACAACTTTCTCCTCCAATTCACCTCTCTGTGTTGAGTACCTGCTGAATTATCTGGTTCAGGTTGTGCAGATTGTTGTGTGAATCCTCAAATCAGTTTTCTAGGTGTGCAGAATGGTTTAGTGTTGATCTGGCTGTATTTCAGGACAAGGGATGCAAAAAACTTCCATGCTGTTCACCATCTTGGTCCCTCCCCTGGCCTGTTTTTTTTTTTAAATAGTTCCTCGTCAAACATTCCTGGCATGGACATCCCACGGGTTATGTTGAGAATATGTCAATATATTAATGTTAGAAGACATCAAATGCTAGGCCATCCCACTATTGGGGATGCCAAGCTTGACCACTTGGTTAAGGAAGTGACTGCTGGGGTGCCTGGGTGGTTCAGTCAGTTAAATGTCCAACTTCGGCTCAGGTCATGATCTCGTGGTTCATGAGTTCGAACCCCACATTGGGCTCTATGCTGACAGCTTGGAGCCTGCATCAAATTCCGTGCCTCCCTGTCTTCTCCTCCCCCACTTGCATCTGTGTGTGTGTGTGCGTGTGTGTGTGTCCCTCTCTCTAAAAATAAAAACAAAAAGAGGGTGAGTGGTATAAAACTTAATTTTCCATTTTGTAATTGGAAAGTAGATAGTGAGGTGATACTTTGAGGCCCTGTGACTATCCTGTCCTCACCAACCTTTCAACCAGTTGTTTTTGTATCCATGAAGGACCCTTGCTTTCATCCATTATTACGTGGAAACTAGTTATTAAATAGTGATTTTATAATTCTGTCATTCCTTCAATATTTAATAGCTGTCATTAAAAAAAGGAAGTTTTGACTGAGCTCCAAATCAAGTTGAAGTCTCTCAAATAAACAATTTTATTACATTTTTTTCACAATCAAATTATTTACTTCTCTGGTTTCCTAACTTAGATAAGATCGAGCAAAACAGTTATTTGACATTTTCAGGCTTATTTTTTTTTCAACGTTTATTTATTTTTGAAGGAGAGAGAGACAGAGTGTGAGTGAGGGAGGGACAGAGAGAGAGGGAGACACAGAATCTGAAGCAGGCTGCAGGCTCCAAGTTGTCAGCACAGAGCCTGACATGGGCTCAAACTCACAAACCGCGAGATCATGACCTGAGCCGAAGTCGGACGTTTAACCGACTGAGCCACCCAGGCGCCCCCAGGCTTATTTTAATGATAGTTCTTATTTATGATGGTCAGTTTAATTTTTGATCTCCAGGAAATAATAATGGGTTCATTAAAAGTGTAATACCCAGTGCTGGAAGTAATACCAGAATACAGTGCTGTGGGATTGAATGGTGCATACCTTTTCCTGCTATGTAATCATCTGCATTATGTATTCCAAATTCCAAAATACTGATTTCCAAATACAGATGGTCCCCAACTTATAATGGTTTAACTTAAGATTTTTCAACGATACATTGGTGCAAAAGTGATCACTTTTGGTAGAAACCACGTTTCACGTTTTGAATCTTGATCTTTTCTTGGGCTAGGAATGGTAGAATATTCTTGCAGTGCGAGATAGTGGCAGCGAGCCTCAGCTCCCAATCAGTCATGTGATCACCCGAGTAGCCAATCTATACACTTCCAACCATTGTACCCATACAAACATTGCATTTCTCATTTTTAGTACAGTATTTTATAAATTACATGAGATATTCAATACTTTGTAATGAAATACATTTTGTGTTAGGTGATTTTGCCCAACCATAGGCTAATGTTAGTGTTCTGAGCCTGTTTAAGGTAGAATGAGGTATTAAGCTCTGATATTTGGTAGGTTAGATGTATTAAATGCATTTTTAACTTAATCTTTTCCAACTTGCAATAGGTTTGTTGGAAGGTAACCCAACTGTAAGTCAAGGAAGATCTTTATAGGCCTTTGGGATTCTGCTATTTTTCAAGTATGCTACATTATGGTGAAAGGTCTATTTTTATGGAATGGCATATTCATATATATTGTATCAATAACTAACATACCTGGCACATAGTAGATCTAATTAATGTTATCTTTCTTCTTCATTCACTCTCTACCACTCCCAGTCACAACACATCTGAAAAAAAAAGTTTCTTTTTTGAAGACTAAGTTGACAACTCTAAGGTCTATTTTAGAAAATTTCTTTTAAACATAAGAAGGCATTTTGCCTGTTGTGTTTATCTTAATTATTTGAAAACATATTGTTCATATTAAGGTAAATTTGTTAACTCATTCTATATGTGTATGTAAAAATGTAATGATACATGTATCACCTAGACCCTTGAAGTAGTGTGTGTGCTTAATATACTTGCCCTTACTCCAGGTCACAGGCTTATATGAGAGATCAACCCAGTCTAGAGGGACCTTGGACTCTTCTTTAGTCAACTAACAGAACTTGTCTGGTAACTCATGTTGGAGCAAAGGCAAAGGACTAGGAATGTCTTAGGTCACATTAAACTTTTCTGGTGTCATTTCTATATTAATTTTGCTGAAAGTACCCTGCCAAAATAGCTTCCTACAGCAAAGTCAATTTACTGTCCTCAAGTAGAACATGTCATAATGATGGCAGTAATCATTTTTTTTAAATATGTAATAGTTGTATATCCCATCAGTGTGAGATCTAATTGTAGCTAGTTTATTTGATTTATTTTGATAGACTTTATTTTGTCAGTTTGACAAATTCCAACACTCAATTTGTAGCAAGTCAATGATATCAAAATAATTGGTTGACAAAATGTTATGCCTTTTTAAGCTACCTCATGTCTCCCAAGTTTCTATGTGTAATAAAGCACAAGTATAATCCATGGAAATTCACGGAAATATTGCTTATTCATAGATAATTAGTACAGCAAATATCAATATTAATAAATTATAGCTTTGTCATAGCATTTTTATTACTTTAGGAGAGAGAAAATAAAATTGTGCCACAGAAAGATTTGCACATAATGAGATAACATTAAACTACTTTTTTCTTCTTTACACCTAGAGAATGGGATATTATAGAAACTGAAGAGCATTATAAGAGCCGATGGATATCTATTAGGATTCTGTATCTTACTATGTTTTTCAGCAGTGTAGGTAAGTATTAGAAATTATATAGAATTTAAAAATTTCAGATAAAGTATCTTATTTTAATGTCACTTCATTTTTTTAATTATTTTGTATTTTAGTAAAAATCACATAAAATTTCCCATCTTACCCATTTCTAAGATCAGAAGTGTTACATATATCTACATGGTTAAATAACCAATCTTCAGAATGTTTTCATCTTGCAGAACTAGAACTCTTTACCCATTAAACAACTCCTCACTTCCCCCTCCTCCCAGGCCCTGGAAACCACCATACTTTCTGTTTCTTTGAATTTGATGATTCTAGATATTTCATATAAGTGAAATCATACAGTATTTTTCTTTTTGCAAATGGTTGATTTTATTTAGCATAATATTCTCAAGGTTCATCCATGTTATAGTATGAGTCAGAATTTCCTTTCTTTTGAAGACTAAATAATAGTCTATTGTATATACGGTGGGGAGGCAAATCTTTTCCTCTACTTTCTTAGGTTCTGTAGCTGGTACCTTCAAAATAAAGCAATGGAAGACAGATCAACAAGAAAAAAAGCTTATACATTTATTTGATGTTAGTTATTTTTACATTATACAGACCTATACACTATACATTATAGAAAAGTGAAAACTCCAAAGAAATGGTTAGAGCTGGGGGCTTATATACTATTTTAACAAAGGGCAGCGATTGTAAAGAAATGACTAAGGAAAGGAGTTCGGGCTTTCTCCAGGAACCCCCTACTGTCCTAATGTATGCCTTACTAGAGGAAAAACAACCTTAGCTTGACAATTCCTAGGCCTCTGTTGTATTATGAATCTTCTTTAACATATGAAAATCCCTTTAGGAACTTCCTCTTGGCTTTATCTTCCCCAACTCCATGATATATAAAAGGTCACCTTTATAACACAGCCCTTTCTGCCCATGGGTCCTGTCCCTGTGCTTTAATAAAATTACCTTTTTTGCACCAAAGACATCTCAAGAATTGTTTCTTGGATGTCAGCTTCGAACCCCCACCATTCAAAAACCCCATCAAAGCCACTAACTGAGCTGGGCTCTGCACTATAAGTGCAGAGCCTGCTTGGCATTCTCTCTCCTCTCTGCCCCTCTCCTGCTTGTGTGCTCTCTCTCTTCCTGTCTCAAAATAAATAAATAAACATTAATAATTAAAAAAAAGAAGTAGAATTGCTGAATCACATAACAATTCTATTTATAAGTTTTTGAGGAACTGCTATACTGTTTTCCATAGCTGCTATACTATTTGTACATTCCCACCAACAGGCAGGGTTCAAATTTTTCCACATCCTTACCAACTTTTATGTTTATTTAATATTAGTCATTCTAATGGGCATGAAGTAGTCTCTCATGGTTTTTTTGGCTTGTATTTCCCTAATGATTAGTAATGTTGGGAATATTTTCATATGCATATTGGCCATTTGTATATCTTTGGGGAAATATCTATTAAAGTCCTTTGCCCACTTTTTTTTATTAATTTTTTTTAATGTTTATTTATTTTTGAAACAGAGAGAGAGAGCATGAACAGGGGAGGGTCAGAGAGAGAGGGAGACACGGAATCCAAAGCAGGCTCCAGGCTCTGAGCTGTCAGCACAGAGCCTGACACGGGGCTTGAACTCACGGACCATGAGATCATGACCTGAGTCGAAGTCGGACGCTTAACTGACTGAGCCACCCAGGCGCGCCACCTTTGCCCACTTTTTAATTAGGTTTTTGTTGTTCAGTTGTAGAAGTTCTTTATGTACTCTGGATATTAACTCCTTATCAGATAAATGATTTGTGAATATTTTCTACCATTCTCGGACTCTTCTTTCTACTCTACTGATTGTGTCTTTTGATTCACAATAGTTTTTAATTTTGATGTAGTCCAATGTATGTGGTTTTTTTTTTCTTTTGCTGCCTGTGAACTCATTTAATTTTTTTTAAGTTTATGTATTTATTTTGAGAGAGAGTGAGTAGGGGAGGGGCAGAGAGAGAGAGAGGGAGAGAGGGAATCCCAAGCAGGCTCCACACTGTCAGCACAGAGCCTGAAGCAGGGCTCGATCCTATGAGCCTCGACATCATGACCTGGGCCAAAATCAAGAGTCAGATGCTTAACTGACTAACCCACCACATTGACACAAATAGTAAAGCAAGAATCTTAATCTGTATACCTTGATGTATTTTAATCTATTAACATTATTTCTGAAAATATAGTTACTAAAAAGTAAAACTTCATGAGGAAATTTTAATGTTAAGAACTGTACTTATGTTAAAATGATAAAGAATGAATATATATAGGAGTTATCAATACTGTGACAATTTTTAAAAAAGTGTTTTAAAGAATCCATTCTTTTTCCAAGCTTAGATCCTTTAAGTCTATAGGCACAGATTTTACAGGTGGTATCTTTTCCCTGACACAGATTTACTGAAGGCCATTTTACTAAATTTTTAGAACTACTTTTCTTTATCTTTTCTATTTACCCCAGTCACTCTCTCACACTGAGTAAAAATATATTTTAAATAAAGCTAAAATGAAAGAAAAGTACAAAATAAAGGATATTTTCAACAATTCTTTGTAATGCAATTTCATTTTGGATTGTGTATCTATTAGGGTGCCTTCTACAAATATCAGGGGAAAAATGTTGATTCAAATTGGCTTAAATGGTAATTTATTTTTTCTTGTAAGATACCCATAGTAGGACAATTCCAGGTGAAGTTCACTGAGGTTTTGGTTCTGTTTCCCACTATATATTTTGGTTTTCTCCTCTTCTATGCACTGACTTCACTATAACAAGGTTGCAGCAGCAGCCCAAGGTGTCACATCCATTCATGATAATTTTTATTGATCAAAAGGGACTTTTTTTTTTTTAAACTTGCACAGAGATAAGGAGTCCTTTCTTAGAGGTCCTGAAGTAGGCTTCCCTTCCCTTTTCACTGGTCAGAACTGGACCCTGTCAATTTCTAAGCCCATCATCAACTTGGATAGTGGGATTATCCTGATTGAATTCTTTAGACTAACTGGATTTACCCTCTGGAATTTGGGTTGGAGACAGTTTCTCTTAAAGTCTGTGGCTTTGTGGAGGAATGATGGATACCTGAATAAAAATGGGATTCTATCAGGAAGGAGGATTCTACCTACACAATGAGTGTTGTGTCGATAGCAACCTCTGCAATAGCTTTTAATTTTTTTCATTTAACTTCCATGGGCAGCTGGGTGGCTCAGTCAGTTGGGCATCCAACTCTGGCTCAGGTCACAATCTCAAAGTTAGTAGGTTCGAGCCCTTTTTCTGTCTCTGTGCTGACAGCTTGGAGCCCAGAGCCTGCTTCATATTCTGTGTCTTCCCCTCTCTCTGCCCCTCCCCCGCTTGCATGAGCGCACTCTCTCTCTAAAAAATAAATATTAAAAAGTTAAAATAAAATAAAATAAAATAAAATAAAATAAAATACTTCTAATTTATGGGGCACCTGGGTGGCTCAGTCGGTTAAGTGTCTGACTTTGGCTCAGGTCATGATCCCACAGTTTCTGAGTTTGAGCCTCTCATCAGGCTCTCTGCTGTCAGCACAGAGCCCACTTCAGATTCTCTGTCCCCCTCTCTCTCTACCATCCCCCACTTTTGCACACACTCTCTCAAAAATAAACATTTAAAAAATAAAGTACTTCTAATTTATTTAATAACAACAGAATATTATTCAGCCGTAAAAAAGAATGAAATCTTGCCATTTGCAGCAACATGGATGGAGCCAGAGTGTATAATGTTAGGCCAAATAAGTTAGTCAGGGGAAGACAGATACTATATGATTTTGCTATATGATACTTGCTCAATTCAAGTATGTAGAATTTAAGAAACAAAATAAATGAGCAAAGGAAAAAAAAAAGAGATAGACAAACCAAGAAATAGACTGTTTAAGTTTATTTATTTTTGAGAGAGAGAGGGAGACACAGAATCCCAAGCAGCCTCCAGGCTCTGTCTGAGCTGTTAGCACAGACCAATGCAGGACTCAAACCCACAAACTGGGAGGTCATGACCTGAGCAAAAGTCTGTTGCTTAACCGCTTAACCACCTCAGCCACTCAGGCACCCTGACTCTTAACTATAGAGAACAAACTGATGGTTATCAGAGGGGAGGGGGAGGTAGGAGAATGGGTGAAATAGGTGATTTGGGATTAAGGAGTGCACTTGTCATGATGAGCACTGGGTAATATATAGAAGTGTTGAATCACTGTATTGTATACCTGAAACTAATGTAGCACTGTAATGTTAACTATACAGGAATTGAAATAAAATAAAATATAATAAATAAAATGAAATACTTTTAATTTTTAGTACTCCATTATCTAAAATTAAATAATTTCCATTTTAATGGCAAAAAAGAATTATTTTAACTTTAGATTTTAATTAACATGTTAAACATTTTACCTGTTTTTAAGTTTCTTGATTGTGAAATTGAGCCTTGATTTCAAATATTAGTTTACTCTTTCAGTCTGCTTTTCATCAAAGTCAATGTCAATTCAAAATACACTAAAATTAAACTAATAATTAAACTATTTTTAATATAAGCTTTCTAAAAAGAATGAAGTACTGATACTGGTACAACATGGATGAAGCTTGAAAGCATTATGCTAAGAAAGATGCCAGACACAAAAGACCACATGTTGCCTGATTCTATTCATATGAAAATCTATAGAGACAGGTAGATTAGTAGTTGCTTCAGGCTGGTGAGCATTAGGATGGAAAGCAGCAGAATAGTAGCTAAAACGTCCAGAGTTTCTTTGTGATGTGACTAAAATGTTCTAAAATGGACTGTGGTGATGTTGCACATATCTTTGATTATACTAAAACCCACTAACCTGAGTGCTTGAAATGGGTAGATTGTATAGTATGTGAAGTATATCTTAATAAAAGTGTTTTTTTTTTTTAAATGGCCTTTATAGAATTTTGATTGAATATGCCTAACATTTAAAATTGACAGATAGGATTGGAGTTTATCATTACAGCTCTTAAGCAATAAAGGGTAGCAGAGATAATGAGTTTTCTTTTAAGGTATAGCCATCTTGAAGCCTCATGGTTCTTTATAGCCATTTCCTCCTGTATATGATCATTTTCCTTTTCCTAGACTTCCCTCCTGTCGATTATCTCTGCCAAACAACACACATTAGAAGTCTACCACTTCCTCTTTAACAGGGTAGCTTTTCATCCACTCAGTTCTGCTTGTAAGAACTTAACAAAGCTTTCAGTAATTTATTTCTGTTTACAGTAAAGACATGTGAATAAGGAGAAACAGGTCCTCTGCTTTTATTACCCCAATTATGACCAGGGACTATAATTACATATGATTTTCAAGTCTTTAATATTTATTTCCCTTCTAATAAATACAATTCCATTGCTTAATAAGTTAAACATTTTGGGGAATAAATTTGTAAATTGAGAATGATATTTTAAAGCCCATGTTATAGTTTAAAAAATTGTATCTATAAACAGTAATGACATCATTTTAAGTATAAATAACAGGGTTTGCTTCTTTACAGGATTTTCTATTGTGATAATGTCAATATGGCCATATCTCCAAAAGGTTTGTACACTTCAATCTATTATTCTCTTAAGTAGCTATAGTAGTAGTAACTCTTACATAGTTAAGTGTTTTCTTGACAGTCTCTTTGGTAGTCTATTGATTTAATCTTTACTAGCATGACTTGAGATAATAATTCTTCCAGAGAGGCTTATAAGTAAGGTGATCCAGTGCTTCATTGTGCAAACCAGAACACTCTTGAAGTGAAGGGAGCACTATACCAGGAAAACAGAATTATACCTGGATAGTCCTAGACAAATGTAGATGTATGCTCACCTACTTATTAGCCGCTTTCATATCCCACCAATGCCCCCTCCCTGATAAAAAGGAAACTAAATTACTTATAGTCTGAATTCCTGAATGGTACAAATGACATTTCTATGGAATGCTTTTGTGCTTTCCCATAGGGTTGTCTGGTTGCCATTGTGAAAAGAATAGATAATACATGTATTTCGATGCTGTGGTTACTAGATGGGGAGGAGGGCCTAACAAGAAGATGCAAGTTTAGTAGGTACCCTGGCATCAGTTAATCATCAAGTCCTGCCAACTCTTTAAAAAAAAATTATTTGACATATAACATAATATAAATATATGTCAATTCTATTTTAAATCTCCAGGAATGAATTTACTAAAAATCAGTATATAAGTTGCAGACGTTATCTATAACAATATTTCAGTTAAGGTTCTTAATGGAGTTCTCTGTACTCTCCAACCTCCTATTCACTCCTGAACCTGCTACAGTCTGATTCACTCCTCTGCTACCATGAAACTGCTCTTATTAAGGTCTCCAATGATTTGATTGCTGACCAAATAGATACTTTTCGGTCCTTTGCGTGACATTTGGGTAGTATTTGACATTGTCGACCTCTCCCTGCTTCTGAAAACCCTCTCTTAGCTTCCGTACATTACTCTGTCCTGGCTTGGCTCTTTAAATATTTGTTATTAAATTCTTTTCTGAGTTTTCTTTACCAACTTGTTCCTTATATGTTGGTTTTCCCCAGAGATTGGGCTGTGTGTCTGTGTGTGTGTGTGTGTATGTGTGTGTTGTAGACTAAATCCTAAGCTTTGGCCCATATTAGATCTATAGCCAACAATTTATTAGACGTATCTACTTGAATTAATCTAGGTTCCTGGGGCCTTTATAAATTTTTCTGCATTTTTTTCTGAGATGCTGTCCCTCCCTTCATCTTTCCTTTCCTCTGTCCTTCCCTTCCACCCTTCTTCCCTATTATCTTTATCCCTATTATCTATTATCCCTATTATTAAAAATAATGTGCCTGTGATACAAGAAGCTTATTGACATTTTATACTTAATTTTAGATTTTTTAGTTTTTATGAATTTTTAACTTTTTGAAAATGCTAACTTTTAAAATATATGATATTATAAAAGGAATAAGGACAAAAATACAAATTTCATTTTTTTTACTGAGTTGGTGCCATATTCACATTGCTATTTTGAAAATAAATAAAAATTTATATGACATGAAATTATTAGCCATGATGTTAAAAATTCTTTCCTTACTGGCAGAATGATTAGAATTATAGCGGAAAATTTAACAATTCTAGAGCAATATTTTCTTTGCCAAAAATATATTTCCATGTATCAAAACTATTTCTATGATCCCTGTATCTAGTCTGTTTAACCTCAAAATTACCAAAAGAAAGGTATTTACAATAATTAGGTCTACTCAGCACAGTATGTTGAATTTTGAAAAGGTACACTCCTTTCTCCAGATATTTGAAAGCTCTTCAAAGGTAAATTTAGTGAGTACATGAACTTGTAACTAGTTCTTTGGCAATACAAATAAAAGAATTTCAATAAAAAACCTTTCTCAGGTTATTTCATAATAATAGTGAAAGCTCACTACGTGCCAGGTACGGTACTAAACTTTTCACCTCTTGATATTCATAGCAACCCTATGAAATGATTATTATCTATCCTGTTTGACAGGTGAAGAAACTCACAGTCAGAAAGTTCGGTAGCTTGCTCAAGTCACTCAGCTGGAAGATGGCAGAGCCAAACCTATCTGAAACCAAAATCTGGCTCAACCACAGTGCTGTGTTACTTACTACCTTAAACTGTTTAATTCTTAATTTAAGGCTTCCATCTTTTTCAATAGCATGTTGAAAAATATTACTTACCTGAAAAGCCATCTGTGAGAAAGATAAAAAGCTAGAACACCCCCCCCACCCAAGAAAAAACTCAGAAAACAAAACAAAACAATAAATTATTTGTCTGAAAGGAATTTGGCACCAGTGTAAATCTCTGAAATGTGCTTCTTTCTGACCCTGGCTGATGGACAACCATCAGCCAAGTGATTCCTGAGGTTCTGTTGCCCAGAGGTGGGATAAATATCCAGGAAGATTCATATTCTTAAGATTAGATTTTGAATTGGAAGGATAGGTTATTTTATAGGGCTAGGGAGATAGTGGGAATACTAATGCATGAATTATAATAAAATATAATAATAGAACTGACATATTAGTAAAAACAAAATTCTAAGAAATACTAGTTTTTATATCCTATAGGTAATATTCATTTAGTGTATATATATATGCTGACATTGCCCTAAGCACTATACATTGCTCAAATAATTCTTTTAACAACTCTGTGAAGTTATCCTTATTTGACAGATAAAAAATTGAAGCATGTGATTTTTTACCACCAGCTACTCAAATACCTGATAAGTAAAATCTGGAAGCTTCACTATGATGAAACCTGATTTGGAAAAATTGTGTTAACTCATCTTTTGTATCCTTATTGCCTAGCACATTTTTTGTCACAGTAAAGGACTCAGTGACTGTTACTTGAATTAATAAGCAATCATCTATAAATAAAAGTTAAAAATGCTTGGAACGCCCATATTCATATCTTAGTTCCCATATCAAAGCATGAAGATTTCCAGAACTTTCACTTTGTCAATATCATTAACATGTTTATAAAGTAATGTTTGAAATTCAATACCATGTACTTTGGAGTGTATGGTTTGTTTTCTTTTTTCTTTTCTTTTTTTTTTTTTTTTCCTGAAATGACAGGGATGGGGGAGGGCTTTTGTGTTTCGTTTTTGTTTTGAGAAAATACAGTTCCAACTTTTACTGATGTGTGCCAAACCAAATAAGTTAATTATAGATGGTTACTATACAGTATACGTGAGTAAAGGTCTAAAAGTATGGGTGTGTGTGGGGGGGGGGGGAGAATGAGAGAGAGAGAAAGAAGAGAGAGAGAAAGGAGAGAGAGAGAGAGAGAGAGAGAGAGAGAGAGAGAGAGAGAGAGAGAGAGAGAGAGGTGCAGGCAGACAGACATGGGCTATTAGGGGGATGTTGCTAACCCAAACTAAAATTCTGGAAGACTTTAAAAATCAGTTACACCAGAGCTGAGTTTTGAAGGTCTGTAGGAGTTGGTTTCCTGAAAAAAAGGTAGGGGCCAGGGAGTAGGAGGTTGGGAAGGCATTGCTGGTAGAAGGGGACAGTAGAGAAATCAGTGCAAAGGCCTGGAGGCAAAGAATTTGACTCATTTTGGAAACTTAAGACAGTTCTGTGTGACTGGAAGTTAGAATTGGGGGAAGGGTACATGCAGAGAGATGAGGCTAGAGAAGAGACTGTGACCAACTTGTGAGCTAGTTTTTCATAATAAACAGTTTAGATTTTATCCCAAAAATGGTATGATGGAGATCACCAGAGGTGGCCAGAGGACCAGAAATGAGATGCTGTTACTACTGTTAAAAAGAGAAACACACGAGTGCAGATAACAGTTTAATTACTGAAGTGACACCTGTTGTAGTGTAGAACCTGTATCTCCCAAACCCGTTTTACTTTCCTATTACAATTCTAGCAGAATTTTCTAACAGATTCCAATTTCCAGTCACCATAAAGAATAGTATCCAATTAAAATAAAAGTTTCCATTGGTCTCTGGCAAATATCATTAATATTGTTAGAGCTATCCCCGAGGGTCAGCTTCTGTCCCTGAAACACATACTTGACTATGATCAATTGATATCCTGAGAAGACACTTTCATTCTTTTGCTTTCAAACTACTACACATTTAACATTAAAATTGAGTTTTCACTGCTTTTTTGAAAATTAATTAAAAAATTTTTATGACATGAAGTTATTTTATATTTGTAATAGAGTGATCAAAGGAGCCAAAGGTAATATGGGTAGAAAATGAAAACCAGTGTGCCTAAATTAAGAGATTAAAAAAAATTTTTTTTAATGTTTTATTTATTCTTGAGAGAAAGAGAGACAGAGCATGAGTGAGGGAGGGGCACAGCGAGAGAGGGACACAGAATCCAAAGCAGACTCCAGGCTCTGAGCTGTCAGCACAGAGCCCAATGTGGGGCTTGAACTCACAAACTGGGAGATCATGACCTGAGCCAAAGTCAGACACTCAACTGACTGAGCCACCCAGGTGCCCCAAATAAGAGATATTTTTAAGGCTAGAACTTTAATATTGTGTATCATTATATGTATTCACTCTTATTTCTCATCCCCCACAAGAAAATATACCTAAACATTTTCATTTTAAACTATTTAAAAATATCTTTAGAAAAGGCCATGGTTGTCTTTAAGTTGTTCTAACACTTTATATATGTTTAATCTTATTTCCTAAAAATTTATTTACATTTTTTTAAATATTTATTTTTGAGAGAGCGAGCACAAGGGGTGGGGGGGCGCAAAGAGAGAGGGAGACACAGAATCCGAAGTAGGCTCCAGGCTCTGGGCTGTCAGCACAGAGCCTGACGTGGGGGTCAAGCTCAGAGATTGTGAGATCATGACCTGAGCTGAAGTCGGAAGTTTAACTGACTGAGCCACCGAGGCACCCCTTATTTCTAAAAATTTAATGGTTCTTATGTTTCCAAATTACTATATAGCCTACCATATATATATATATTTTTTAAATCTGTTAATTTATTCCATAGTCCCTTTTGTAAGCTAAAATTTTCTGTTTTTTGAAAGAATTTCATTTTCTGAATTTAATCATTTGGTTCTCTCCTCAGCATCTATCATGACACATAAACCCTCATTCAGTGGTAGAACCCTGAATCCTCCATGTTGAAAGGAAGAATTAATAATAGGTTTAATGGGAGAATTATCTTTCAGCTTTTGTGTTTCTATTCTCTTAAGCATTTGACTATTGTGCTCAGTTAAAAAAAATTAAAATGAGGTGCCTGGGTGGCTCAGTCGGTTAAGCCTCCAACTTCAGCCCAGGTCATGATCTCCTGGTTTGTGAGTTCGAGCCCACTTTGGGCTTTGTGCTGACACTCAGAGACTGCAGCCTGCTTCAGGTTCTGTGTCTCCTCCTCTGTCTGCCCCTCCCCTGCTCACACTCTGTGTCTGTCTCTCAATAATAATAAATAAATGTTAAAAAAAAAAAAGATTTATAGTGCTAATGGCTATTTAGCTTATGGAGTAACATAAGTCTAAATAATTGTATTTACTTTATAAGAATTAAAGAATGGCATTTTACTTTTGTGATGTTATTGTTTATACATATAATGTGATTATTTGTAACAAGATTTTTATGAACCAAATCATAAACCATATTCCCATAATCATTCTAAAAGTTGAAGCTTCGCAAGTATTGTTTCTAGTGTATAGTGAATTGGTAGCATATTTAATTATACTGTAAGAAGTTTGAATACCTTACTATAAGTAATAGTGTTATAAAACTGATATGTTAGAATTATTGTTTTTATTTATTTAAATAGGAAATGTTATGTGGTCAGAAAAATGTGTTTAAGTCTTAAACTTTACTTTTCTTGGATAACAATTCTTAAAGCATTGTACTTTTTTCTGCAGATTGATCAGACAGCTGATGCAAGTTTTTTGGGCTGGGTTATTGCTTCATTTAGTCTTGGCCAAATGGTAGCTTCACCTGTATTTGGTTTGTGGTCTAATTATAGACCAAGAAAAGAACCTCTTATTGTCTCCATCTTCATTTCGGTCGTGGCTAACTGCCTCTATGCATATGTCCACGTTCCAGCTTCTCATAATAAATACTACATGTTGGTTGCTCGTGGATTGGTGGGATTTGGAGCAGGTAATATGTATGTATGTATGTATGTGTTTGGCTGTTCAGATTCACATTCACCCTGAATTCACCCTCTCTCATCTGGTATCACCTCGTCTCAATCTCATATCTCACAACTCAACATATAGATTTCTCATTGCAAATAGACAAATATCTTTCCTATGATTTTTGCCTTTGTTCATGATATTCCTGTTACCTATAGTTTCTCTATTCTGTTCCCATCATTCTTCATTCTTCAAGATTCTGTTCAAGTTCCACATCTTCCATAAAACTTTCTTAGGTTACCCTACCCCTTAACAGATCTTTCCCATCTCCAGTATGTCTGTGGAACTTGCTTATATACTGTTTTGCTCTGTTTTCATCTTTTATCACCAACCAGATAGTAAACTTTTTATAATTAGAGACAATTTATGACTTTCTAAAATATTCTGTGGCCTTTCTTGCAGAGTCTCCTGAAAATAATAAGAGCTCAATAAAATTTTTTGAGTCAAATTGTTAGTGGATCTTTTTGTTTCTTATATTACATTTAAGCATGCAGAATTTGTGATGTCTTTGTTTTAAAAATAGTTGTAACGATCAGTAGTTTGCCATTTAGTCAGTGTTTTCTTCATATTTAATAAGAAAAAAAGTTTAACATTTCTGTAATGTCACTTTTTCATTTATTCACATCTTTAATTGTGTTTTCATGTTGCTAAAAGCAAGATTTTCCACTAATTGATACATTTGCTCAATGTATATGCTTTGTATAATCATAGGGAAGAAGCAGTGACTATAATATAGATTAATATTTTTGTTTTATATAAAGCCAAATTAAGTGGGATATTATAAACCGAAGAATATTTTCTTTGACTTTGGATTATTGTGTCTTTTCTTAGGAAATGTAGCAGTTGTTAGATCATACATTGCTGGTGCTACTTCCCTTCAGGAAAGAATAAGTTCCATGGCAAACACAAGTGCATGTCAAGCATTAGGCTTTATTCTAGGTCCAGGTAGGTATTTTTCACTTGTCATTGCTTGAATATGAATTGGGAGAACTTTTAAAGTTCAAATGTTAAGTGGAATCCAAGTATAAAACCTCATAGCTAAAAGGAAAAGTAGGGAAGCTAATATTTTTGATCCAGCAGGAGTCTAGTCTCTTTATATGTGTTAACAAATGTTCTCTAAAGTAAATAATATTAGTCCCATTTTACATATTAGGACATCAAGGCATAGAGAGTCTAAGTAAGTTATTCAGGGTCAGCCAGATAGCAAATGGGAAATATGAGATTTGAACCTAACTCTATCTGTATGTTCTGTGAAATAATCATTAAGCTTGACATCTCCATTATAGTTAGCTTTTTTTTCTTGTCTATTACAAACAAAATTCTTTAATTTTTTCTTTTTTCTTTTTGGAGAGCAAGTACACCTGTACATGTGCGCAAGTGGGGGAGGGGAAGAGAGAGATGGAAAGAGAATCCCAAGCAGTCTCTGCGCTCAGTGCAGAGACCAATGTGGGGCTCGATCCCATAGCTGTGAGATCATGAGCTGAGCTGAAATCAACAGTTGGATGCAAGGGGGGGCCTGAGTTGCTCAGTCCGTTAAGCATACGACTCTTGATTTTGACTGGGGTCATGATCTCACGGTTGGTAACTTAGAGCCCCAAAGCAGGCTCTGTGCTGACAGTGCAGAGTCTGCTTGGGATGCTCTCTCTCTTGCTCTCTCTGCCTCTCTCCTGCTTGTGCTTTCTCTCTCTCACACACAAAATAAGTAAATAAACTTAAAAAAAAAATTGAAAAGTTGGACACTTAACCAACTGAGCCACCCAGATAGCCCAGAAACAAAATTCTTCTGACCGAAAGATTTGAGGAAAGTTATAGGAGATTCTTTACTCTTGTGCTCTTTGCCCATACCTTTCAGACTTTTCTGAGTTTGAAGAAAATGAAAGAATTTTTGAAAGACTACTGAAAGACTGTTCTTCAAAGCCTCCATCCTTTAGCTGAGTAAAACAATATTAATAAGATTTAATACTTCCCCAGGACAAGTAAGTTTTTGCTATTAGATAAATTAGTAATTTTTATGCTTAGAAAAACATTGAAGGGACACCTGTGTGGCTCAGTTGGTTAAGCATCCGACTCTTGGTTTCAGCTCATGTCATGATCTCACAGTTTGTGAGTTGCAGAGCCTGCTTGGGATTTTCTATCTCTCTTTCTCTGCCTCTCTCCCCACCCCTTCTCTCTGTCTCTCTCAAATATAAATTTTTAAAAACCTTAAAAATTTTTAAAGAAGAAAAACATTGAAAAATCATATAATTGGTTCATGCTTTGAATATTACAGTTATGAATACCATCACTTTGAATCCATTTCCATTTACTTTATCATTAATATCCTACCCTCACCCCTTTTTCCATTACTTTCTTTAAAATTTTTTTTAATGTTTATTCTTGAGAGAGAGACAGAGAGACAGAGATAGCACAGACAGGGGAGAGGCAAAGAGAGAGGGACACATAGAATCCAAAGCAGGCTCCAGGCTCTGAGCTGTCAGCACCTCAGTATCTAGCACAGAACCTGGTATACACCTGGTATATGTTCTCGGTAAATACATAAGAAGTATTTTGGAGATTAAATAATGATAAAATAAAAGAGGTAGAGGCATATAATAGATCTCATAGCATTTTAGAACCAGGAATGGCTTAAGAAATTATTTAGCTTAACCCCCTTTATTTCAGAGCCAAGAAAATGGAGGTTCAGAGACAGTATTAGCTATTTCAAAGGCAGACAGGGAATTAGAAAAAAAAAGACCAGCACTAAAATTTATATCACCTTGTTCATTGATTTGCCACATTTTCAACCTGAGAATAAAAGAAATAATCAAAAAGAAAGATTATCTCATTTAAATATTTTGTATTATCTTTAGATGAGTAAATGTAGGCCTGAAAAAGATTAGATGGGCTTTCCTGTAATGACCACATTAACAGCACTAGCATTTATTGAATGTCTACTATTGTTAGATGCTGTTCTAAGTGTTTTATGTGTAATGTCTTACTTCATCCTTACCTTAAGGTTGCAAATTATTGGAAGAGCCAGATATAAAATCTAAATCAGGAAAGCAAACCAGTTCTCTTCCAAGCTGATTTTTGCCACAGATCCAAATTTAAAAATATACATGATTTAAATACCATATACACAATGATGATTTGAAATATTGACTTAACATGTGACATTCTACTCCTTATAATTAAATTGTAATTTTATATGGAAGAAATTGGATGATTTAAATTTTCTGTGGAGATTTTTAAATAGGAAGATACTGACAAATTGCTTTAGATATAATTCTTTGTGAATGTATATCAGTGTTTCTGAATCTTTTTCTCATTAATGTCCCATTAAGGAGCTTTTTTAGACATTTTTTTCCTAATTCCACAGATCAATTGTATCTTTTATGGACTATGTGAATATCTATGCTTTATACAGAAAAAGAGTAAATATTTTGTTCCCTTGCCTCTATTGAGATGTGTGATATAGATGTGAGATTCCACAAAGTTGCTTCCAATTTTGTAGTAAATGTCTTTCACATTTTTTTAGCCCTTGCCTCCCACATAATAATTTATCTGTATACATTTTATTTTATATTTTATTAAGTTTTTCAGACTTGTTTTGCACTCATTGGAGAAAAGGGCGTGACATGGGATGCCATTAAGCTGCAGATAAATATGTACACAGCACCAGTTTTACTTGGCGCATTCCTGGGAGTTTTAAATATTATTCTGATCCTTTCTCTATTAAGGTAAATCAGATAGAAATTATAAAACTACTTGTGTAGATTGTGAAATTAAATAAGCATGATCATTATTGGAAGATAATTATTCCTATGAAGTCTTTATTTGGTTTTTGATGTCTATAGTTGTGTTCATGTTTTTTGATCAGCTAATGCATATAGTACTTGTAACTGAAATAATAGGCAATCTGATAAATGAGACTAGATTATAAAGTCTTTGAAGATTCAAAGTTTGGTCTTGACTTACTAACTGTAGGTTTCTAAGTACGGGAATGGCATGAAAGCACAGTTTTAAGTAGATTAATGATTGGTATCAACCTTAAATACAAAAGTTACTTATAGCTTTTATTTACTAGAAGAAATTTTATAAAACTACAGAAGTTTTATTACTTTATGTTTCTTTGGAGTGCTTTATTGAAGGCCCCAAAAATGTTTATAACAAATGTTTAAAATCACCGGAAAACTTTAAATATTTATTAAGGTAGTCCATGTATGCTTTTGGATGAATATTGGATTGAATATTATGCTTCATTTTATATGATAAGATAATAAGAATTATAACTTGTATCTTTTAAATTTTGTTGGTTGTACCTCATTGGTAATAATTTCATTACTTAGCAGTTAGCAAAAGAAACTATATCAGAATGTGAAAAAATAAAGAAGGCTACTAATAAATTAAAGCCATTTGTCTATCGTAGTAAGTCTTTCATAGATGCAATATTTATGTTTTTCTTTTTAAGAGAACATCGTGTGGATGACTCAGGACGACAGTGTAAAAATGTTAATTTTGAAGAAGGTACTATGACCCTTTTGGCTAAATTACTATAACATTATCAAAGTGTTTCCGATTATTCTGTCTGTTTGGTATTTACTTGGATTTGCTTCTGAAAACAGTACAATGGGTGATTGGGGTAGGATCTTCAAAGTTAAAAGTTACCTCAATTAATAATTTTTTTAAAAGGCCTTCCCAGATCAGTTATTTGGTGTTCATGGCTGGCAAGATTAAAAGCATTGCTAAAAATCACTTCATCTTCTTTGCAAAGAGCCAGTATCCTAAAACCCTACAGTTCTTTGGAATGATTTCTGTAACGTTCCTATAAAATGTATCTTTCTGTTTCAAGCATTTCTTTGCTCCCTTAATCATGGAAATAGGTTTCTCTTTTGTATTTTTATTCTTTTGGTACACGCTACAAATGTACATTTTCATCCCTTAGATCTTTCTCTGACTTAGAAGTAAGTAACCAATCTGGTCAGTAGATATGTCTTCCTAAGTAAACTCTTATTTAAGTACTAATTATATTCTCCATGGGGAGTGTCCCCCTCTGTACAAAAGATTGCAACTCAGTTCTTGCCTTTAAGGAGTTTGTTCCTGGGAGTTTTAAATATTAGAAAAGTTGTGGAAAAGACGTAGTATCTTCTATAGCCATTTTATTTAATTTTCACAACAAAACTAGTGGAAGGAAAGTTGAAAGTAGGGTAGAGAGCAGACTGGTGAAGAATGTTAGTAACTTTTTGAGAAAAAGGAGAAGTATGAGAGTAGTCAGATTTCAGGTGAGACTAGTCCAGATGTGTGAAGGCCTGAACTAGGGCAGCAACTAAGAATGAAAAAGAGACAGCTATGAGTTTTTGAAGAAAAAAAAATTAAGATTCTTGATAGATTGGATAGGAATTATTAAGGAATAGAGGGAGTTGTTGAAGATGTCTGTCAGGTTTTGAGTCTAGATAAGTGAAAGAATGGGAGAGAACAAGAATTTAGGAAAGGACATTGGCTGAACAGAGAAAATGATTTCAGTTTGAATCAAGCTAAATATACTGCTACACTAGAACAGTGAGAAAATGCCAGAGGCATTTGTAATTTTGGCTTCAGAGATCAAAGCTAGAGATACAAATTTCAGAGTAAGCCAGTGAAAAACACGACAGCAACAAAGAGAGAGTGAAAGAAAAAAGGGAAGGGAGGGGTACATGCATCAAGTGTGACAAAATATTGTTGAATATAGGGGCTGAATATATATTTCATATTTTTCAAAATAAAAAATGAAAGAAAAGAAAGAATGGTGAGGAAATGCCCGCAGGGGGTATAAGCCGCTTTTTTTTTTTAAGGTGAAAAATAGGGTACTAACTTAAAAGACCTATCAGGTAAAAGGAATGAGTAAGTTAAGGAGGGTGAGTTTGAGGTGCTGAGAAAGATACGTAAGAAACAAAATCTTTCAGAAGTTGGAAGGGGGTAGCAATATCGATTAGGACTTCATGGAGTTTAATGTGCTTCAAAAACACCTGGAAACCTTGTTAAAATGGGTTCTGATTCAGTAGGCCTTGGTGGGGGTTAAGTGGGTTGTCAGATTAAATACAGGATGCCCAGGAGAATTTGAATACTTTTTTAGTATAAATATGTCCCGGCTGGGTAATTTTGGATTTCAGATAAGAACAAATAATCTTTTAGTATAGATATGCCTCAAATATTTCATGGGACATTCTTATATTTAAATTTCAAATTTTGCATGGAAAATACTTAAAATTATTGTTTATCACAAATTCAAACTTAACTGAGTATCCTGTATTTTTATTTACTAAATCTGGCAAACCTTGTGAGATTCTGAGAATCTACATTTATAGTAAGCTATCATGGGAGCTGATGCTACTGGTCTAAGGACCATAGCAAAGATTTGGAACTATACTGTCTAATATGGTGGCTGCCAGCCACATTTGGCTATTTAAATTTAAATTAAGCTAAATTACATTGAAGAAATTCCTCAGTCACACTAGTAACACTGTAAGTGTTTAATTACGGGTCTGTGGCTAGTGGCTGTTTGGACAGCACAGAGAAAGAACATTTCCATCATGTCAGAGTTCTATTGCACAACACTGCCCGAAAGCACAAATGAGAGTTTAGAAAGACCAGATCTATTTTCTTTCATAATATTTCTAGGTACTTCAAAATAATTTCTAAAACAGAAATCATTTTTAAATTTCAGTAAATATTGGGGCGCCTGGGTGGCTCAGTTGGTTAAGTGTCTGACTTCGGCTCAGGTCATGATCTCACGGTCCGTGAGTTCAGGCCCCGCGTTGGGGGCTGACAGCTCAGAGCCTGGATCCTGTTTCAGATTCTGTGTCTCCCTCTTTCTGTCTCCTCCCCTGCTTATGCCCTGTTTCTCTCTTCTCAAAAATAAATAAATGTTAAAAAAATTTTTTTTAATTTTTCAGTAAATATTTAAAATATTTCTGCTTTTTCCCTATTATTAAAAATGTTATCATTGGATAGGATCATAATTGCTAATTATATAGTTTTTGAATCAATATATTAGTGTAGTCTTTTCCTAAAATTCTTATAATTTTGATACCCAGTCAATCCTCACAGTCTAGGATGCAACATTTCTGAGCTTTCCCACTGAAGCCAGCACTGGGTAGAGGCTGCAGGAAACTAACCATATATGATGCAAACTCCAGTCTAACTTGGGGCAATGTTGCTTTTTAACTCAAAGGAGTAAAGACGGGGTTCAAGGTGGTAACAGAGAATCAGGCAGGTCTGTCCCGAGGAATATAAGGTCCACAAGGACCAGAGTCTATCCCGGAAAAGGATCTGGACAAAGGTGACCAGTTTTCTTTGTGCCATTAGAAAGGGAGGTCATAACTCTTTGTTGAGTGTTCAGGGTGCTTAATTGTCCCCAGATATAGCAGACTATTTCCAAGTCTCATTTATTATTGGAGGAGGAACTCCTTGTCAGGAATCCTGAGATATAAAGGGAAACGCTATTATGAGAAAAATTATAGAAACTTACTGTATGTTGGGAAAGTAGCCCATGCCCTCTGCTGGTGTTACATACACACTTAAAGATAGCATAAAATGAAAACATTATTGAATTACTTGTTTGGTTTACTCTGAATAAGTAGGTAAATTGTAAAATAGCATGACAAATGTATATAAGTAGGTGTATTTCGCTTCACACTTCTCAGTTATATAAGGAATAACTAATATTGAGTATGTAGCTTAATACATAGTTTAAGTAAGTCAATACACTCACTTCCTCCTAATTTATAAAAGCACCATCAAATCTTGGTGGTAATTTACAAAATATATTTCCTTGCAAAAATATACATGATAATATAAGGATTTTTTAAAAACTGTGGTAATAACGTATAAGGATATTTACTCATACTAATTTCACATAACATTGAAATTCAAAATACATATCCACTGAAGTGAATCACAGAACTAGCTGATTTAATAAACTATGAAAAAATCCTCATAAATTTAAGATTTAGGTAAAATAGAAAAAAAACTTGCAGTAGAAATTTAAAGCAAATATATTTAGAATGAGCTCATTTTATAGAATTTTATAAAATATATTCCTATTTTGGATCAAGAGACAGCAAATAGAAAATCTGAGTATTTCCTATAGATAACAGAATTGAAGTATATCTCCTGGGAAGAAAATTCACGTTATTTTTAAAAGCCATTTTGGTGCGCCTGGGTGGCTCAGTCGATTAAGCGTCTGACTTCGGCTCAGGTCATGATCTTGTGGTCCATGGGTTCAGCCCTGTGTCTGTTCTGTGTTGACAGCTCAGAGCCAGTACCCTGCTTCAGATTCTGTGTCTCCCTCTCTCTCTGCCCCTCCCCTTCTTGTGCTCTGTCTCTCTCAAAAATAAATAAAAATTAAAAAAAAAATTTTAAGCCATTTAAAAATTACTTCTATGGTATAAATTGTTACTTTTAAACCACTTAGAAGCCTAAAAGTGATTTTAAATATTTAGTCACAGAATTTGCTACATATAGTTTCTACATTATTTTAGTGTCATAAGAAAAATTAGATGTTTAAGTAATACAATTTTTCTCCTGTTTATTATAGCAAGTACAGATGAAGTTCAGTTTCCCCAAGGAAATATTGATCAAGTTGCTGTTTTGGCCACCAATGTTCTGTTTTTTGTGGTTCTATTTATCTTTGCCCTTTTTGAAACGTAAGTTTTATTCTGTCTTCATTTATATCATATTATGTAAATCATCTGTATTTCTTAATGCAATATTAATAGGCTTATCTATATTCTCAGAAACTTTATGGAAGGCATACATTTTGTCATGATATAAAAAGTATACATAAATTTTATGCTTTTAACCTGAATATAGTTAATTCTCTGTCTATAATATTACTTTATCTTTCCTCCCTTTCTTGGAATTTTATGATAAATATAGTTATAAAACTTTAGTGCCATGAGTAAATTAACTTTAAGCTATATAACTCTCTATGTATATGGAGTTCAGCCTGGCAGTGTTAACTCTATTTAACATCTGATCCTGATCCTGAAAAAAAAACTAGTATGATATATTACAAAATCTCTGCCTTGTGTAAGCTTTGTTGATCTTTAGTTATCATATGGCTTTTTTATTTTTAAAATGCCTTTCCATTATGTTATAAAAATAATATATTCTTGGTGTAAATATGCTAAACACTGCAACTGTATTTCCATATCCATTCCTTTCCCTGGAAGTAACCACTGCTAATACATCATTGTGTAATTTTTGAAATATTTTTTCTATACAACTGTAAGTACTAGTTGTACTTACATGTGTAAGTACTCATATGTGCTATTATGTGTGTGTGTCTATTAAATCAACATAGACTATGTGACATTATCATTTGAAAATTTGGTTTATTCTTTTGTCAATACGTTGTAACATTTTTATGCCAATACATATAGATTTGCTTGATTTTTATTTTTTTTAGTTTATTTTTATTTTTAAAATTTTTGAGATATGTGAAAGTTTCAGTTCATTTGATTTTGGGGGCATTTTTAAAAATTGTGGGAAAATGTGCATAACATAAAATACATCATTTTAACTATTTTTAATCATACAATTCAGTGGCATTGAGTGTATTCACAAATGTTGTACAACCATAACCCCTATCCATTTCCAGAATCTTTTCATGATTCCAAACAGAAGCTCTATACCATTAAGCAGTAAGTCCCCATTCCCCCTCACCCAGCTCCTGGGAGCCTTTATTCTACTTTTTCCAATCTAGGTATCTATATAAATGGAATCATACAACACATTTCCTTTTGTCCTTTGTGCCTCGCTTATTTCACTTAGCATGATGTTTTTAAATGTTCATTCCTGTTATAGCATGTATCTGAATTTCATACCTTTTAATGGCTAAAAAATATTCCATAGTCCATATATACCAATTTCATTTATTCATTCATCTATTGATGGACATTTGAGTTATTTCCACCTGTGGACTATTGTGAATAATGCTATGATGCCGTGATGAATGTTGGTGTACAAGTATCTGTTTAAGTCTCTGCTTTTAGTTCTTTTGGTTGTACACCCAGAAGTGGATTTGCTGGATGATATAGTAATTCTATGTTTAAGATATTTAGAATTCACCAAACCATTTTCCACATCAGCTGTTCTGATTTAAAAATTTAAAATGGTGGTGTTCTTTTGTTTTTAAATAATGAATATTTTAAATATATTTCAATTCCATTTTGCATCCAGTTAACAGAGGAGATACAAAATAGGAAACGAAGCTTGGCAAGGAAGGAGACAGATAGTCAAATAAAGGAAGAGCAACATTCAGAGGTAGGAAGAGAGATATATACATTCAAAGATAGTGATAAAAGAGACTAAGGAAGAGAAAAAGTCCAACAAGTTTCTAATAACCTAATAATAATAACATTACTACTATTATATTATTACTTATTTTGATGAAATAAAAAAGAAACCACTTTAAACCAAATTTAACCATGATTAGTTAGTTAGAAGGGTAGGAATTATGGTTGGTTTATTTCTTTTCCTGTCTTTTAGACTTTCTGCAATATGGATATGTTACTTATATAATTAAAATAAATATTAGTAAATAAAAATACAATCAAACTTAGTAGTTTGTGCATGTAACAACTAAATGTGTTAAAAAATTTTTATAGAGAGAGCTGGTATCTTTGCTAAAAGAGATGCAAATTCTTGAATGTGTCAGTATCATTAAAGCTTCTATTTCACTTTTATAATGACTGTGATTTAAATAAATAACAATAATTTGTTTTTCTTAGCATCGTTACTCCATTAACAATGGATATGTATGCCTGGACTCGAGAACAAGCTGTATTATATGATGGAATAATACTTGCTGCTCTTGGAGTTGAGGCAATTCTTATTTTCATGGGGGTTAAATTACTTTCCAAGAAGTAAGTTATGTGTCTTTGGTTTTGTTTCACTCAATTTTAAAATACGCTTTTAAAAAAGTCTTTTTTTAAAAAGGGAAACATGGAATGAATCCAACACCTCACATCACCTTCAGAATGCCTACAAGCCTTCACATCTTTCCGACCTGATCTCCCATTGAGAAGCTAACAATGTAAACAAATGTTATCTCTCCATTGAAAGCTAATAATATAAACAAATATGTTAGTAAAATAAAATAATAAAGCTTTTCTCTCATTATATATTAGTTTTAGTACTTGAGTGTTTGCAAACAGATTTAAAGTTTATTAAGGGAACACATATTTCTATACCATATGGTATATTCTTTAGTAAAGCAAGATATTTTACCAAGTGAATTGTCTTCTAATATATCTTTTGTATACTATGTTTTATTTAAAGTATTTCTAAAAGTGTATTTTATAAAACTTTGTTCTGCTGTATATATATGTATGTGTATATATGTATATGTATATGTATATGTATATGTATATGTATATGTTTATGTGTATTATATGTGTGTATATGTATGTTATGCAACAGAAAGGATTTAGTGGTTAATTAACGTCTGGAAAATTGTGCTTAAAATTGCCAAACTTCTTTATCTAAAACTTCCAAATCTTCAGTACTTATATATATTATCATAATGACAAATATCTTATGTAGCATAATATAGTTACTGTACAAAGTTGTTTGTAGCTTTGACTATAGACCATTATTTTTTTTTTTAATGTTTATTTATTTTTGAGACAGAGAGAGACAGAGCATGAATGGGGGAGGGTCAGAGAGAGAGGGAGACACAGAATCTGAAGCAGGCTCCAGGCTCTGAGCTGTCAGCACAGAGCCTGATGCAGGGCTCGAACCCACGAACCATGAGATCATGACCTGAGCCGAAGTTGGACGCCCAACCGACTAAGCCACCCAGGCGCCCCATATAGACCATTATTTTAAAGAAGCATTTTGTAAAGCTACAACCGTGAAAAACAAGCTTTGGGGGAAGTGCTTGTATAAAATTAAATTCATTCATGTTGTCCGAGATGAGACATTCGTTGATGAATTTAAGCAATCCTAACAATTTAATTATTCTTAAAATATTTTAATGATACTTTAGAATTTTATAACATTCTAAAATCAATTAACACATCATGATTCAGTGTGTCAGGTTATGTGCAATGGGGGGGTACTATGAAGATTCCTGTGTGTATAAAGCCAAGAAGCAGGGACAAGATACAGATATAGACATAGACATAGATTTATATTCAAAATTAAATAACAGTAAATGCATTATATCTTGCTATAGAAATAGGTATTCTTACAGATTGTCCAATTCCATACCTTCAGAGAGCTTGTGTTCTATTGGATGGGAAAACCAATAAACAAAAATATGAAGTCAGGTAATGGTAAATACTGTGAAGAAGAATGGAGCAGAGGAAGAGAATAAAGAGTAGCAAGAGCAGGGTTGGGAGAGAGAGTGGCAGTGTTATTTCGACTGACTGCTCTAGGAAGGCATGTTTGAAGAAGTTACATCCAATCAGAGACCTCAACAAAGTCAGAAAACAGTCATGCAGGGGGTCTGGAACTCTCTTCTTCCAGAAGACTGAGCTTTGTGTGTTTAAGGAAAAAGCAGGAAGGCAAGTTTGGCCAGAGCAGGAAAGAAATGGCAATGGGAAAAGATCAGGTTGGAAAGATGTGAATCCTAGGTATTCTGAAGGTGATGTGAGGTGTTTGGGTTTGTTTGTTTATTTTGTTTTAGGAAGTCGTTGGTCTTGTTTGTAAATTTCATTTTTTATTATGGAAAATTTCTAACATATACAAAGGTGTAGATAGCATCATGTAGTGAATTTCTAATATCCATTACCCAGCTTCAATGATTACCAATCCTTGAATAATTGTGATTCATTTATATAGTTCTACCCACTCCACACTCCCTATCCCCTATACCTAGATTATTTTGAAGCCTGTCCCAGATATCATTTCATATCTTCCACAAATATTTCAGTATGTATCTCTAAAAGTTCATGATGACAACATTATCACATCTAAAAATGTTAACAGTGATTTCTAAATATCATCAAATATCCAGGCAGTATTCAAGTTTTCTCCACTGGTTTAAATGTTTTTTAAATTTACTTTGTTTTGTTTCATATTTTTTTATTTTGTTTCACAGCTTACTTGACTCAGGCTCTTAAGTTTCTTTTTTTTTTTTTTTTTAATGTTTCTTTTTATTTTTGAGAGAGAGACACAGAGCATGAGCAGGGGAAGGACAGAGAGAGAGAGGGAGACACAATCTGAAGCAGGCTCCAGGCTCTGTCAGCACAGAGCCCAACACAGGGCTCAAACTCACAAACCACGAGATCATGACCTGAGCCAAGTGCTTAACCGACTGAGCCACCCAGGCTCTCCAAGGCTCTTAATTAAGTCTCTTTTAATCTATAGGTTTTCAAGAAACCAGGATGTATGCTTTATAGTTTCTCACAGTTTAGAGCTCACTGATTGAATTCTTATGGTGGTGGTGGTGTTGTCATTGTTGTTAACATTTTCCTGTGTTTACTGTATTTCTGAAAAATTGGTACTTGTATCTAGAACCTTGATGAAATTTGAGTTCAATTTTTTGTCAAGAATATACTTTGTAGGTGGTAATATGTGCTTGTATCAGGAGAAATATATTTTGTTTATCTCTTTTTATAATGTTAGTGACCATTGGCCATTTCTAGGTTCATTAATGTATTAATAGGTAATTGAAAAATGTTGATATTTTAATTCTATCATGTCCTTATATAATTTTTTGGAATACTTTCTATGAAGAGAACCTTCTTATCACCAATTATTTGGTTATCTTGAGGTACAGTTTGTACAGGAAAGACAAGATGATTGTTTCCTTTTATTAACTGAGTTTTAAAATAATGAGTTTATTTAAAACATACTCTAAAAGTAACCAAGAGGATTTTGTTTTAATATAATATGAATTCATAGATTATAACATGTGTTTTAATCCATTGTCATTACTATTTGTTCTGTTGTTCGCACTGTTGTGTTTTGGCCAGTGTCTTCAAATTGGCTCAGAGTACCTTTATCCAAGTACCAAGAGTACCTAGTAGCCACTGATAGCTTCTGTGTTCTTTGGTATGAAAAAACTATCCAGGCTCATCTTATACGTTTTCTGTCCAAGATCTGAAATCAACTGGTTCCTTTTAGTGGAAAATTATATTTAGCATTCATATTAGTTGGTATATGACTAAAAGCATCAAGATATTATAGCATAGTTTATAAAATATAAAAGTAATGAAACTATGTAATAATGTTTTGTTTTTAAATTACAGAGTTTCTGTTCTTTAACAGGATTGGTGAGCGTGCTATTCTTCTGGGAGGACTCATCGTTGTATGGGTTGGCTTCTTTATCTTGTTACCTTGGGGAAATCAGTTTCCCAAAATACAGTGGGAAGGTATAGCTATACTTATTTCTATAATGTTAGCCCCTGTTATTCATTTAAAATTAGTAAGTAATACACTGTACTAATTTTGTTTTTACAGAGTTACATAATAATTCAATCCCTAATACCACATTTGGGGAAATTATTATTACTCTTTGGAAGTCTCCAAGAGAAGATCGCAATGAAGGACCCACTGGTTGCCCAATTGAACAAGCCTGGTGCTTCTACACTCCCATGATCCATCTGGCTCAGTTCCTCACAGCAGCTACGCTAATTGGAGTAGGCTATCCAACCTGCAATGTTACGTCCTATACGTTGTATTCAAAAGTTCTGGGACCAAAACCTCAGGTGAGCAAGTTATCCTGATACTGCAATCACATGAAATATACTTGTAGGTACATTTTTTGCTACCATTCTCTGTTTTTACACAAGCTGAGTTGGTGGGTTTTTATCATATTCAGCACCTTAAATTAAAAAAAAAAAAAAACAACCAACTTTTATAAAGTACTTCTAGGACTTAGTATGTTGAAATTTAACAACGAGTACTCTAAGTTAGAGCTCAAAAATGTTTTGAATTCAAGATTGTGAGCTCAAAATCATTTCAGAGGAAAAAATATCTGAAGCATAAATTTCTGAAACTCATCCTTAAACTAGGCAAAAGTTAGGAAGCCAAAATTGATAGACAAATGTGGATCTAGGCTTAATTTCATCTGGTCCTAGAGACAATTACTAAGAGATGAAAGCACAGCAGTCTTAAACATGTATAGCAGCTATGTATAATTTAAAATTCATTTTTATTATAAGAATTTTCATATCCATTATATAAAAATTAGAAAAAATATAGAGTCCAAATGGAGAAAACTATCAGAGACAATTAATTTTGGTGAAATTATACTTCTAGTCTTTTATCTATGTCTGTGGGTGTTTAACACAAAAACAGGATTATATCATTGTTACTATTTTATAGTCTGCTTTTTAAAAAATATAACAATATATTGTAAATATTCTCCCATGACATTTAATTTTATTTTTTTAATTTTTTAAATTTTTTATTTTTAAATACATGGGATACATTTATTCCATGGAATACATTGTATTCCATTTTATTTATGTACCATCATTTATTCATTTTCCAAATATAGTACATTTAGGTTATTTTCGGGGTTTACATGTAACCCTTCTTTTTAGTACAAGTTATTTAAATGGTCACAAAATGAAAATACTACTTTCCTCTTTAAAAATTACACTGATAGGGGTGCCTGGGTGGCTCAGTCAGTTATGCGTCTGATTTCGTCTCAGGTCATAACCTCAAAGCTTGTGAGTTTGAGCCCTATGTCCGGCTCTGTGCTTGACAGTTTGCAGTATGGAGCCTGCTTTGGATTCTGTGTCTTTCTCACTCTCTGACCCTCCCCCACTCATGATCTATCTGTCTTTCCTTCAAAAATAAATAAACATTAAAAAAAATTTTTTTAAACAATAAAATAAAATAAAAATTGCACTGATAATGTTACATTTTCAGGGCAGAAATTAGTATTTCTATTGAAATAAGACAAGGAGAAAAGAAAATTTTTAATACTGTGTTTTTAAGGTATATAGTAGGTAAGACATTTGGTACTTTCTGAGTCTTTTAACCCATAAAATTGTATTTTCAAAACCAAGAATAAAAGCACATAACAAAAGCAATGTATGATAGTTGTAAAAAATTCAAATAGTTTGAAATGTGTATAGCAGAAAATGAAGACTCCCCTTAGCCTCAACACACTAAAGTCAACCCCTGTTCACTTCATTTGTATGCCTCAAGACATCTTTCTATACCTATTCAAGCATATGCAGACCCATGCCTTTTTTTTTTTTAATTGGAAGATATTTATTAGTATGTAGTATTTAGTTATTTATAAATGAGTGTTAAGTATCAATGATACAATTAGTGAGCTAAAATTATGAAAATGTTTTTTGTATATTACAAGTATTTATTTAATTATTATTTTTTTCTTCTAAGTTTTTATTTAAATTCAAGTTAGTTAACATATAGTGTAGTATTGGTTTCAGGAGTAGAATTTAGTGATTCATCACTTACATATAATACTCAGGCTCATCACAAGTGCCCTCCTTAATGCCCATTACACCCATTTAGCCCATTCCTACCCACCCACCTCCCCTCCAGCAACCCTCAGTTTGTTCTCTACAGTTAAAGAGTCTCTTATGGTTTACCTACCTCTCTGTTTTTATCTTATTTTATTTTCCCTTCCCCAATATTCATCTTTTTTGTTTTGTTTTTGTAAGTTTATTTATTTTAGAGAGAGAGGGCAGGGGAGGAGCAGAGAGAGAGGAAGAGAGAAAATCCCAAGCAGACTTTGTGCTGTCAGCACGGAGCACGATGTAGAGTTCGATCTCATGAACTGTGAGATCATGACCTGAGGCAAAATCAAGAGTTGGATGCTTAATCGACTAAGCCAATCAGGCGCCCCTCATCTGTCTTGTTTCTTAAATTCCACATATGAGTGAAATCATAAGTATTTGTCTTTCTCTGACTTATTTCACGTCACATAATACACTCTAGTTCCATCCATATTGTTGCAAATGGCAAGATTTCATTCTTTTTGATGGCTGAGTACTATTCCATTGTATATATATATGCCACATCTTCGTTATCCATTCATGAGTCACAGATATTTGGGGTCTTTCCATAATTTGGCTATTGTTGATAGTGCTGCTATAAACACTGAGGTGCACCTGCCCCTTCAAATCAACATTTTTGTATCCTTTTGATAAATACCTAGTAGCACAATTGCTGGGTATAGGGTGTTCTATTTTTAACTTTTTGAGGAACCTTCATACTGTTCTCCAAAGTGGTTGCACCAGTTTGCATTCCCACCAACAGTGTGAGAGGGTTCCCCTTTCTCCACATCCTCGCCAGCATCTGTTGTTGCCCGAGTTGTTAATTTTAGCCATTCTGACAGGTGTGAGGTGGTATCTCGTTATGGTTTTGATTTGTATTTCTGTGATGATGAGTGACATTGAGCATCTTTTCATGTATCTATTAGCCATTTGTACATCTTCTTTGGAGAAATGCCTGTTCATGTCTTCTGCTGTTTTTTTTGCTGGGTTGTTTGGTTTTTGGGTGTTGAGTTTGATAAGTTCTCTATTGATTTGGGATACTAGCCCTTTATCCAATATGTCATTTGCAAATATCTTCTCCCATTCTATTGGTTGCCTTTTAGTTTTGCTGATTGTTTCCTTTGCTGTGCAGAAGTTTTTTCTCTTGATGAAGTGCCAGATAGTTCATTTTTGCTTTTGCTTCCCTTGCCTCTGGATACGTGTCTAGTAAGAAGTTGCTATGGCCGGTGTCAAAGAGATTGCTGCTGTGTTCTCCTCTAGGATTTTGGTGGCTTTCTGTCTCACATTTAGGTTCTTTCATCCATTTTGAATTTATTTTCATGTATGGTTTAAGAACGTGGTCCAATTTCATTTGTCTGCATGTCACCATCCAGTTTTCTCAACACCATTTAATGAAGAGACTGTCTTCTTTTCCATTGGATATTCTTTCCTGCTCTGTCAAAGATTAGTTGACCATATAGTGGTGGGTCCATTTCTGGATTCTCTATTCTGTTCCATTGATCTATGTGTCTGTTTTTGTGCTAGTACCATATTATCTTGATGATTACAGCTTTGTAATACATACATGAAGACTAGAATTGTGATGCCTCCCACTTTGCTTTTCTTTTTCATCATTATTTTGGCTATTTGGGAGTATTTTCTGGTTCCATACAAATTTTAGGATGCACTCATGCCTTAAAAAAAATTTTTTTAACTTTATTTTTTTTTGAGAGAGAGAGAGACAGAGAGCAAGCTGGGGAGGGGCAGAGAGAAAGAGACAGAGAATCCTAAGCAGGCTCTGTGCTGTTAGCTCGAAGCCCCACGTGGGGCTCACGTGAAATCATGACCTGAGCCGAAATCAAGAGTCAGACGCTTAACCAACTGAGCCATCCAGATGCCCCTAGAACGCACTCATGCCTTTAAAAAAAAAAAAAAAAAAGAATTGTCTGACTTTGGCTCAGGTCATGATCTCACGGTTTGTGGGCTTGAGCCCTGCATTGGGCTCTGTGCTGACAGCTCAGAGCCTGGACCCTGCTTTGGATTCTGTGTCTCCCTCTCACTCTGCTCCTCCCCCCTCATGCTCTGTCTCTCTCTCTCTCTCTCAAAAATAAATAAACATTAAAAAAATTTTTTTAATTAAAATTAAAAAATTAAAAAAATAAAACAATATATTTTCTCTCATGTACGTAATATTTTTTTGCATCTTGTAGTGTTTTACTTAATAGCCATAGTCTTCTTTCCTTGTTAGTGCATATAGATGTTCTCATTATAATATCTTACTCTATATAGGACCTTATTCTTTTAAGCAACTGATTAGCATTCTATTCATTAAATACACTTTAATATATTTACTTAATCCACCATTGATTGACGGTTAGGCTGTTTTCAATTTGGAGATATTAAAAGTGTTACTGCACTGTACATTCTTGTATAGATTGTATTGGTTATAGTTTGGAGTATAGTAGTTGGAAGAGTGACATTATGGTATAGTGGAAAGTGGTATAGTGGATTCAGCCAAACAAACCTTCAAAATATTTTGGACAGTTACTCGAATTTTCTAAGCTTCAGCTTTCACATTTGTTGAATGAGGGTAATAACAGTTGCAGAAATTTGTGTATATTGGAAACAATATATGTAAAGTACCCAGCAGAGTGTTGGGAATATAGTAAGTACAAAATAAATGTTAGCCATAAAGGGTAGATTTAAAAAATTTTATTGTTTCCATGGCTTCAGTAGACATTGGACATTGTTTGTATGTTTATATTTTTCTTAAACTGACTTTTATTTTTCTTAAACTGACTAATCAAGTAAGTATACTGTTCATTATTTGCTGTATTTATAGAGAGACATTTTATATTTAATTTAAAAATAAAAGATGGAGAAAGTGATTTTTGTGAGTTTGTCATAATTTGGTAATAGTACTTTCACCCTTATTTTTAAAATGACTAAACCTAAATATCAGTCTGCTTTTCTCTCTCTCCACCACAGGGTGTGTACATGGGCTGGTTAACAGCTTCTGGAAGTGCAGCACGGATTCTTGGACCCGTGTTCATCAGCCAAGTGTACACTTCCTGGGGTCCACGATGGGCATTCAGCCTTGTGTGTGGAATAGTGGTGCTTACCATCATGCTCCTGGGTGTGGTTTACAGAAGACTTGTTCCTTTTTCTGTGAGGCATGGAAGGATTCAAGAGTAACCTAACTAACTCTATGATGGAAAGTACTTATATGGGGTTTCTTCTTCCAGGGCTCTGTAAGACAGTTGCTATGAGTCAATTTCCAAAAGTCAGGCTGCAAATATTATGTATTTTGAATAACAAGAACATATATTGATTAATATAGGGAATTCTACATGTAAATACGAATAGTAATATAATATAAAAACACTCTGGTTCATAATTTCTGTATTTCAAAAAGTATTCTTCATATAACACCTCTTTAGCGGTTACATGAACTCCTGAGTGCACAGTGGTTTATAAATATGAAGTTGTGCTCTTAATTCAAACTGCAGAGGTGTCATTAAAATAATGAGAAAGATTTATGCAGGGAAGCCATAAGGAGAGTTCTTTATGAATTACCAATAACAAAAAAAATGAAATTATAGAAATTATCTACCTAAATAGAGGTACCTATGTTTGAAGATACCTACTTTTTATTTATTTAAAAAATGCAGCTTCTATTATCGAATTTCCTTATGAAATGAAAATCATGACTCTTAACTTTTCCATTTACCATGCCTACCATCCTACCTTACCTTCTATAAAGCATTATTTTTAATTCTATACCTTCTGTCCTATTTTAGTTCCCTAATAGGAGAAAGTACAAATAATTCTAATATTTGAGCAGTAAAGAAGATTAAGAGATCAAGATGGATTTCACTACCTTTGGTAGGACTAATTATTTTTTTCTTTCAAGTACTAATAAATAATTCACTTTAGAAACATAAGCCAGGTATGTTACTGTATACATATACTGAATAGCAAACTGTTTATTAAAATTACTGACATTTTTCAACTCCCTTAAATTCTGGAGAAAAACTATTACTTTAATTATTTAATTAAATTATTTAATTTATTTACTTTTCCCATTTCTCAGTAGTGACAGGGAAGACACAGCAGTTCCCAAACAATGTCTAAGTAGCTATTCAGAACTGCAGAATTTTAAATTTGGATAGGCCATGACAGCCCCAATCTAATTAGGCTAATAAATATTTTAGGTAAAATTGCTTTAATCTAACAGTTTACTGAGTTTACTTGAAGTTGGCTAAATCATACTCTCTATGTGTACATTTCTACCTCTACATAAATTGAATGCTGATAAAAGGAACTAGTATAGAATTATGTATGTGGATAATCAATATTACCAAAAAATGCAAAAATATTTCTAAATATTTTTCCAAATGTTTCCTACTGTAAATTCTATTTTCAAATCTGAAAGCAAACAAGTAAACACTATAATCTGCACTTTACACTATGTTTCTTGTATTCTTGTGGGGTTTTTTTTCCCTTTTACTTTCTTTCTTTTCTTTTTTTTTTTTTTTTTTTTTTTGGCTTGAAAAACAGAAATTTATTTCTCACAGTTCTGGAGGCTAGAAGTCTAAGACCAAGATTGTCAGCAGGGTTAGTTAGTTTGTTCTGAAGTCACTCCTTGACTTGTAAATGGATATCTTCTCTCTGGATCTTTTGTTTGTTTGTTTTTACAGCTTTATTGTGTAAGTTTAAAGTGTACAATGTGATGATTTGATAAACTTATATATAGCAAAATGATTACCACCATAGCACTAGCCAACACCTCCATCCTATCACATAATTATCATTTCTTTTTTTTTGTGGTGAGAACATTTAAGATCTACTCTCTTTGTGACTTTTAAGTATATAATACAGTATTATTAATTGTGATCACCATGCTGTACAACAGATCCCCAGAATTTAGTCATCTTATCACAGGAAGTTTGTTCTCTGACCAACATCCCATTTCCTCCACCCCTTAACCCCTGTCAACCACCATCCCACTCTCTGCTTCTAACAGTTAAGTTCTTTTAGATTTCACATACAAGTAATATCAGATAGTATTGTCCCTCTCTGTCTGACTTCTTTCACTTAGCATAATGCCCTCAAGGTCCACCCACGTTTTCACAAATGGCAGGATCTCCTTATTTCTCATGGCTGAATAATATTCCAACACATACACACATCTTTATTCATCCACTGATAGACATCTGTGTTGTTTCCATATCATGGCATTTGTGAATAATGCTGCAATGAACATGGGAGTGCACATATCTCTTTAAAATTCTGCCTTCATCTCCTTTGGATATATACCCATAAGAGGGATGGCCACATCTTTTGGTAGTTCTTATTTTTTGAGGAACCTCCATTCTGTTTTCCACAGTGGCTGCACCAGTTTACATTCCCACAAACAGGACACAAGGGTTCCCTTTTCTCCACATTCTCACTTGTTATTTCTTGTCTTCTTTGATAATAGCCATTTTAACTAGTGTGAGGTGATGACATCTTATTGTTGTTTTCATTTGCATTTCCCTGTGGATTAGTGATGTGGAGCATCCTTTTATGAACCTGCTTTCTTATACCATATGTATGCCCTTTGGAAAAATATCCATTCAGACCTTAAAAAAATTTTTTTTTTTTTTAAGTAAGCTCTACCCCCAATGTAGGGCTTGAACTGAGATCAAGAATTACATGCTCTACTGACTGAGCCAGCCAGGTGCCCCTCCTCTGCACATTTTTAAATCAGACTGGCTTTTTTTGCTATTGAAGTTAGCTGTACTCTTTTTTTTTTTAATAACCCTATTTTTATTTAGGAATTCATGTTAATTTTTTTATTAAATGTTTATTTTTGAGAGATAGAGACAGAGCACAAGCAAGGGAGGGGCAGAGAGAGAGGGATACACAGAATTGGAAGCAGGTTCCAAGCTGTCAGCACAGAGCCCAATGCAGGGCTTGAACCCACAAACCATGAGATCATGACCTGAGCTGAAGTCAGACACTTAACCGACTGAGCCACCCAGGTGCCCTGAAATTTGCTGTACTCTTAAATCCAACTTCTTCAGCCCTAATAGAAAGCTTAATCTGACAGAAATCATCCCATGGTTAAATTTTAGAGATTGTTTTTACTCTTTTCCACCCCCCATAGTGAGACTCTGCTTCAGTTAGACTTATCAGAGCCATAGCCAGGTTTCTGGCTATTTGGTCAAGTTCTGGGATCTCTTTTCCCTGATGTTCTGCAGCTCCTTCCTCAGTCTTACATTTTTGGGGCTCTAATCTTAAAAGAGTAAACTCCACCCTTGGTTTAGATAGTAATAGCAACAATGGTAATGATGAAAATAATAGCAAACATTTATAGAGTTCTTTTCATATTGCACGTAATGTATAATGTACATTTTCATAGCAGTCTTATAAAGCAAAGGTGCTGTTATGACACCATTTTACAGATAAAGGAACAGAGGCACAGAGAAAAGATTTGTCTCAGTAACAGTCTGTCTTTAGAGTCCACACACTGAACCACTAAATTTTTTATTGTATAGGAAATAACCCAGAAAATTTTAAGAGCAGTTAATTGCTTATTTTAGAGTAAATCAAGTTATGCATACCAATGACTCCTATTAGCAGAAATATTTGAGAAACATAATTGAAGCCCAATGACTGGGGCTGTTATCCTACAATAATGGACTGTTTCTATGCAAGAAAGTATGACAGAGAAGTTTCCCAATTTCCAAAGACTTATAATATTGAATAAGATTCATATAAACTATAACCTTGCAACAACAACTAACACCTTTCCTTTATTAAGAATGCTTTCTTTTCTGGGGGATTATACCAGCACACATCTTGGCACAAAAGAAGATAAGGAAGTGACATGGGGTGGAGGAGAGAGCAGGGAGGTAAAGTTTGAGGAAAAAATCACTAACTGAGTTCTTGAGTGGGACGAGTGGAGTATAAACTGCAAAGGATGATAGGAGACCTTAAGGTATGAAAAACTGAAAAATAGTATGCATTTCAGAAAAGATACGTTTTTGAAAACCTAAACTTAATAAGAAAATGATTTGTATATTTGAAGGGATTTATAGCTTCACAAAGCATCTCCATGTTACCTTGCTAAACTTGCCTACACTTAAACTCCTCCAGTTATCTTGCATAAAGTGAAATAAATCCGTATGTGATTTTTGTTTTGGGGAGGATAAACTACTTATCTGCATCTGCTCAAGAGTAATTTATTGTGAGAGGATATTTTAGGTGCCATTTTTGACTACTGCAGACTTTTTTGTAATTTAATGTATTTTAACATTGTGAATGTACATTTTTAATAAACAATTATTATGTATATGTACCTTAAGCCTTAAAATTATTTATTCATACTTTCAATATATATTCAAAGGGTACCTACTATGTACAAATCACCATGTCATTGTTGGGAATAAAGCAATGAACAAAGTATACAGAGTTGCTACCCTCATGGAATGTCCATATTGGCAGGAACATTAGAAATTAATCATTTGTGATTACACAAATGATTATGCTTAAGGGAAGGACAATGAGAGAGAAGCATAGCCAGCTGTGAGGATGACTAACAGGGGATCTGACCTGAACAGGAAAGTCAGGGACTGTTTTGCTAAGGATGTAATGACTAACTAAGGCTGGTGGAGAGAATGATTTGGACTGGTGAAGAGTGGGACAAGTGCATTTCAGGCTGAAGGTGGTAAGATCTTGGGGCTTTCATGGAACTACAAGTAGGTCTAAGGTGGCTAGGAAAGGACTGAGAAAAAGAGTCCTATTAGTTGAGGGTATAGAGGGACAATGCAAAGCCATGTAGACCTCAGGCAGTAGGGTGTCCTCCAGTGGTAAGTAAGAGGTATTTTAACTTTAGGCATGGTTTGAGTTAGGAGTCCAAAGAATGTCATTAGGACTGTGTCTTTTTTTAGTTCTACATGCCTCTGCTTGACTTTCAGGTTCTCTCCATTTTGTGGCAAGATGGCCACTGGCAGCTCCAAGCTTGCAACATCTTTGTAACTCACAATTCCAGAGAAAAATGGTTTGGGCAGAAGTATCAGAAAAGGCTCTAAGTAGCCAACTTTAGCTTACATACCCATCCCTGAACTGACCAGATGGGCAGAGTGGAATCCTCTCCTAGCCCAGGCCTGGATCATGCATGTATCCATTCTGGAAATGCAATTATCTGTATGGATGAGGAAGGAGGGGAAGAGCCCTGTCAGGCTCATCTTGATTACATAGACTAAAATAGACTTAGACCTGGATGGAGAAGAGGAGGTTGACCAAAGAAAGGTCTGTTGAGCTGACAAATATATATGTTTATTCATTACACCTACACCTCCCAACTATTTTCACATCATTGCAATCACAGAAAATATTGTATGCACCACTGTGAAAAATAGATCAAGTTGCTTACACCCAGTTTCTTCAGATAACACAGGACCTACAATCAACTAAGAGCTCTGAAGAGATCAATTTTCCACTTATGAATATAACCCATCTGTGATATACCAATGTTAGGAAGCATGGTACTATACCATGATAGGTATTTTGGGCTTTTAAGAGAAATGGGAAGGCAATTGGGTTAACATGGTCTCTAAAAAGAAACTCGTGCTCCTCATAGAAATGGTTGATTCCAGGTGTGGGACAAAATGAGCCTAAGACATCTTATGCCAGAAAGCAAGAGGGTTATCAAAACTATGTTAGTCTTGCCAAAAGGACACGGGAGTCAAATAAAGAGACTACTACTGGCCCCAAATGGGACAATTAAAGAATTGAATAATATCTGCAGTTGATTTAAACACAACAAATATGTGAAAATCTATGAGTTCAAAATGATATTAAAAATAAGAAACCCATTGGTCACCTTTGGAGGTTGCCTTGGCAGCTTCATTCTGAAAACCAGAAAATAAAAGACTCCAGCATCTATTCTACCTTTCCTGTATCTAAACTTCAGGGTAATCAAATATTGATGAGGGAAAGTAATTTTCTTTTTTTTTTTTTTTAATGTTTATTTATTTTGAGAGAGAGAGCACAAGCAGGGGAGAGGAACAGAGAGGATAGAGAGAATCCCAAGTAGGCTCCACGCTCAGCATCGAGCTGATGCTGAGCTCATAAGCGTGAGCTGTGAGATCATGACCTGAGCCAAAATCAAGTGTCGGATGCTTAACTGACTGAGCCACCTAGGTGCCCGGAAAGTTATTTTCTGTAGAAGAATCCAAGCTAGTAAAAACGAAGTGAATAATAGAAAAATCTCCACTTAGCAACCTCTAGTGAAATAATAGATATGGGCAACAATCATCAAGAAGGCTAAAACAACCAGGTGAAAGAGTAACAAGGAATTTTCTAAAGGATGAATGAGGCTGGCAACACATGCACCCACTGATCAATCTATTTTTTTTTTAATGTTTATTTTTGAGAGGCAGAAAGAAAGGGGGACAGAGGATCCGAAGCAGGCTTGGTGCTGACAGCAGACAGCTGGATGTGGGGCTCGAACTCATAAACTGCAAGATAATGACATAAGCTGAAGTCCAGCGCTTAATTGAGCCACTCAGGCCCCCCTGATCATTCTTACCATCACTGAAAGTAGGTAAGCATTACGTGTCTCATAACTTCATGCAGCAGGAAGTATACAACACCGCTTGTAAAAGTGTCCCTGCCAAAAAATTAAACCAGAACCTAATCAAGCCGATCAACTACTAGTTTACAGGAAATACAGAGGGAAACATGTTAAATGCCATCTCTAGGTAGTAATCACCTAAACCCAGAAGGCTATATATTCTATAGATAAATGATCCAGTTACAAAAGAAAGAAAAAGAAAGAAAGAAAGAAAGAAAGAAAGAAAGAAAGAAAAGAAAGAAAGAAAGAAAAGAAAGAAAGAAGAAAGAAAGAAAGAAAGAAAGAAAGAGAAAAAGAAAGAAAAAAGAGAGAAAGAAAAGAAATTAGGGAGATCAGATGTCAGAGATGAAAAAGAAGCTTAAGAGATCTTTTTTGGATCCTGTTTCAAATAAACCAAATGTAAAAGGATACTTTTATGGCAATTGGAGAAATTTGAAACTAGACTCAATATTAGATGATATTAAGGAATTATTGCTAATTCTGAGATGTATGGTAGTGTTATTGTTATGCCTTTAAAAGGTTATTATCTGTTAAAGATAGATATTGAAGAATTTACTAGAAATTACATTTGTCTAGGATCTGCTTGAAAATACTCCAAAAGGGAAAGGGCATCAGGATGGATGAAACAAGACTGGCAAAATATTTGTTGAAGTTGGGTGGGAGATACATGGAGGTTACTTATGTACTTACATGTGTACTTTTGCATTTTTAAATGTCCACATTTAATTTAAAGTTAGTAATAATCAGCTTTGTATTTTAGAATTATCTAGCTGCAGTGTGAAATATGCACTAGAGTAGGGTGTAGAGGACATCATGTTTGTGGCTACTCTTCATTTCCTGGTAACTCTTCCACATTTGGAGAATTCCTCACACTGAGCCTCTCAGAAGCCAAAACTCTATCTCATCTACCCTTGCATCTAAGACACAAGTATGTGTTTCTGGTTCATGTGAGATTTCATAAGGAATGGAGCAAAAAGAGCAAGTGGGCACCATGAGCAAAATTGATTTTGGTGAAGGAGCAAGATCAGTGGTTAAATTTTGGAGAAAGCACTGTCAAAACATCTGGAACCTAGTCCCCAGCTTCATCAGCATGGCTGTAGGATCTTTGCTAAGCAGGGGTGGCAGGGTGTTTTCTGAGGCAGCTCCTGCATACAGTGATTCAGGCATTGGTCCTCACTGCAAAGCTTGAATCTCTGAACCTCTGTCCCTCGTAGAGGTTCTATGTACTAATACCCTTAATAAATATATTCTCTGCTTAAACTAACTAGAGTGAATTCTGATGTTTGCAACTAAAAATGCTGACTGAGGGGTACCCAGGTGGCTCAGTGGATTGAATGCCAGACTTTTGCTCAGGTCATGATCTTGCAGTTTGTGGGCTCAAGCCCTGCATCAGGCTCTGTGCTGACAGCTCAGAGCCTGGAGCCTGCTTCAGATTCTGTGTCTCCCCCTCTCTCTCTGCCTCCCCCCCCCCCCCCCGCCGTTCACATTCTGTCTCCCTCTCTCTCTTTCAAAAATAATTAAACATTTTAAAAAAAAACCCCACTGAAATAGGAGGCAAGAGTAGATGTTTGTAGACAAGCGGGTTACTGCAGTAGTTCAGATGAGTAATGCTGGTGACATGGACTGGGGAATTGGCAGTGGAACTGGGAGTTGAAAGCAAAGCATGTAAAATATATTTTAGAAGTAGAGTTGACAGGATTATTTGATTACATTAAGGTAAAAGAAGATGTTAAGAATGACTTCCAGGATTCTGACATGAACAGCTGGAAATACAAGTACTATGTACTAAAATAAATACTGAGGAGAAGCAAGAAAATAGTACAGTTGAATTAAATGATATTCTTACAGACAACAAAGGCATGTCACATAGATATGCCCATAAAACAGACTAAAATGAGCAGAAAGAAATTATGAAATAATGGAAACTAAAAAATGACATAAATCATAATCAGGAATGAGATAATTCTTCAATGAAATTGAGAAATAAGAGAATAGGAAGATATGAAAATATTGCTGGCAAAGCTCAGGAAAGAATAAGAAATTTAAAAAATAATCTTGGGGCACCTGGGTGGCTCAGTCAGTTATGTGTCCAACTTTTGGCTCAGATCATGATCTCATGGTCTGCTTGTCAGCACAGAGCCCGCTTCAGATCCTTTGTCCCCCTCTCTATCTGCCCCTGCCCCACTCTCTCTCTCTCCCTCTCTCTCTCTCTAAGAAATAAATAAAACATTTTAAAAAATGAATAAAAATAAAAATAATCTGAACATGAAGACCAAATTAGAAGGAACACAGAAGTAAATAAGATGCCATAGATAACTTGATAAGGGAAATAAAAGACAAAGGAAAATTAAAAGAACAGAAATAAAGACATAAAAATGATTCCACAAAAAATGATGGATATAAAAACTAAGCACAGATGATACAACATATATAGAAGTCTTTCAAGAAAACCAAAGCAATGAAGCAGAACAAAGTCTAAGAACTATATACAAAAAAAAAAAAATTTGCTAAAATAAAGCTCAAACATACATATGAGAAGGGCATACCAAGTACCTGAATAATTGACCCAGAATGGTCTATTATCACAGATTCCATTAAAAATATTGTGTTAAAAAAAAGTGGGTACCAGTCAAAATGGCTAAGTCACTTAGAAAAGAAAATCATATTGCAATCAGATTTTGTGATGATACTTTTTTATGCCAGAATCAGTGGATTAATATATTTATTTAAAGAAATACAGTGTGGGTCACATATTTTATATCCAGTCAAGCTGACCTTCAAGGATAAAGTTTACATACTTATGAAGAACCCAGGGAATATTATTTTTATGAGCTGTGAGCAAATTTCAAAAAAATTAAGATGACATGAGAATTCAGCATAAAACTGATGGTGAGTATTTTATATATTAGCTCTAGAACTAAGACTAAATGATGGAAATAAGGGTGACAGAATTATCGGGGCACCTGGGTGGCTTGAGCAGTCAGTTAAGCATCCTTGATTTTGGCTCAGGTCATGATCTCACAGTTTTTGGGATTGAGCCCTGTAATTATTATATAATGCCCTTCTTCATCTCTTGTTCCAGCCTTTAATTTAAAGTCTAGTTTGTCTGATATAAGTATGGCTCCTCCAGCTTTCTTTTGAGTTCCAGTGGCATGATAAATAGTTCTCCATCCCCTCACTTTCAATCTGAAGGTATCCTCAGGTCTAAAATGAGTCTCTCATAGACAGCAAGTAGATGTGTCTTGTTTTTTATCCATTCTGATACCCTATGTCTTTTGGTTGGTGCATTTAGTCCATTTATATTCAGTGTTATTATAGAAAGATATGGGTTTAGAGTCATTGTGATGTCTGTAAGTTTCATGCTTGTAGTGATGTCTCTGGTACTTTGTGGTCCTTGCAACATTTCACTCACAGAGTCCCCCTTTGGATCTCTTGTAGGGCTGGTTTAGTGGTGATGAATTCCTTCAGTTTTTGTTTGTGTGGGAAAACCTTTATCTCTCCTTCTATTCTGAATGACAGACTTGCTGGGTAAAGGATTCTTGGCTACATATTTTTCCTGCTCATCACATTGAAGATTTCCTGCCATTCCTTTCTGGCCTGCCAAGTTTCAGTAGATAGGTCTGCTACTCCCCTTTTGTGTCTACCTTTGTATGTTAAGTCCCATTTATCCCTAGCTGCTTTCAGAATTCTCTCTTTATCCTTGTAGTTTGCCAGTTTCAGTATGATATGTCATGCAGAAGGTCAATTCGTTATGTCTGAAGGGAGTTCTCTGTGCCTCTTGGATTTCAATGCCTGTTTCCTTCCCCACATTGGGGAAGTTCTGATCTATGATTTGTTCAAGTACACCTTCAGCCCCTTTCTCTTGTTTTCTGGAATTCCTATGATACAGATATTGTTCCATTTGATTGAATCACTTTGTTCTCTAATTCTCCCCTCATACTCCTGGATTTTTTAATCTTTTTCTCAGCTTCCTCTTTTTCCATAATTTTATCTTCTAATTCACCTATTCTCTCTGCCTCTTCAATCCGAGCTGTGGTCGCCTCCATTTTATTTTGCACCTCACTTATAACATTTTTTAATTCATCATGACTGTTTTTAAGTCCCTTGATCTCTGTAGCAATAGATTCTCTGCTGTCTTCTATGCTTTTTTTTCAAGCCTGGCAATTAATTCTATGACTATTATTCTAAATTCTTGTTCAGTTATGTTGCTTACATCTCTTTTGATAAATTCTTTAGCTGTCACATTTTCCTGGAATTTCTTTTGAGGAAAATTCTTCCATTTCATCATTTTGGTTAGTTTTACATCCCTTATGAGTTTTAAAAGCTTGTTATATGATCTGCACCTTCAAGCACTGCTGTATTAAAGGGGGCAGTCATACACTGTCCAGAGCCTGGCACTTTAGGAGGTGTTTTTTGGAGAGTGTTACTTGCTCTCTGTTGTTGTGACTGTGGTTATTTTATTTCCCTACCCGTAGTGATGTTTTGGACCCTCCACCAGGTATGCTTTGATTTGTTCCTTGAAGTAGCCCTGGAAAGGAAAACAAACAGGAAACAAAAACACGCAAACACACAAATAAACAAATAAAAACAAAACACTAAAATCTAAAAACAATCCAAAAGCAAAAAATCAGAAACACCAGCTACAAGTAAGGAACAGGGTGGAAGCAGTGCTGATAGAAGAGCACATACAAAGAGAAAAATGACAGGGGCAGAGGAAAAAGAAAAACATTGACCAGGCAGAGAGACTAAATGGCTTAATCCAGAGAGAAAGAAAGGAAAATAAGGAAGGAGGTGGGGAAAAAGAAATGAAGATAAAGTTACCCAGACAGAGAAACTATATGGCTTGATTATTCCAGAGAGAGAGAAAGGAATGTAAAGGAGGTATAGAACATGTATCAAGAGAATGGATTAAATATGTCTGTTTAAACAAATCAATAACCAGAGTAACCAGCCTGGAAGAGGGAAGAGGTAAGAAGGAGAAATGGGGGAGAGAATATATCCATATATCCAGAATTGTCCTAGAATTTATCCAGGCAATGCTGCAGCGCTGTTCTGGAGATGCTGTCGTCTAGTTCCACAGCATCCCGCTCCAGTAGATATGCAGTTACCCTGTGCTGAGGCGCATGGTTTGGTGTAGGCTGGTCCTCCCTCCACTGTGGGCCTGGCAGACCGATCCTGAGGCCCTGCCTTGGTGGTGGTGGTGAGAAAAATGGCGACCCCCCCCCCCCCCCCGAGTCTCTTCTCCATGACCTGGTGCCCAAATCACTCCTTTGGAGCCATCCTCATTGTCCTGCAGGTGCAGACGGGGCTGTCTCACTCTGCCGACACCTTTGCCCCAGGGGCTTGGCTGGAATTTAAACTCCTGCTCTGTGCACCCCGGTACTGGGAAAGTGCTTCCTGACATGAGGTCCCAGCTGGTTTTGTCGTGTGCCCCAGTCCTTCAGGGGAGGGGACTGGTTTCTCCTGCTGCAGACTGCACCCCCGATCTAGCACTGAACCCAGAGTTGGCTCCCCTCCTCCCTAGGTGTGTGAATAGGGCAGCTCGCCCCAGTCCGAAGATGGGACCTGCAGTTAAGAGATGGGATCCCTCTCCGTCCTGGTCTGAGGTTTTTCTCTTGTCCAGATAGTTTTACCCTTCCCCAGCCACTCTTTCTCTTCCCTTGGTCTCTCACCAAAGGGCATCCCTCCCTTCCATGCCTATGTGGCCCGTTTTATCTCCCCCAGTTCGCAATCACCCACCTACGGTCTCTCACGTTGTCCCCTTTTCTCCCTGGTAGATTCAGTCTCTTTTCTTCCCAGACTCTTGGGGTTCAAAGTCCTTTGGCTTCAGCCCTTCTTTGTTTGGGAGACGTGGGAAGTAGGATTCCCCTACTTCTCCACCATGTTTGCTCCACTGTATGTACTTTTGATTCACTATATGGATTTCTGTCTTTGTGAATTATCTGCTCATATCTTTTGTCCATATTTCTATTGGGTTGTCTTTTTCTTATTTACTCTGCAATATATGTTGCAAATTATTTTTCTTCTCATTGCCTTAGGCAACATCCAAAACAATGTTGAATAATTGTGACATTAGTTATTTCTATCTACTAAATGGAACTAGCTCAAATATTTCTGGTTGTAAAAAACAGTAGGAATCATTAAGTTAAACAGCCTTTATCATGTTTACATAATTTTATTCCAGTCCTATTTTGAGTATTTCATTATGAATGGCTATTCCACTACCATTCTTTTTCTTCATCTTAATTATTGCATTAAGTTCTACATTGTTAAAATGTTTGTCATTAAAATATACAGATATTTTCAGATAAAGTTAGAGAAACAATGTATTTATTATTTGCAAAATTAATTCTAAAAATTTAACTGGTTCCTAAACAGGCAACAAAATTTTTAAATGAATTTACTAGTAATTTACTTTAAAATATGTTTTTAATTAAATGAATCAAAAGATAAAGCAACTTATTACTGTATTTATTATTTTTTTATAAAATGCATTTTCAGAAATGTTTCATTAGAAACTGGTGCTACAAAAATAAATATAAAACAAATATACATGTTTACATATGTTACTTATAACATAAATACACATTTACATGTTCAAATATTCAAAAACTCCAGCATGTTTTTTCCATGATTCTCAACATGTCTGAGAAGTAGGGAAAACAATAAAAAAAAGCATAAATATACCACACAACACTCATATTTTTGCTTTTAAAAGACTGTTCAATACAAACATATGAACACAAAGTTTGGGGGCATTTGTTCTAAAAGCAAAGTCAGGCATACTATTTTAATCTATGACCAGTTCATATTTATAAGTTTTATTCTGCTTTGTTTTTTCATTAGGTTATATCCATTATGGTACAGATTAAAATTGTCTTTTACAGAAAGGCTTTCTGAAAGGCTTTATTTATATTAAATTAAAAAAGTCACTTTACTTGAAAGCCAACAAAGTTATTTATTAGACTTAAAATATCTAAAACGAGCTTTAATCATTCAAAATTAGGATTTGGATTAGAAAACATCAAAAGGATGGAAGAAAGACACTGCAATTTCTGTTTGATGTATTCTGGTAGTTTTTCATTTTCTCCATACCTAAGTGAAGCAAAGAAAAAAAGACAAAAACATAACTTAATTACTTGGTTTGTATGTAAGTACCAAAAGGCATATTATATTTTTCAATAGTTCTTCAATGAGAAGAGGCACTGCAGAAAAACTATACAAAATCATTTGAGTAGATACCTAAATCAAGTTAAGCATATCCAATGTGCTTCCTTTTAAAAGAGACCACTTTCCAAATGTATTTAAATAATAAAAAGAAAATTAGGTCAAAAAACTGGAACCAGCTATATATATAATTTCTAAAACAAGTTTAAAATTGGATTCTTTATTAAATTGAAGGCCCTAAATAACATACAAAACCTTATTAAATCATTTATTTCAATATATAGAGAAAAAAAATTATATCAAAGGGCTAAATGTCAACCATTATTCTAAGACCTTACCTAGTTGTTTGACCATTTGGTGATGTGTAACTGATGGAAGACACTCCTGCTTGCACAACCAACTGGGACCCATCATTGAACTGAACCCACACAGCTCCACTAGTTAACTAGAAAAACAATAAATGCAAAATTACTATATAGTAGAAGATTTAAAGTTCTTAAAAGTTACTCATGTTTAACAGGTTTTTCACATAGTTAAAAAAAAAAGCAACCCTCTCAGATAACTACAAATTTGGGGCTGTGATGGTAGTAACACTGAGAATATTCATATCTTTTTGATTATTCCTTTAATAGCTAGGGCATTATAATATTAAAGTTATTCTAAATGAATCCTTTTTCCCATTTATTTCTACTAGTATGTTGGAGTAGTTTTGCATCCTCTCCTGTACCCCCTACACCTCATTAGCATTTCTAAACAAGAAGAGATTTAGGAAACAACAAAAGTAACATTTTCTTAAACTGTAAGATTTCTCTGTATTTTCTGTCCTTGGGTTACAGAATTTCTCTTCTACCTGAGAATGTTACAACTTAGCTTTTGCAACTTGTTCCTTTAGTCACTGATATTTGATATAGTCACTAATATACAATGTGCCACTCCAAACAGCAGAGAGGAGACATGGACACTGGAATCAAACAGACCTGGGTTGACATCCAGATTCTGCCAACTAACGAGTAGGACTATGCAAGTCAGTTAACAATTATAAGCCATAATTTTACTATCTATAAAAGGAGATAACACCAACTTTACTAGGTTTTATTTTGGGGAATAACAAGACAATATATATGAAAAACATGGCACCGCATAGCAGGTACTCACCATTTATTTCCTACCCACAGAAAGGTTTAGGCTGAATTTTAAACTTCATTGGCAAGTAAAAATTACATGCACTATGCTCAAGTCTCCAACCTTCAAGCTTTCAGATAATATACACATTTAGGCTCATACCTACATATAATTCTGTAAGTTTGGAAGTCAATGTAGACTTAATTTTTAAATGCAAAAATCCTTTTCTGCCTAATGAAAGTTACTATAGTAATAGATTACAAACAGTTTCTAAAACTTGAATGTCATGAACATCATTCTCAATTCCTAACAATTAGCCACTATCATGACACTTCTATTCTGCCTTTTTTTTTTTTTTTTAATTGAAGCATAGTTGACATTCAATGTTATGTTATATTGAACTTCAGGTATATAATATAGTGATTCAACCATTCTATACAGTATTCAATGCTCACCATCTGTCACCATACAACTATATTCCCTATATTATACTTTTCATTTCTGTGACTTATTTGTTTCACAACTAGAAGTTACAAACTAGAAGTTTACCTTTACCTAGTAGAAGTCTCCTTTACCTAGTTTGCCAATCCTCTTGCCCTCTGGCAACTATCAGTTTGTTCTTGTTCTCTGTATTTATAAGCTTGTTTCTGTTTTGTTTTTTTAGCTTTCAAATGTAAAATCATATGATATTTGTTTTTCCCCCGACATGTTTCACTTAGTATAATACCCTCTAGGCCCATCCATGCTATGACAAATGGCAAGATTTTATTTTTTATGGCTGGCTGAGTAATATTCCATTGTATATATACACATACATCTTCTTTATCCACCTATCAATGGACACTAGGCTTTAAAACACTTGCTTTTAAAACTTCAAAAACAGGGGCGCCTGGGTGGCGCAGTCGGTTAAGCGTCCGACTTCAGCCAGGTCACGATCTCGCGGTCTGTGAGTTCGAGCCCCGCGTCAGGCTCTGGGCTGATGGCTCGGAGCCTGGAGCCTGTTTCCAATTCTGTGTGTCTCCCTCTCTCTCTGCCCCTTCCCCGTTCATGCTCTGTCTCTCTCTGTCCCAAAAATAAATAAAAAAACGTTGAAAAAAAATTAAAAAAAAAATAAATAAATAAATAAAACTTCAAAAACAAAATCACATAGGTGAAGACCTTAACAATCTGTTATCAACAATACCTAGATTCTTCCAACTGTATACAAATAAAAAATGTCAAAATGTTTAATATAATCAATGTAAAAAAAGGTATAAAAACTTACTTGCAAAGAGAAATCTGCAAGTAATAATTTATATTTTTTGGTAATTGTGTGATCACTATAAAAACCAAAGAAATTCATACTAAGAAAATTCACTTTTCTAAGAACTTCTCACCTGTGTAGCCCAACCAACATTTTTCACAAAAACAGATTTCAAAAGTTGTGCTGATTTAGGAAGACAATCTTTTAGACTACTAGAAGGGATGTTTGTTCCAGAAGCTGCAGCTGTAAGGCCATGTCCTTCATTTGTAACCATCTATAAACATTAAAAGGAAGATATTATTCCCCAGCCAAATTCAGCAAAAATAGAAGATGACTGGATTTTCATTAGCTTAAAATAATTTTTTAATAACAAAGTTAAAAACTTGAAATATAAACATATAAACAATAAGCTTCAGATTTAAAGTACTAACAAAAAAATGTAAATATATAACTACATTACAGAAAATTAGAAAAATGCAGAAGAAAAATCACATAGTTGCAATTTTCATGTGGGAAGTTTTTCTTTTTTTCCCAAGGTATAATTTTTCATAACTGCAATTATAGGATATATGTACATGTGTGTCAGTATACATACATAGATAAATTTATTTAATTTTGCATTTTTTCCTATATTGCTGTAGTCTTTATTGGCATGATAGTTCACTGAATAAAAATTTAATAAGTTTATGTAACCATGAGACTATCATGGATATTAAAGCAGTAAATAATATTTTACTAGTAAAAATAAAACGAGGGTCACCTGGGTGGCTGAGTCAGTTAAGTGTCTGACTTCAGCTCAGGTCATGATCTCATAGCTGTGGGTTTGAGCCCCACATTAGGCTCTGTGCTGACAGCTAAGAGCCTGGAGCCTGCTTCACATTCTGTGTCTCCCTCCCTCTCTGGCCCTCGCCCCGCTCACACTCTGTCTCTATCTCTCTCTCTCAAAAAGTAAATAAACATTAAAAAAAAAATAAAATGATACATATATTAATATATTTAGCTTTTTCCTAGAGCGGTCAGGTTAGGCCTCACTGAGGTAACATTTAAACTGAGACCTGAAGGGGGCGTCTAGGTGGCTCAGTTGGTAGAGTGTCTGACTTCAGCTCAGGTCATGATTTTGCAGTTCTTGAGTTTGAGTTCCGCATCGGGCTCTGTGGTGACAGGTCAGAGCCTGGAGCCTGCTTCAGATTGTTTCTCTCTCTCCCTCTCCCTCTCCCTCTCTCTCTCTCTCTCTCTGCCCCTCCCCTGCTCACACTCTCTCTCAAAAAATAAACATTAAAAAAAAAAAAAAAAAAAAAAACTAAGCCGAGACCTGAAGGATGAGAAAGAATTAGCCATTAAGAAGTTGGAGAAAAGTTCCAAGTCAAGTGAATAGCATAGGAAAAGGCCCTGAAAGTTTGACCTTCTTGAAGAACTAAAAGAAGGCTCCTGAGGCTCAAGAATAGAGTGTAAAGTAGGAAAGGGAAAAGTAGGGAGGTGATAGTAAGGCCATTATAAGGAATTTAAATTTTATATGAAGGGCATGAGGCAATTACTGAAGAGTTTAAAGTATAAAAGTGACATATATTTACTTACAGAAGGATTAAATATTGGTGCCTGTTTTGGAGAAGCAGCACTATTTATGCCCATTTTACTCAAAGATGCTCTCTCCCTCATCAAGTAGTTTGGATCCACAGAAGGAAGAGGTGATAAGGTCTTAGGTGAACTAGTAATACCAGGTTTTCTGAAGGGGAAAAAAATGTTCAAATATATTCCCTTAAAGCTTTCAAATTACAGAAAACTAAAAAGTGTTCATAATGTAAACATCAAACATTTTTTTAACATTTCCTACACAATTTAGGCATATTTAAAAAAATTTTCAAGCATTTACCTTCCTATGATTATTGGGAAAAATGGAGCACTTCCACTTTTCTTTTCCTCTTCTGAAATTATTGATTCCAGTGCTAAACAAATATGATGGCCCTATTTAAAAAAATAGTGCTTTTTGTCATTACTTCACCTCATTTGGAATCACTATTAATTGGTATGAGAAACCTATCACAAGTATGTACATACCTCATTTGCATGGTCCATATACATTTTTATTTCCCCTTTCAAGCTATTAATTTCACTTTCACCTTTTAACGTGTAAGATTTCCCTGTCTTTTCAATCACCTGAGTTAAATCTTCGGTTTTGTGTATCTTTGCTCCTTAAAGAATAAAAAGAAAACCATTCTTTCATCATTTCTTTAAATATTCCTGTTTATATTCATTACCATTCCAGTACATAATAGCTCCTAGATAAGGTATCATTTATATTCATTCACTCACTGATCAGAAATAAAATGAGGCTCTCAAAGTATTCAATAAATATAGGCCATCCATTTTTCTTTTCTGCATATATCTGATTTACGTCCAATACTTATATATTTTAAAAAATTACTAATCTCATACAAAAACATAATTGAAAGATAGTTATATGTGCACTGTGTGAGTGTATGTGCTAGGTGTCCCTTAAAGGAGTTAGCTTTACTGATTAAAAATTAAATCATCTTGGGGCGCCTGGGTGGCTCAGTCGGTTAAACGGCCGACTTCAGCTCAGGTCACGATCTCGCGGTCCGTGAGTTTGAGCCCCGGGTCGGGCTCTGGGCTGATGGCTCAGAGCCTGAAGCCTGCTTCCGATTCTGTGTCTCCCTCTCTCTCTGCCCCTCCCCCGTTCATGCTCTGTCTCTCTCTGTCTCAAAAATAAATAAACATTAAAAAAAAAAAATTAAATCATCTTTATAGAACAGATTTAGAAAATAATATTCTCTGGTTCAACCTATCCTTTTGCCACATTTATAATTCTCATAATTTGGTATATGTCCATTTGAGGTTCTACTAAGCAATAGGATATTGTTTATTTCATGTAATTTTGTACTATCAACCTGAATGTTGTTAAATTTGAGCTAAATAGGGAAAGAGGACTAATATACATATTATAGAATAAGTTGTTTATTATGAAAGTATATATAAATACAAATTTGTTAACATAATTAACATACACTGTGCTGTGTAATTTATTTGTATGACTATACATCTTAAAGATTTGTGGTGCTGAATTAAAAAACAAACTACTAAATTATAAACTAAAGGGAAAAAAATTACCATTTTTAAATGGTACTTACCATCATAAAACCAGACCTCAAAATCAGCACCAGGGGAATTCTCCATCAAAATGCATTTAGCGTATTTTGTAAAATAAGTGATTTTGGGTGACTTAGATCTTACAAGGTGTACAAATCTGGAAGCATACTGATATTTTCGCCAGTACTTCTCTAGGGGGAGAAAAGGAAAAAAAATTATCTAATATTAGGAAATAAAGTGTTGATTTGACATACAAATTTCACTGAAAGTTTAATAATTGATTTCTACTCTTCCTCAAAAATTCAAGTTTATAGGTTAGTAACCTCATTACCAAAATAAGGTATCGTAGTGATGTAAGTCTATTATTTTAATGAAAACTAAAGATAGTATAATACAATTCTCCAGAAGTATATAACAAAATCTGATGACTAGTATCATGATTATTTAAAAGAAATCTTTCTTTGAATCATTGACTCCTTATTATAAGATTCCAGGAAAGTTTTAATAAATGAAATAAAAAAATTTCTACCTGAGATATCAGCATCAGACTCTCAGGAAAAGATATGGTTCTCTTTATGTTAGTAAAGCATAGAATTTTGTGGTCCCAATAGACAAAAGTAAGTTTTGCAATTCCCTGTAACTATAGTCACTTACAGTATTTAAAGAGTCTTGTCTACCTGTTTGGATTTCTAATAGGGTTAGATTAGATATATTTTCTTGTTTGTTTCTAAATTCACCTCAATGACATCTTACTATTCAATATTTAATTCCCCCCATCCATAATATCCAGAAACTGGACAAGGAGTCATTTGGTTAATCATAATTATAAATGATCACTTATGTAGCATAGTTATGGTTTTAAAAGTTAATTAGATATTTCAAGTTGAATTTTAAACATGATTCTAGACAAGTTAGTAACTAAACAAGTGTACAAATTATATTTGTGTGATATATGACTAATATTCCAGTCAGTTTTTATTTAAATATGTGACAACACAGAATATGAATAAATTTGGATTTGGATTAGTAAGGTCTACCACATCTCACCACATATAAAGTATGAGAACGTGAGCTACAGCCTGGCTGAAGCAAGACATTTACAATCTATGATATTCTCATATATAGAGTTTATGTATATATAAATTATCTAAGTTTATTCCCTGGTAAATTTACATACCTGGTAAATTGTCAAAGCTATACCTACTGATGTTGTCAGTAGGGGACGGTGGTCTATCAGCAAGAGGAAAACCTCTTCCATCATTTGGATAATAAATAGTGATCTGCCAAAAAATTGTTTAAGAATTCTAATTATATGCCATTAGGTTAAAGTGCTATATTTCATTAATAAAATTTGAAGAGCTCACGTGTAAAATTAAAATACTATTTTATTGAAAATGCTAAATATTCTCTAGAAGTCATTATTTTGCTTTTCAAACTTAAGCTTAAAGTTCAGATTTTGCTACAAGTTATAATTATTTTTGAAACCACAATAATTAAATATATCTAGTATACTATTTTACTTTTTGAATTTAAGAGATATTATCATATTAAGGAAACCAATTTTTTAAAAGATTTTTTTAAAGTTTATTTATTTATTTTGTGAGAGAGAGAGAGGGAGAATCTCAAGCAGGCTCTGCAATGTTACCATGGAGCCAGATGCAGGGCTCCATCTCACAAACTCTGAGCCAAAATCAAGAGTCGAATGCTTAACCAACTGAGCCACCCTGGTCCCCCAAGAAAACCAATTTTTAAAACTTTTAACAATATCCCTGTAGAACAAATTGGAATGCTAAATGATAATTTGAAGTTGCAAGATAATAAAGTAAAGCCACATTACCATGTTTCCGTCACTAGATATTTGAAGAACTTCTTTCACATATTCTTGAGATGTATGTTCCTTTAGAAGCTCCACACATACCTCCTCTGAATCAAGTATACTAACCTTAAAAAAAACACACAAAAAGACTAAAATTTAATAACAATACTCTTGTTTACTATAATAGCTCTGACATATACAATACTTGAAAGTACTTAACCATAGCAGAAACAAAACTTAAAGTCAAAATCAAGTGGCTGCTTCTCTGCAAGTCTAAACCAGGGGTGTATTTGAGCACAGCTGTGAAACATACGGAGCAAAGGTAAGAAGGCATAATTAAGTGTGAAATGATAACCAGTAAGCAGAATGAAAGCAGAAGGTAGGGGTGGAGAATAAAGACTTTGAAAAGACAATAGCAAGCTAAACAAAGGCAAGACTGGGTGAAATAGAAAACAAGGTACAAACAGGAGAAAGATGGAATTAAAAAATAAAAATCACTATTTCCAATTCATACATCAATTTAAACTTGATTTTGTGCATATTCCTTTTCTTTAAATAGTTTAGTTTCAGATGTTAAAAAAAATTGTATTTTCTATTTTACCTTTCTAAGACTGGCCTAAATACAGAAACAAAAGTAAAAGATATTAATTTAGTAATTGCAGCTGTGAATAAAATAATACTTAACACAGTATTTAGCCAGTGTTATTTTTAAATATTTCTCATTATCAATAATTTAAAATTCAAAAGTTATCAGTATCAATTCACCATTCTTAAAGTAGCCAGAAGAAAGCAAGAGCTATTTTTCTATAAACTCCCAGTCTCTTTTCTTTTAAATGAGTTTATCATGTAAATATCAAAAGTACAGGGACTAGAGAAACATATTTGACACAGGAAACCATATAGTCAAGGAAAATATCACATAGTAATTTAGAAAAATGATAGACATACCACAGCCTTTTTCGTTTTCTGTCTAATTGGTTTTAACCTGTAAGCAGTCAAAGGAGATGTAATGCTTCGTAATGTACGTTTCTGATAACCCAATGGTGGCTCCATACCCCTAGTCTTGCTTTGTTCAGAAAGAGGATCTGAGCCAAAAATAGATTCTGGTTGAATTATCTCAGGTTTACTTTGAAATGCAGTCATATATTTCATGGTATTCAGCTGTTTTGTAGAATGCACATTATCAGAAGCATCAGGGCTCTTTTTGGCTCGTGTATCAGTCCAAGCATTTCTTGATCTGTCCTGCAAATCTGGATGGCCCTGGAAATCTCTGTTTGGGCTAATGCTGTTGTGCTCGGCAGTTTCTCTTAAATGAGCTATAATATACACAGAATGAAGCAATTTAGTGCATAATTAAAAAACTGAGTCTTCACAACACAATGTCATGCTGGTATTATTTTAACAGGAATTTTTTTTGAGGTACAAAAGAGATCTAGTAAAAAATGCTCATATTTCTAACAAATACACAGTTTTATGATATGACATAATAAAAGAATGACTTAAAGAGAATATTTTAAGCCAGATTGAAAAGAAATACCTTTATACTCCTAAAACTAAGAAAATATATTATTATGAAATTATTTATTCAATCAAGGCAAAATCTAGTCACGTGGGGTCACTTACTAATTCTAAAACAAGCAACTGCCAATGCTCCAATAAGTACAGATTTGAGAGGAATTCCAAGGTAATCATTCTATGTAATATGTAAATTTACTCTCTTTAAGCTGAGGACCATCTATTCCATCTTTACTTACAAAATATGCAAGTAAAAGCAAAAACAATATACGAAATAGCTTTAATAATATTTAATAATACAGGCATATTTGCATCACAATCTAAAAGTTCTTGTTGAGGGGCGCCTGGGTAGCTCAGTTGGTTAGGCGTCCGACTTCCACTCAGTTCATGATCTCACGGTTTGTGAGTTCGAGCCCCGCGTCGGGCTCTGTGCTGACAGCTCAGAGCCTGGAGCCTGCTTAAGACTCTGTGTCTGTCTCTCTCTCTGCCCCTCCCCCACTCACACTCTGTCTCTCCTCAAAAATAAATAAACATTAAAAAAAAAGTTCTTGTTGAATTTTACCCCTATCTATTTTATGTGACTTTAGAGTTCACAAAAGAATATTATTTTTTTTAATCCCTTAAAATGATTAGCTTACATTCTAAGGCAATTTTTTAAATGCTAACCTCTAAATATTTGTATTGCAATTTTTTCCTTAAAAGACTTCTTAGTGCCTTTCCTCCCCCCACTCCCAATGACAGAAAATATTTTGTACCAAATAATATACTTTAAAATTGCAGCAGCACCAGATTATAAACAAGCTTATTTCTCCTTTTCAGATATATCCATATTACCAAATAAAAGTACCTATAAACACAACAGAAGGTTAAGTGCAAGATTACATACGTGGCAATTTTATAGTTTAAAAAACATAAACTTGAATTATCATCATCAAGTACACATAAAAAGATTAATTCCCTTTCAGACTCTTGAAAAGAATATATAATTTTTAAAAAGAAAAAAAAGAAAGACACTTGAGGTGACATAACAACTCTGCTTAGATTACAGTCATATTAAATACTCTTTATCTGAAGTAACATGATACTTAGTAAAAAATGATCTCCTCCTCCCCATATGTTTTCTTTTCTATTCTCTTTTTTCTCATTATTTTCCAACCCACCTTCTGTGAGTCTGTCATGTTCATTAATAAGAAATGTTTAACTTTTAAACGCTATACCTAAAATGACTTGGATGACAGCTGTTTAAAAATGTTTAGGTTTTGGGGTGCCTGGCTGGCTCAGTCAGTAGAGCATGTAACTCTTGATCACAAGTTCATGAATTCAAGCCCCATGTTCAGCCTAGAGCTTACTTAAAAAAAATGTTTAGGTTGTAGTGGTTGGGTACTTTAGCGTTACGTGAGGTCCCATCAGTAAACCATGATGTCCATATCAGCCTCTACTTAAAAATAAGGTCAACCATCTTTTGATTATTTTATAGGCATTGATAGGTGCTTACTATAGATAGGCTGGCTGTAAGAGCATAGGGATAAAAAGTAAAGTTTCTGAGCCAGGCTGCTTTAGATTAGAATCCAGGGTTGGAATCCTGGCTCCCCTACTTATGGGAGTGTAGCTTGGCAAATTAAGCTCTGTGTAACACAATTTCCTCATGTGTAAGATAGGGCTAATGATAATATCTTCTATTTTGTGTGTGAGAATTTAGTAAGTTAATATTTGTTAAGCATTAAGGACAGTAGCTGATAGAACAAATATTTAAAATGAGTAAATAGTTATTATTACTGTTACTGTAATATAGTTTATGGAAAATATTTTCTTTTTTTTGAAAATGTATTATTTTCTTAGGAAGCCCCAAACAGAAAACGTACCCTTTATTTGCAGATTCCCAAACCACTGTTGCACCATTTCAGTCTGTGATGTCTGGTCTGGAAATGGAAAAGGAGTTTTCCCTGGACCAAGATGATTGGAGCTAAACAGAGAAAAAGAATTCTCAAAAACTAATAAAAAATTATCAGGTAATAACTTTTTAAGATAAAAATATTTTAAAAAGGTAGTTATCTTTTGATCTGAATATCTGAAAATTTTAGGGTAACTGTAGAAACCAATATTTGCATAACCAAAATGTCTCTAAGAAGCTAAACTTCCAGACCAAAATGCCCATACTGTGACAGTGTTTCTATATGGCTACTGCCCTCTTGTAATTTAAGCATAAAAACCAAAGAACAGAAAACGGATAAAATAAACACTACAGTAACTGAAAAAATTAGCCTTCATGTGAGAAGCAGTCAGTAATATGATTACTCATCATTGGCTCAGCGTGTGTGTGTGTGTGTGTGTGTGTGTGTGTGTGTGTGTGAGAGAGAGAGAGAGAGAGAGAGACAGAGAGAGAGACAGAGAGAGAGAGAGGGAGAAAGAGAGGGAGATAAAGGTGGGGGGAGGAGAAAGGGAGGGGAGAGGGTGGAGGGTGGGGAGAGAAAGAAAGAATGAATAGTTACTATTAGAGTACTTTAGGAATCAGACACATTTAATATACTTTGCACTACAGACCTGCTTCATATAAAATGAAAAATGAAAATAAAAATTCTAAAGTATTAAAATACTACAAAGACATTCATGAGCACATACACTCATTTTGAAAGTCTCTTAACTACAAGTAAAAATCATCATTCTGGGGGCACCTAGGTGGCTCAGTCGGTTAAGCGACTGACTGCGGCTCAGGTCATGATCTTGCAGTTCGTGAGTTCCCGTCTCGTGTTGGGCTCTGCACTGACAGCTCAGAGCCTGGACTCTGCTTTGGACTCTGTGTCTCTCTCTCAAAAATAAATAAATGTTTTAAAAAAATTAAAAAAAAATCATTCTGATTCTCCAATAAGAAATAGAAATCATAGTTAAGAAGTACCCCAGGAACATCTGATGTTAGAAAAAATTAACCCCCCTTAGTTAGGTGCAGCTTCGTATTTGTGCTAATGTAACATTTATAGAAAAAATGCTTTTGATAGAATTATTCTTACAGTGCTTGATCATTATCAGGTCTTTCAAAAGATCCAGAAGTATTGCATGTCTTTTCCTTAAAGAAGTGAAAAACATTGACATTGCTGTTTGTAGGTGAGTATCTTTCTTCGTCTGCTCCTGATCTTTTGGATTTTGACAGCATTTCAGCTGAGTGACATCGTTCCATTGTATTTGTTTTTGCTCGAGACTGACTATTAAAAGTGCCAGATCTATCAGAGGAATGGGCTCTGCGAAGGTATCGAGAGTGTGGCCTTTCTTCTGCATCCTGGATTACTCTTCCCCTTCCACTATTACTGGTTTCTTGTTCTTGGTTTCCCCAATGAGTATAAAAACTGCTTCCATCTCCTGAAGAAGAAAAATCGCTTGTATTTTTATTCTTTGGAAATATAGTCATTTTATTTGGGAGTGGCTGACCAATCAAAAGTCGTCTTCTGTCAAATAAACTACCACTTATACTGGTACTGGAAGAAGCTGTAATTGCAGTAGAAATTGTGGCATGTCCACTGTCAATGGAGTCTTCTACAGTTCCTAAATCTTTACTTTTTGTTGAAGAATTTCGGGACATAAAAGGATGGTCTAATACTGAAGACAAACTTAAACGATCTGCTGGATTTCTACGAAGTAACTGGTGAATAAGGTCCTTGGCCTCTCTTGTCAAAAAAGTTGGCATTTCATAATCTGCCAATACTACTTTATTTAATGTGTTCTTGACTGTGTCAGTGTCAAATGGTGGTCTCCCAATAAGCAACGTATAAAACATACAGCCCAAGGACCAAACATCAGATTCAAGTCCATGTGCACTTCGAGTTGCAATTTCTGGTGAAATGTAATTAGGAGTTCCACATAATGTATAGTGCTTTTCATGTGGCATTTTCAATTGAGTTGCCAGCCCAAAATCAGCAATCTTGATGTTCATATTACGTGTAAGTAAGAGGTTAGAAAGTGTGAGGTCCCGGTGTAATATACCATGAGAATGGAGATACAACATTCCTGTGATGATCTGGTGCATGAAGTGTCGAGCTGTTAGAATGCAAACAATAAAATTTACAATTTAGAAAATCTGAAAGGTTCAGTACTTACAATCTTAGAATTCAGTATTTAGAAACCCAAGTACATGTGCCACAATATTACATTAGAACACCAGCTTACAGCTTAGTAGTTTGATAAACCAAAATACTACTATGATAATTTCTTAAGATTTTTAAACTTTTAAAACAACTAGGCACTTTTGCTAATCTTTGTCCTTTCTAACTGATGCATTAAGGAGTTTAATATTATTAGCAATTGGGAGAGTCTTGAGTAACTAGGGTACCCAGAAGGCCATAGCAATTAAGAGAAAATTTCAAGAAATACACTGTAATAAATGTTGTATGTAAAAAGGTATAGAAATATACAGATTCATTACTTTTTTCCCCACTTCACAGTATTTCTTGAAATATTTCCATATCAGTACACATAAATCTTCATTTTATTTAATTGCTATTAATGAGTAATTTCCGTTACTTCAAGATTACAAAAACATAGCAATAAACATTCTGGAAATGCTTGTTTTCTTGTGCATATGTATGGGGTGGTTCTCTACGTTAAATTCAAGCAATAGAATCACTGGGTTGAAGGATAAAATTTAGCATTTTAAGGAGCACCTGGGTGGCTCAGTCAGTATAGCATGAGACTCTCGTCCTCAGGGTTGTGTGCTCAAGCCGCACATAAAAAAAAAAATTAGTATTTTAATACTTGCCAAATTGTCCTCCAAAAGGCTGTATTTTCATGCACATCCTTGTTAAAAACTGGTAGTCTCAATACAATGATTGAAAAAATGGTATTCCATTATCTTAGTTGGCCTTCTTTTGATTATACTATAGAGTTTGAGCATCTTTTCATACATTTATTAATTGACCATTTGTACTTTCTCTTCTGTGAAGTCTGCTTAGATCCCCTGCCCATTTTTCTATTGGACTATCCTTTTTTGTTAGGCAGCCCTTGTATTTTTTTTTTAAAGTTTATTTATTTATTTTAAGAGACTGTGGGAGCTGGGGCAGGGTGGGAGGGGGAAGGGGAGGGAGGGGGGAGGGGGGGAGAGAGAGAAAGAGAGAGAGAGAGAGAGAGAGAGAGAGAGAGAGAGAATCCTAAGCAGTCTCCAAGAGGTCAATGTGCAGAGCCCAATGTGGGGCTTGAGCCCACGAACTGTGGCCGAAATCAAGAGCCAGATGCTCAACCGACTGAGCCACCCAGGCACCCCAACATCCCTTGTATTTTTTTAAATTAATTTGCCAGTCATACAGTTTACAAATATTTACTCCTATCTTTGTTTTAAATTTGACCTAACCTTTTATCAAACACGTTTTTAATTTTAATTAAGTCAAATTCATAATTCTTTTCCTTTATAGTTTTTATAGTTTGTCTTATTTAAGAAGGCCTTACTCTTACACAGTATTAAAAAAAATGCAATACTCCTCATTAACATGCATACGAATATTTTTTAACTCGTATTATTACCTTGAATCAAAGAATACGAACATTTGCATACTCAATACATATGTCCAAACTGTTTTCAAATGGGTTATAGACTTAAATATACAAAAAGTGTAACAACAATCACATTTTAGCTTTCCTGCAATCTCAGTTACCAGGGTGAGATAACTAGAAAACAACTATTTGTGTGATGACTTACGGACCTTATTTGATACTAATCTGAACAGTAAAAAGTTACTTATAAGAAACTGGAGAAGTTGAAACTGACTACACATTTGATAATAAGGAATTATTGGGTGTGATAATGATTCTGTGGTTACTGTTATTGTTTTTTTAAGTTCTAATCTTTTAAAGATATATACCAAAATATTTATACATACAAAGATGTCGATGTCTACAGTTAGCTTGAAAATACTATGGAAAATTGAGGGAATAAGAAGTGTACAGATGAAACATTTGATCATGAATTGATAGTTTTGGAAGCTGAGTGGTAACTTCATGAGGGCTCATTATACTACTCTCTCAACTTACATGTTTCACATTTTCTATAATAAATGATTTTAACAGTTATCTGTGTTTCACTTAGAAACTACTTTATAGACATCAATAGCATTCTAAACAGTTTATTTCTAGATTTAAAAGGATACTAAATTGCTACCAATGATTTAATTTAAAATGTGGTTTTGGGGAAAGATGGATAACAAATTTCTCCTTTTACTTCTGTAATGCTTGAATTATTTACAGGAATTAGCAGCTTTTCTAATTTTGAGGGGATGAAAAGTCTCCTTTCCTAACCCAAAGTAATAATTGAAACAGTTTTATTAAATGTTACAAAATAGCACATTCTTCAAAAACTAGTTTTTAAAGAGTAAAATTTATATATACCAAAAAAAAAAAAAAAAAAAAGAAAAAGAAAAAGAAGCCACCTACCTTCATTTTCTGAGAATGGTTTCATTCTGTTCTTTAGATACCTGTTCATTTCTCCATTATGGCACATTTCTAATACTAGATATACATAATTGTTATCTTCAAAATAGTTATACAACTGAAATGTAAAAGGGCACAATAAGTGATAAAATATAAAAATTCAATGTTCTTAGGTTACATCTACAAAATTTGTATCTTACCTCTAAGATAGAAGGATGTTTCAATTGGCAATGTATTTTCACCTCATTTTGGACTCTCTGTACCATTCCAGCTTTGTACATGGCTTTTTTATCTATCTAAAAATAACATGAGACATTTAAATGTTGATAATAAACTTCTAAATGTGAAGTTTTCAAAAATTAACTTTGAAGAGAAAATATACTTTAAAATATTGTTAAGTCCTTTTATCTATTTATGAGATTAATTTACTCTGTGTGTTTTCCCCATACACCTAACAAAGAGCTTGGCACAGTGAACATTCAGTGTTTACCCAATGCATTCTAGTATCTTCTCCCAACTGAAAGAATTTAATAGCACAGCAATCATATCTATAACAACAACAAAAACAACAAAAATCTAGCCAAACTTTATTTTTCCCCTGTTCCTCTTTTTCTTCTAGACAAGCTTTAAAACAAAACTTCCCTTCCCTTTCCCTGCTTTTTAAGATAAGTGATTCTTAATTTGCTTGTGCACTCCTATTAGAATGACCCCCTAACAATCAAGAATATTTTAGGTTGTTACAGTGTAATACAGAACTATGCACAAGTAGTACTCATTATTATACACAAATTGTTCTTTGATGTCTATCAATTACTCCAAGTTTTCATAATAAATACTAGGTTTACTGAACATTAATGAAAATAAAACACTTATTTAAGCATAGTCAAGGTTCTTCTAAGATATATCTGTAAAGTCAATTGCTGGACTTGGCACTAATTGCTGGACTTGGCACTACTGTCTTCTGCCTAAGCAATGAGTTCTCTCTACCCATTAAAAAAAAAAAAGGCTCACAGATAAGGAGTTTCTGGCATCTCAAGTCATCTCTCTAATTACTTGCAAAGTAGAAGTGAAAATTTGATTAATATATTCTTACCATTTTGATTGCAACTTCCAAACCAGTGTGAACGGACTCAGCTCTGTAAACACCAGCAAATGATCCTTTACCAAGCAGACTGCCAACTTTAAAATCCTTAAAAGTTAAAATGAAAGAACATGTGTGATGACTCACAGGAATAAAGAAGAAAGAGAAGAAGAGACTGGAAAAAGACGATAAAATGGATCGGGAGGGGAATAGGAATTTAAATTCAAGCAGGTATTACACCTCAATAGAGCAGGTGTCTGGGGTGGAAAGCATGTTGACGCCTTGCGGGGATCCCTGAAAGTCTAGGCTTGGCTTCAAGATACAGCACCCTAATGAACTGCTTCCTCAACCTCAATGCAGCTTCAGCACCTTGCTCCCATCTCCAGCCAACCCCTGGGAGCAGAGGGCACGGGTGGAATCCCGCCGCAGCTCCCGCCGGAGGTAACCGCCATCCCCCAGGAGAAGGGGGAGGCAGCTTTGCCTTGTTCTAGCGCGGCAGCCCCGGCGGGATAGCCAACTTGAAGCCTTGGTGTTTGGAGACAGAAGGGCGGGGCCGCGAGCAACTCACCTGTACCCCACCACCCCAGCCAGAGGGGCGGGGCGCTCCGCCCCCAGACAGGCAGGCCTGGCGGTTAGGACTCTCCCAAAGCACCTCAGCGCCCACCCCGCAGCCGTTAGATTCGTCTGGTCCCCCTTCTGCAGTAGTCTCGAGTCCCGCCACTCCAACTCCCCCACCGCCCACCCCGCGGTGGATTGCCAAGTCTTTTCACCTCGATCTTCTCCCCGATGCAGGTCGCCATATTTCCAGGCTCAGGCCTGTGCTCCCCAGATTAGCTTCCTTCACGCAGTCCCTTCTAGGCAGCGCTCCAAGCAGCCAGCCGGTCTTGGCGCCCATCAGGCTTGGCTCTCTAGGCCGCCGCTCCTGGCGACGGCTGCACGGCCACCGAATGGCCTCCCGGGCACCTTCCGAGACCTGGGCGGCGCCTCTGCGCTCCCATTTTGAAAAACTCCCGCCGATTGCCGTCCTTGCCAGACTGGTGGTGACGTAAAGAGACCGGCCGCAGTGGAGAGGCTGCGCCCGGTGCGCATGCGTAACAGGCTCTGCTTCACGGCTTGCTGAAGTTTTATTAGGGCCTAGGACCGGAAGTGCTCGGGCGTCTTGTGGCAATACTGGGAAATGTCGGCAGTCAAGCTTTCAGAAGACGGGGTTCGCTGTGAGTAAACGAACTAGACTGAAAGAGGTGACTTACAGCTGGTAGGCTACTCAATTCACGGTCTGGAAAACTAGTTCCATTTCTGTAAAGGATTTTAAGAGTTCAAACGTTTAAACTTGACAGAAGAGCATAGGAAAAAAAAATATTACCTAACTTAAACACCATTTACACCTCTGTTTATTCCATCGGTTACTGTAATGAATGTGTGCGGTACTTTAAGAAATTGAACTCTGTTATTTTTGGCATATTGCTATGAATTTTAATGTCATTTGTATAGCCACTTAACATTTAAGAGATCTCACACACTTTATCGATCAAAAGAGACCTTTATAAGATTGGAATGATCCACTTTTTGCAGATGAAAAGATTGTGGTATTCATTAAGGATTTATAATGAACTACTACACAAACATAGATCTTCTGTTTATAAATGGAAAACTGTTTTCTTTTACATTAATGGATATATTAAGTTTACTTGTTTGTCTACTTGCAAACTAAAATACTATTTAGAAAAAAGTCAACTTTTCCCTTCATTTCTGGAATCCTTCCTTAAAGGTTATATGTTCTAATGCTTGAACAGTTGGTTTCAGAGTCCAGTCTTCCAAGTAGCCTTGCTTTGCCGTTGAATTTTTAGAAATTCATATAATTGACTATCCATACTGGGTTTTTTTTTGTGTGTTTTTTTTTTTTTTTTGAGGGGGGGGCAGGATGTTAATCCTTTATTCCATTAATATCAGGTATTATATTGACTTTTTTAAAAAGGCAGTTTTTCTTTTGTTTTTTGTTTCTTTTAATGCGAGTATAGTTAACATACAGTGTCATATTAGTTTCAGATGTACAATATAGTGATTCAACAATACATACATCACCCAGTTCTCATCATGACAAGTGCACTCCTTAATCCACATCACCAATATCAACTATCCAACAACCCCCCCCCACCCCCCCACCGCCACACTTCCCCTTTGGTAACCATTGGTTTGTTCTTTATAGCTAAGAGTCTGTTTCTTGGTTTGTGTGTCTTTTTTTCCTTTGACCATATGTTTTGTTTCTTAAATTTCACACATGAGGGGCACCTGAGTGGCTTAGTTGGTTAAGCATCTGACTCTTGATTTTGGCTAAGGTCATGATCTCATCGTTTGTGGGTTTGAGCCCCACATCAGGCTCCATGCTGGCAATGGAGAGAGCCTGCTTGGGATTCTCTCTCTCTGCTCCTCCCTCTTTCTCTCAAAATAAATAAACTTAAAAAAAAATTCCACACACGAGTGAAATCATATGGTATAGCTTTCTATGACTGATTTATTTGGCCTAGCCTTATTACTCTCTAGCTCCATCCATGTCATTGCAAATGGCAAGATTTCATTCTTTTTATGGCCGAATAACATTCCGTTATGCATATGTATGTATATATATACATACACACACAATGTTGGCTATTCTGGATTTTTTGCCTCTCCACATAAATTTTAGAGTTTTTGGTTTAAAATTTTTTTTTTAACGTTTATTTATTTTTTGAGACAGGGAGAGACAGAGCATGAACGGGGAGGGTCAGAGAGAGGGAGACACAGAATCTGAAACAGGCTCCAAGCTCTGAGCTGTCAGCACAGAGCCTGACGCGGGGCTTGAGCTCACGGACCGGGAGATCATGACCTGAGCCGAAGTCGGCCGCCTAACCGACTGAGCCACCCAGGCGCCCCTAGAATTTTTGGTTTTAAATTTTGTTTATTTTTTGTTTGAGTATAATTCACACAATATTACTTTAGTATCAGGTGTACAGTGATTCAACAGCTCTATGCATTATGCTGTGTACCACCAGAAGTGTGGCTACTTTCTGTCACCATACAATGCTATTATAATATTATGGACATATTCCCTGTTCTGTGCCTTTTATTCTGTGACTTATTCAGCCCATAATTGGAAGCCTATATCTTCCATTCCCCTTTACCCATTTTACACATCCCCCCACACTCCTCCCTTCTAGCAACCATCAGTTCTCTATATTTATATGTCTGATTCTGCTTTTGGCTCGTTTATTCATTTTGCTTTTTAGATGCCACATATAAGTGAAATCATATGGTATTTGTCTTTTCTGATTTCACTTCATACTTCATGTGTCTATCCACGTTATTGCAAATGGCAAGATCTCATCCTTTTTCATCGCTACGTAATATTCCTGTGTGTGTATATGTGTGTGTGTGTGTGTGTGTGTGTGTGTATTCTTTACCCATTCATCTATCTGTGGACACTGGGTTGCTTTCATATCTTGGGTATTGTAAATAATGCTGCAGTAGACATAGGGGTGCATACTAGTGTTTTGTTTTCTTTAGGTGAATACCCAATAGTGGAATTACTGGATCATGTACTATTTCTATTTTTAATTTTTTGAGGAAACTCCATACTGTTTTCTACAGTGACTATAACAATTTACATTCCCACCAACACACACAACAGAATGCCAGGGCTCCTATTTCTCCACATCCTCATCAACATTTGTTATTTCTGTTCTTTTTGGTTCCAGCTGTTCTGACAGGTGCAGGTGGTATCTCATTATAGTTTTGATTTACATTTCCCTGTTTAATGATGTTGGCCTCTTTTCATGTGTTTGTGGCCATCTAGATGTCTTCAAAAAAATTTTTTTTTAATATTTATTTTTGAGAGAGAGAGCAAGCAGGGGAGGGGCAGAGAGGGAGGGAGACACAGAATCTAAAGCAGGCTCCAGGCTCTGAGCTGTCAGCACAGACCTGACATGGGGCTTGAACTCATGAGCTGTGAGATCATGACCTGACCTGAGCCAAAGTCGGATGCTCAACTGACTGAACCACCAAGGCACCCTGGATGTCTGTTTTAGAAAAATGTCTCTGCAGGTTCTCTGCCCATTTTTAATTGAATTATTTGTGTGTGTGTGTGTGTGTGTGTGTGCGCGCTGTATGAGTTCTTCATATATTTTGGATATTAACCCCTTATCAGATATATCATTTGCAAATATCTTCTCCCATTCAGTAAAGTGCCTTTTTGTTTTGTTGATGGTTTCCTTTGCTGTGCAAATGCATTTTAATTTGGTGTAGTCCCAATATTTATTTTTGCTTTTGTTTCATCTGGCTCAAGAGTCATACCTAGAAAAATGTTTCCATGGCTGCTGTCAAAGAAATTACTGCCTATGTTTTCTTCTAGAAATTTTATGGTTTTGGGTCTCATATTTAGGTCTTTAATCCGTTTTGAGTTTATTCCTGTGTATGGTGTAAGAAAACTGTCCAGTTTCATTCTTTCGCATGTGGCTGTCCAGTTTTCCCAGCACCATTTATTGAAGACTCTGTCTTCTCACCATTGTATGTAAATTCTCGCCTCCTTTGTCATAGATCAACTGACCATATAAGTGTAGGTTTATTTCTGGATTCTCTGTTGTATTTCATTGATGTATGTGTCTTTTTTTTTTTTTTCCAGTACCCTGTTGTTTTCATTATGACATCTTTGTAATCTCTCTTGAGATCTAGAATTCTGATGCCTCTAGCTTTTTTCTTCTTTCTCAAGATTGCTTTGGCTATTTGGGGTCATTGGTGGCTCCATACAAATTTTAGTATTATTTGTTGTAATTCTGTGAAAAATGCTATTGGTATTTCAATAAGGATTGCATTGATTCTGTAGAGTGCTTTGGGTATATGGACATTTTAAGAACATTAGTTCTTCCAATCCATGAGCATGGAATATCTTTCCATTTATTTGTGGTGTCTTCAATTTGGTTCATCAGTGTTTTATAGTTTTCAGAGTATAAGTCTTTCACCTTCTTGATTAAGTTTATTCCTAGGTACTTTATTCTTTTTGGTGCAGTTGTAAATGGAACTTTTCTTAATTTCTCTCTCTGCTACTTTGTTATTTAGTATATAGAAATGCAGCTGATTTCTAGGTATTAATTTTGTATCCTGCAAGTTCACTGGATTCACTTATTCTAATAGATTTTTTTGGTAGAGTCTTTAGGTTTTTCTACATAAAGTATCCTGTCATCTGCAAATAGTAGCAGTTTAAATTCTTCTTACCAATATGGATGCCTCCTCTTTTCCTTGTCTGATTGCTATGGCTAGGACTTTTGGTACTATGGAGAATGAAAGAGAAGAGAATGGACATCCTTGTCTTGTGCCTAATCTTAAAGGAATATCTTTCAGTTTTTTACCACTGAGTATGATGTTAGCTTGGATTTTTCATATATGACCTTTATTATGTTGAGATATGTTCCCTCACAACTCACTTTGCTGAGAATTAATATTTTCAGATGCTTTTTGTGCATCTATTGAGATAACATGATTGTTTAATCCTTTGTTTTATTAATGCGTATAACATTGATTTGTGAATTTTGAACCATCCTTGCAGCACAGGAATAAATCCTACATGAATATTTGAATGATCCTTTTAATGTATTGTTGAATGTGGCTTGGTAATATTTTGTAGAGGATTTTTAACATCTATGTTTACCAGAGCTATTGGCCTGTGGTTTTCTTTTTTTGGAGTGTTTTGTATGATTTTGGTATCAGGGTAATGTTAGCCTCAGAAAATGTATTTGGAAGCTATTCTTCCTCTCATATTTTGAAATGGTTTGAGGAGAATAGGTATTGAATATTTGGAAGAATAGGTATTAAAATTTGGAAGAATTCACTTGTGAATCCTTCTGGTCCTGGACTTATATCTTTTGATAGTTTTTTGATTACTGCCTCAATTTTGTTACTTGTAATTGGTCTATTCAAAGTTTGTATTTCTGCCTGGTTCAGTTTTGGAAGATTGTATGTTTCTAAGGAATTTATCCATTTCTTCTAGGATTTTCAGTTTGTTGGGACATTATTTTTCATGGTATTCTCTTATAATTCTTTGTATTCCTGTGGTATCAGTTGTAACTTCTTGCCTCCATTTCTGGTTTTTTAAAGTTTATTTATTTTGAGACAGAGACAGCATGAGTAGGGGAAGGGCAGAGAGAGAGGGCAGGCTCCACACCTTCAGCGTGGAGCCCAAATGCAAGGCTCAAATTCATGAAACCATGAGATCATGATCTGAGCCAAAACCAAGAGTCAGATGCTTAATTGACTGAGACACTCAGGTGTCCCTCCATTTCTGATTTTATTTATTTTTATTCTTTCTCTCTTTTTATCTTGATGAGTCTGGCAATGAGTTTGCCAATTTTGTTTATATTTTCAAAGATCTAGCTCTTGGTTTCATTGATTTTCTCTCTCTCTCTCTCTCTCTCTCTCTCTTTTTTTTTTTTTTTTTTTTTTTTTTTGTCTATGTAACTTATGTCTGCTTTGGTCTTTATTATTTCCTTTTTTCAACAGATCTTGAGCTTTGTTTGTTCTTCTTTTTCTACTTCTTAAGGTGTAAGGTTAAATTGTTTTTTTGAGTTTTATCTTGTTTCTTGAGTTAGGTTTGTATTGCTGTGGAATTCCTTCTTAGAACTGCTTTAGCTATGTTCCCAGAGATTTTGAACCATTGTGTTATCATTTTTATGTTTACGCATTTTTTTTAGTTCTTTGATTTCTTCATTGGCCCATTCATTGTGTAGTATCATGTTGTTTAGTCTGCACGTGTTTGTGTTTTTTCCATTTTTTTCTTGTGATTCATTTTCAGTTTCATACTGTTGTAGTTGGAAAAGATGCATGATATGATTTCACTCTTCATAAATTTATTGAGATTGGTTTTCTGGCCTAATATGTGATATATCCTGGAGAATGTTCCATGTGCACTTGGAAAGAATGTTTATTCTTTTTGGATGGAATGTTGTCTGTTATGTCTATCTGGTCTAATGTGTAATTCAAAAACATTGTTTCCAGATTGATTTTCTGCCTGGATGATCTATATAGTAATGTAAATGGATTGAGAAACTCCTTTACTATTATTATATTACCATCAATTTCTCTCTTTATGCCATTAATATTTGCTTTATGTATTTATGTGCTCTAGTGTTGGGTGCATAGATTTTTACATTTGCTATATCTTCTCATTGGGTTGGTCATTTTATCATTATATAATGTTCTTTTGTGTCTTGTTACATCGTTTTTTAAGGTCTATTTTGTCTGATATAAGTATTGTCACCATGGCTTATGTGTGCCTTCCATTTTCATAGTGAATGTTTTTCCATCCCTTCACTTCCAGTCTGTATGCATCTTTAGGTTAAAGGTGGGTCTCAAAAAAATGGACATTCAGATAATGGAACAGAATAAAGACCCCAGAAATACACCCACAAACATATGGCCAATTAATCTTTGACAAAGCAGGAAAGAATATCCAATGGTAAAAAGACAGTCTCTTTAGCAAATGGTGCTGGGAAAACTGGATAGCAACATGCAGAAAAATGAACCCCAGGCCACTTTCTTACACCATACACAAAAAACAAACTGAAAATGGATTAAAGACCTAAAAGTAAGACAGGAAGCCATCAAAATCTTAGAGAAGAAAGTAGGCAACAACCTCTTTGACCTCAGACACAGCAACTTCTTACTCAGCACATCTTTGGAGGCAAGGGAAACAAAAGCAAAAATGAACTATTGGGACCTCATCAAGATAAAAAGCTTTTGCACAGCAAGGCAACTGATGGAATAGGAGCAGATAGTTGCAAATGACATATCAGATAAAGCATCAGTATCCAAAATCTATAAACAACTTATCAAACTCAACACTCAAAAAACAAATAATCCAGTGAAGAAATGGGCAAAAGACATGAATAGGCACATCTCCAAAGAAGATATCCAGATGGCTAACAGACATATGAAAAAGTGCTCAACATAAAGAAGAAGTGATACACACACACACACACACACACACACACACACACACACTGGAATAGTACTTGGCAATCAAAAAGAATGAAATCTTGCCATTTGCAACTACGTGGATGGAGCTAGACTATATTATTCTAAGTGAAATAAGTCAGAGAAAGACAAATATCATATGACTTCACTCATATGTGGAATTTAAGATACAAAACAGATGAACATAAGGGAAGGAAAGCAAAAATAATGTAAAAAAAGGAGGGGGACAAAACATAAGAGACTCTAAATACAGAGTACAAACTGAGGGTTGCTGGAGGATGAGGGGATGAGCTAAATGGGTAAAGGGCATTAAGGAAGACACGGGATGAGCACTGGTTGTTATACATAGGGGATGAATCACTGGAATCTGCTGAAATATTTATTGTGCTATATGCTAACTAACTTGGATGTAAATAAATAAATAATAGTTATAGGACAGAGAAAATGGGAAGGGGGAATATTCAAAGAAGTAATGGCTAAGAAATTTTCAGTATTGAAGATGTTACTTTTTATTTTCAAATACAGTGTTAATTACTTAAAACATAAAATATTCTTCAGTGACAAAAGTTCTGCATGTTTGCTTACACTTTTATACCCTATATATAGTACACAGAAAGAGTCCTTATGTGGTAGAGTGGAAATAACTCTCTGTAAAAGCTGATAAACTTAATTATATTCAATTTGACATTTTCTTCCCCAAGAACAGACAAGCGCAAAGACACTTGTAGACAGTTTAACCAGCAAGTTGAAAAATCAGAAATGCAGACATACTATACGCTGTAATATTCAATTCTCTCAAGATTTTTCACAATGGCATACAACTTAAATATAAAAGTAAATTAATAACTAAACTGTGTAGTGAATTTTCAGTAACTGTACATGCACTCAGTTGACTCTGTTATCAATAACTGTTATTGGAAAAAACTCACAATCTCCTATAAGAATCAACACAAAGAGTCACTCCCCTGATCTTAAGCTTATCCCATACCCTTGTGTCTCCATCATGGACAGACACCGAATTGTTAACAAATAAACTATAGTTTCTAGTGTTTTCATAAATAAAATAAGAAAATAAAAATAAATTAAAAAAACAGAGGTGAGTCTCTTGTAGACAGAATATAGATTGGTCTTCCTTTTTTGTCCATTCTACCTTTCTTTGTCTTTTTTTTTCTTTTTCATTTTTTAAAATTTTATTTTATTTTTTTATTTTTTATTTTTTAAAATTTACATTCAAATTAGCATATAGTGAAACAATGATTTCAGAAGTGGATTCCTTAATGCCCCTTACCCATTTAGCCTCTCCCCCCTCCCACAACCCCTCCAGCCACCCTGTTTGTTCTCCATATTTATGAGTCTCTTCTGTTTTGCCCCACTCCCTGTTTTTATATTATTTTTGTTTTCCTTCCCTTATGTTCATCTGTCTCTTAAAGTCCTCATATGAGTAAAATCATATGATTCTTGTCTTTCTCTGACTAATTTCACGTAGCATAATACCCTCTAGTTCCATCCACGTAGTTGCAAATGGCAAGATTTCATTCTTTTTGATTGCCAAGTATACTCCATTGTATATGTATACATCTTCTTTATCCATTCATCCATTGATGGACATTTGGGCGCTTTCCATACTTCGGCCATTGTTGGTAGTGCTGCTATAAACATTGGGGTGCATGTGCCCCTTCCAAACAGCATATCTGTGTTCCTTGGATAGATACCTAGTAGTGCAATTGCTGGGTCATAGGGTACTTCTATTTTTAAATTTGTGAGAAACCTCCATACTGTTTTCCAGAGTGGCTGCACCAGTTTGCATTCCCATCTTCAGTGCAAAAGAGAACCTCTTTCTTTACATCCTCTCCAACATCTGTTGTTGCCTGAGTTGTTAATGTTAGCTATTCTGACAGGTGTAAGGTGGTATCTCATTGTGGTTTTGATTTGTATTTCCCTGATGATGAGTGATGGAGCATTTTTTCATGTGTCGGTTGGCCATCTGGATGTCTTCTTTGGAGAAGTTCTATTCATGTCTTTTGCCCATTTCTTCCCTGGATTATTTGTTTTTTGGATGTTGAGTTTGAGAAGTTCTTTATAGATTTTGGATACTAACCCTTTATCGGATAAGTCATTTGCAAATATCTTCTCCCATTCCATCGGTTGCCTTTTAGTTTTGCTGATTGTTTCCTTTGCTGTGCAGAAGCTTTTTATCTTGATGAGGTCCCAATAGTTCATTTTTGCTTTTGTTTCCCTTGCTTGTGGAGACGTGTTGTGTTGAGTAAGAAGTTGTTGCGGGCAAGATGAAAGAGGTTTTTCCCTGCTTTCTCCTCGAGGATTTTGATGGCTTCCTGTCTTACATTGAGGGCTTTCATCCGTTTTATTTTTGTGTATGGTGTAAAAAAGTGGTCCAGGTTCATTCTTCTGCATGTCGCTGTCCAGTTTTCCCAGCACCATTTGCTGGAGAGACTGTCTTCATTCCATTGGATATTCTTTCCTGCTTTGTCAAAGATTAGTTGGCCATACGTTTGTGGGTCCATTTCTGGGTTCTCTATTCTATTCCATTGATCTGAGTGTCTCTTCTTGTGCTAGTACCATACTGTCTTGATTACAGCTTTGTAATATACCTTGAAGTCTGGGATTGTGATGTCTTCTGCTTTGGTTTTCTTCTTCAAGATTGCTTTGGTTAATCGGGGTCTTTTCCAGTTCCATACAAATTTTAGGATTGTTTGTTCTAGCTGGTGTTACTTTGATAGGGATTGCATTGAATATGTAGATTGCTTTGGGTAGTATCAACATTTTAACAATATTTGTTCTTCCTATCCAGGAGCATGGAATCTTCTTCCATTTTTTCGTGTCTTCTTCAATTTCTTTCATAAACTTTCTATAGTTTTCAGTGTATAATTTTTCACCTCTTTGGTTAGATTTATTCCTAGGTATTTTATGGTTTATTGTGCAACTGTAAATGGGATCAATTCCTTGATTTCTTTTTCTGTTGCTTCATTGTTGGTGTATAGGAATGCAACCGATTTCTGTGCATTGATTTTATATCCTGAAACTTTGCTGAATTCATGAATCAGTTCTAGCAGTTTTTTGGTGGAATCTTTTGGGTTTTCCATATAAAGTATCATGTCATCTGCAAAGAGTGAAAGTTTGACTTCCTCCTGGCCGCTTTGGATGCCTTTTATTTCTTTGTGTTGTCTGATTGCAGAGGCTAAGACTTCCAATATTATGTTGAATAACAGTGGCGACAGTGGACCTCCCTGTCTTGTTCCTGACCTTAGGGGAAAGCTCTCAGTTTTTCCCCATTGAGGATGATATTAGTGTTGGGTCATTCATATATGGCTTTTATGATCTCAAGGTACGATCCTTCTATCCCTACTTTCTTGAGGGTTTTTATCAAGAAAGGATGCCGTATTTTGTCAAATGCTTTCTCTGCATCTATTGAGAGGATCATATGGTTCTTGTCCTTTCTTTTATTGATGTGATGAATCATGTTAATTGTTTTGTGGATATTGAACCAGCCCTGCATCCCAGGTATAAATCCCACTTGGTTGTGGTGAATAATTTTTTTAATGTATAGTTGGATCTGGTTGGCTAATATCTTGTTGAGGCTTTTTGCATCCATGTTCATCAGGGAAATTGGTCTATAGTTCTCCTTTTTAGTGGGGTCTCTGTCTGGTTTAGGAATCAAGGTAATGCTGGCTTCATAGAAAGAGTTTGGAAGTTTTCCTTCCATTTCTATTTTTTGGAACAGTTTCAAGAGAATAGATGTTCACTCTTCCTTAAATGTGTGGTAGAATTCCCCTGGAAAGCCATCTGGCCCTGGACTCTTGTTTTTTGGCAGATTTTTTATTACGAATTTCATTTCCTTCCTGGTTATGGGTCTGTTCAAATTTTCTATTTCTTCCTGTTTCAGTTTTGGTAGGTATATGTTTCTAGGAATTTGTCCATTTCCTCCAGATTGCCCTTTTTATTGGCATATAATTAATCATAATATTTTCTTATTATTGTTTTTATTTCTGTTGTGTTAGTTATGATCTCTCCTCTTTCTTCTTGATTTTATTCATTTGGGTCCTTTCCTTTTTCTTCTTGATCAAACTGGCTAGTGGTTTATCAATTTTGTTAATTCTTTCAAAGAACCAGCTTCTGGTTCATTGATCTGTTCCACTGTTTTTTTGGTTTCAATAGCATTAATTTCTGCTCTAATCTTTATTATTTCCTGTCTTCTGCTGGTGTTGGGTTTTATTTGCTGTTCTTTTTCCAGCTCCTTAAGGCATAAGGTTAGGTTGTGTATCTGAGATCTTTCTTCCTTCTTTAGGAAGGCCTGGATTGCTATATACTTTCCTCTTATGACCGCCTTTGCTGCATCCCAGAGGTTTTGGGTTGTGGTGTTATCATTTTCATTGACTTCCATATACTTTTTAATTTCCTCTAGACCATTCATTTTTTAGTAGGATGTTCTTTAGTCTCCAAGTATTTGTTACCTTTCCAAATTTTTTCTTGTGGTTGATTTTGAGCATTGTGTCTGAAAATATGCACGGTATGATCTCAATCTTTTTGTACTTATTTAGGGCTGATTTGTGTCCCAGTATATGGTCTATTCTGGAGAACGTTTCATGTGCACAGGAGAAGAATGTATATGCTGCTGCTATAGGATGAAATGTTCTGAATATATCTGTTAAGTCCATCTGGTCCAGTGTGTCATTCAAAGCCATTGTTTCCTTGTTGATATTTTGATTAGATGATCTGTCCATTGCTGGGTGTGGGGTGTTGAAGTCTCCTACTATTCTGGTAGTACTATCGATGAGTTTCTTTATGTTTGTGATTAATTGATATATTTGTGGTGCTCTCACATTTGGTGCATAAATGTTTACAATTGTTAGGTCTTCTTGGTCTGTAGACCCCTTGATTATGATATAATGCCCTTCTGCATCTCTTGATACAGTCTTTATTTTAAAGTCTAAATTATCTGATATAAGTATGGCTACTCCAGCTTTCTTTTGTTGACCATTAGCATGATAGATGGTTCTCCACCCCCTTATTTTTTATATATAATTTATATATAATTTATTATATAATTAATAATTAGTCATTATTTAATTATTAATTTAAGTAAATAATTGATTATTATTGTTAATTATTATTATTTATTATTAGAAAGCGATTTTTGTTTTCTTTTATCTTTTACTTATTAGAAAGGGATTCTAATCTATTTTCGACTGCAGCTAGTATTCTTATTATCATGATTCTAAATTCTGGTTCAGACATCTTGCTTGTATCTGTGTTGGTTAAATCCCTGGCTGTCGTTTCTTCATGCTCTTTCTTTTGGGGTGAATTCCTTTGTTTTGTCATTTTGAAGGGAGAAAAGGAATTAATGAGGTAAAAAAATTGAAATTAAAAAAATTAATTTAAGAAAATATTAAAATTAAAATTAAAATCACACACGCACAAAAATCGAATAGATGATGCTAGATCCTAGGTGTGTTTTGGTCTGGGTGTTGAAAGTTTAGATTAGACAGATTAGAGAAAAAAACAAAAGGCGGTGGGTAGGAAAAAAAAAGGAAATCGTTTGAGAATTTGAAAGCATGCATACACTGAGGTAGATTAAAATGAGATGATGGGAGTAAAATAGAATTTGAAAAAACATACACAAAAGTAAAGAATATAGTAGAAAAAATTAAAGAAAAATATTTTTAATAAAAATTAAAAATAAGTATGAATTTTTTTGTTTTCTGTATTTAAGAAAAAAGAAATGAAACAAAAAAATGAGAAAATAGAGAAAAAAAAGAAATCGTTTGAAAATTTGAAAAAGTGAATACATTGTAGTGGACTAAAATAAAATGATGGGAGTAAGATAGAATTTGAAAAAATTTACATAAAAGCAAAAATATAGTAATAAAAATTAAATAAAAATATTTTTAAAAGAAATTGAAGTAAAAATGAAGTTTTTGTCTTTCTGCATTCAAGAAGAAGAAAAGAAATGAAAAAGGAAAAAAAAGAAATTGTTTGAAAATTTGAAAAGGTGAGTACACTGAAGTAGACTAAGATAAAATGATGGAAGTAAAGTAGAATTTGAAAAAACTTACACAAAAGTAAAAAATATAGTAATAAAATTTGAAGACAGATATTTTTAATAAAAATTGTAAATAAAAGTGAATTTTTTTCTTTTTCTGTATTCAAGAAAAAGAAAAGAATTGTAAAAGAGAAAAAGGAAAAAGAAAAAAAAAGAAAAAATTGAATAGATGAACCTGCTAACAGATTGAAGTAGGGCTGAAATTGCCTCCTTTTCCCCTAGAGGTCAGTCTGTGTAGCTCTTTATAGTCCATCAATTAAGCTGGCGGTGAGGCTTGTGTTCTTGAAGAGCAAAGTTGGCCAAGTTGGGCGGGGCTTGGTGTAACAGCTCTGATCTTCACTAGATGGCACTGCTAGCCTACAGGGGTGGATTGTTGCAGTGCTCGTAGGTGCATATGTGCATGCATGGGGTGAAAATCGCACCACCTAGCTACCCTGTCTGTTCTCCTGGATCAGCAATCACGCACCAGTCCTCTGTCTTCAGCTCTCATCCACTCCCTGCTTTTTCACTCTCCGTGACCAGGCCCCAGGCAGTATCTCTCTCCCATGTTTTGTCTCAGATGAGGCTGTTTTCCCTGGCCCCTTACTTCCAAAGGACTGTGGCTTTGACCTGTTCTGCCCCTCTGCGGGAGGGTCTCACCAAGCAGTGGCTGAATGAGCAATGGCCAAATGTCAACTGCACCCAAGAACGCCCTCTGGACCCTGCTGTTGTCGGTGCCCCGAGACTGCGGCCAGGTGCCAGCCCGCCCCCAAAAAAGTTCACGAGACAGTGTAGCAGTAGCGTTTCAGGGATTATGGAAAATCACAACACACATCTGGCACCAGGCTTCACCCTCAACAACGTTGCCCCAGCACCAGCGAATGTGGCCGCCTTCCAGGGTCTGGTGGGACCAGGTGGCTTCAACAGTCTCTACCAAATGTCCTTCTAGCAGTGGAACAGCTTTTCCCCATGTGGCCTGAGAACCTCCCGGACCCCACTCAGTTCCAGGGGATTTGCCCTTCCCACCAGAGCACTGCCAGGTATCGAGCTGTGGAGTTGCAGCTTTTGTGCTCCCCTTGTTTACAGTCTTTTTTTTTTTTTTTTTTTTTTTTTAAATTTTTTTTTTTTTTTTTTAACATTTATTTTATTTTTGAGATAGAGAGAGACAGAGCATGAACGGGGGAGGGTCAGAGAGAGAGGGAGACACAGAATCCGAAACGGGCTCCAGGCTCCGAGCAGTCAGCACAGAGCCCGATGCGGGGCTCGAACTCACATACCGCGAGATCGTGACCTGAGCCGAAGTCGGACGCTTAACCAACTGAGCCACCCAGGCGCCCCTCCCTTGTTTACAGTCTTAATAGAATTTAAACCCTCTCCTTTCTCCTTTCTCCCTTTTTTAGTTTAGTCCCTGCGGCTGTTTCCAATTTTCCACTTTCTCTCCAGCTGCTTTCAGGGAGTGGTGCTTTTCCCATATGCTCCCCCCAACCCCAGTCTCTGTCCTCTCTCCACCCACAAAAGCACCTCCCTGCCCGCTGCGGCCTCTTGCTCCCCCAATTCAGCTCTCCGTGCCATGTACCTGCTGAATTCTGTTGTTCAGGTTATGCAGATTGTTGTGTTAATCCTCCAATCAGTTTTCTAGGTATGTAGGATTGTTTAGTGTTGGTCTGGCTGTATTTCATGGATGTGAGACACACAAAAAGCTTCCATGCTGTTCTGCTATCTTTGCCCTTCCCTCCTCTTTGTCTTTTGATTGGAGCCCTTAGTTCATTTACATTTAAAAATTTTTTTCAATATTTATTTTTGAGAGAGGGAGAGACAGAGCATAAGTGGGGAAGGGGCAGAGAGAGAGGGAGACACAGAATCTAATGCAGGCTCCAGGCTCTGAGCTGTCAGCACAGAGCCTGACATAGGGCTCAAACCCATAAACTTGAGATCATGACCCAAGCCAAAGCTGGATGCTCAACCGGCTGAGCCACTCAGGCACCCCAAGTTCATTTACATTTAAAGTAACTATTGGGGCACCTAGGTGCTCAGTTGGTTAAGCATCCAACTTCAGCTCAGGTCATGATCTTATGGTTTGTGAGTTTCAGCCCCATGGTCTGACAGCTCAGAGCCTGGAGCCTGCTTTGGATTCTGTGTCTCCCTCTCTCTATGCCCCTCCCCTACTCACACTCTGTCTCTCTCTGCCTCTCAAAAATAAATAAATGTTGAAAAAAAATTTAAATTTGTATACAGTAACTATTGATAGGTATGTACTTATTACTATTTTTAAAATTTATTTTCAGGAAAGAGGACCAAATAAATCACAAATGAGAAAAGAGAAATAACAACCAACAGCACACAAATACAATTATAAGAGAATATTATGAAAAACTATATGCCAACAAATTGGACAGCTGAGAAGAAATGGATATATTCCTAAAAATGTAAATTACCAGAACTGAAACCAGAAGAAATAGAAAATTTGGACAGACTTGTAATCAGCAAAGAACTTGAATCAGTAATCAAAAAACTCCTAACAAATGGAAGTCTAGGACCACCGACGAATTCTTCCAAGCATTTAAAGAAGAGTTAATACCTACTCTTCTCAAACTACTGCAAAAAGTAGAAAAGTATGGAAAACTTCAAAATTCATTCTATAAGGCTTGCATCACTTTGATACCAAAACCAGATAAAGACATTACAAAAAAAAGAGAACTGCAGGCCAATATCTCTGATTATCATAGATGCAAAATTCTCAACAAAATATTAGCAAACCAAATCCAACAATGCATTTAAAAAATTACTCAGCACTATTGAGTAGGATTTATTCCTGGGTTGTAAGTGTGGTTCAGTATTCCAAATCAATCAATGTGATACAGTGCATCAATAAGAGAAAGGAGAAGAATCATATAATCATTCCGATAGATGCAGAAAAACACCTTAACAACGTAAAAAAGTACAGCAGCCATTCATGATAAAAACCCTCAACAAAGTAGATTTTGAGGGACCATACCTCAACATAAAGGCTATATTTGAAAAACCCACAGCTAACATAATCCCCTGGGGGGGAAAACTGAGAACCTGTACCCAAAGGTCAGGAACAAGACAAGGATGTTCAATCTCACCACTTTTATTCAAAAGAGTACTGGAAGTCCTGACCACAGCAATCAGAAAACAAAAAGAAATAAAAGGCATCCAGATTGGTAAGGAAGAAGTAAAGCTTTCACTATTTGCAGATGACATGATACTATATATCATATAGAAAACCCAAAACATGACACCAAAAAAGTGCTAGTACTGATAAACGAATTCTATAAAGTCTCAGGATACAAAATCAATGTACATAAATCTGTTGAGTTTCTATACACTAATAGTGAAATAGCAGAAAGTGAAATTATGAAAGCAGTTCCATTTATGACCACACCAAAAAAAATTAGGAATGAACCTAATCAAAGAGGTGAAAAACCTGCACTCTGAAAATTATAAAATATTGATGAAAGAAATTGAAGATGATACAAAGAAATGGAAAGACATTCCATGTTCATGAATTGAAAGAACAAATCTTATTAAAATGTCTATACTACCCCAAAACAATCTACACATTTAATGCAGTCCCCATGAAAATACCAACAGCATTTTTCACAGAACTAGAACAACAGTCCTAAAATTGTATGGAACCACAGTACACCCTAAATAGCCAAATGACTCTTGAAAAAGAAAAGCAAAGCTGGAGGCATCAGAATTCCGGAATTCAAGATGTATTACAAAGCTGTAGTAATCAAAACAGTATGGTAATGGTACAAAAATAGACACAAAGATCAAAAGAACAGAATAGAGAATGCAAAAATGGACCTACAACCATATGGTCAACTAATCGACAAAGCAGGAAAGAATATCTAATGGAAAAATGAGTCTCTTTAACAAATGGTGTTGGGAAAACTGGACAGCAACTTGCAAAAGAATGAAACTGGGCCACTTTCTTACACCATACACAAAAATAAATTCATAGTGGATTAAATAACTAAATATGAGGCTTGAAACCATAAAATTCCTGGAAGAGAACATAGACAGTAACTACTTTGACATCAGCCATAGCATCTTCTTTCTAGATATATCTCCTGAGGCGAAGGAAGCAAAAGCAAAAATAAACTATAGGGATTACATCAGAATAAAAACCTTCTGCACAGTAAAGGAAACAGTTAACAAAACTGAAAGAAACCCTTTGGAATGGGAGAAGATATTTGTAAATGCCACAGCTGATAAAGAGTTAGTATCCAAAAAATGTAAAGAACTGATAAAACACCCAGAAATGAATAATCCAATTAAAAAATGGTTGGAAGACATAGTCATTTTTCCAAAGAAGACATAAAAATGGCCAACAGACACATGAAGATTCTCAGCATCACTTATCATCAGGGAAATACAAATCAAAACTACAATATCACTGCTTACCTATCACAATGGCTAAAATCAACAACAGAAGGAACAATATGTTGGTGAAGACGTGGAGGAAAAGGAACACTCTAGCACTGCTGGTGGGAATGTAAACTGATGAAGCCACTTTGGAAAACAGTATAGAGGTTCCTCAAAAATTTAAAAATAGAGCTATCCTATGATTCAGCAATCACACTCCTGGGTATTTTAGCCAAAAAATACAGAAATAATCCAAAGGGATACATGCACCCTGATGTCTATAGCAGCATTATCTATGTTAGCCATATTATGGAAGTAGCCCACATGTCCATTGATTGATGAATGGATAAAGAATATGTATATGTATGTACATATGTACATACATATATGTATATGTACATATATGCATACATGTATATACATATGTACATATGTAAATATGGGTACATGTAAATGGGTACATATACATACATATCAACCATACATATATATGTTTACACATACACATATACATACAATGGAATATTATTCAGCCATAAAAAGAATGAAATCTTGCCATTTGCAATGACATGGATAGAGCTAGGGAATATTATGCTAAGTGAAAAAAGTCAAAGAAAGACAAATACCATATAATTTCACTCAAGTGTGGAATTTAAGTAACAAAACAAATGATCAAAGGAAAAAAAGAGAGACATACCAAGAAATAGAATCTTAGCTATAGAGAACAAACTGATGGTTAAAAAGGAAGATGGGGGGGGGGGATGAGTGAAATAACTGATGGGGATTAAGGAGGGCATTTGTGATGAACACCGGGTGATGCATGGAAGTGTTGGACCGCTATATTGCACACCTGAAACTAATACTACACTGTATGTTAATTAACTGGAATTTAAATAAAAACTTTAAAAACCTCTTATCTGATTTTTTTTATGGTTCTTTTTCTCTTGCTCTCTTTTTTAGTGATCAGTGATTATAGTATTTTGTTTGACTTTATTTTTCATTATTTTTTGTGGTCTTATCACAGTTACTGGATTTGTGGTTACCATGAGGTTCATATATAATATTGTAAGTACATAGCAGTCCATATTAATTTGGTGGGCATTTAAGTTCAAACACATTCTGTAACAACAAGAACAATAATAAAACAGAAAAGAAAAACGTTTTTTCTTTTTTAGTTTACCCCTTGTCTTCTCTATTTGTGCCCTTCTCCACATTTTATGTATATGTTGTCATATTTTACAACTTTTTATTCATGTATTTATGATGTCTAATTATGGTCATTTGTTTTGCATTTAAAGTTCTTTTAACATTTCTTGGAAGTCTGGTGTAGCAGTGATAAACTCCTTTATCTTTTGTTTGTCTAGACACTCTATCTCTCTTTCAAATCTGAATGATAACCTTTCCAGGTAGAGTATTACTCGTAGGTTTTTTTCCTTTCAGTACTTTGATTATATCATGGCACTCACTATGGCTTGCAAAGTTTCTGCTTAGAAATCACCTGAGAGCCTTACAAAGGTTTTCCTTTGTAGGTAACTTCTTTTTTTCTTGCTTCTTTTAAGATTCTCTTTAATCTTTGGCATTTTTAATTATTATCTGTTGTGGTATGGATCTCCTTGGGTTCCACTTGTCTGGAATTCTCTGGGCTTCTTGAACTTAAATGTCTATTTTCTTCCCTCAGGAAAGTTTGCAGTTATTATATCTTAAATTTTTTACACCTTTCCCTCTCTTCTTCTGGGACCTTTAAAATTCGAATGTTCTTTCACTTGATGTTGTCCAAGGGATCTCTTAATCTGTCATTTTTTTCAGCTCTCTTCTCTTTTTGCTGTTTAACTTGTGTGCTATTACCTTGTTTTCCAGACCACTGTTACGCTCTTCTACATCCTCTAATCTATTGATTCACTCTAGTTTGTTTTTTGTTATTGTATTCTTCAACTCTGATTGGTTCTTTTAAATATTTTTCTGTCTCATTTTGAAGGTCTCATTGAGTTTGTCCAGTCTTTTCTTTAGCTTAATGAGTATCTTACAATCGTTAATTTAAATTCTTTATCAAGCATATTGTTTATCTCTGTTTTATTTAGGTCTTTTTCTGAGTTTTTTTCTTGTTCTTTCTTTTGGAGCATATTCCTCCATCTTCCCATTTGCTTGACTTCCCATGTTTGTTTCTGTGGATTAGAACTACTTCTCCTAATGTTTAAGGAGTATGAGTATATTGTTTGAGTATGGAATATGGAGTTCCTATGCAGAGTGTGTGGGCTTGGTGACTTTTTCTGCCTGGCTGGAATTGTGGCTGTATATGCTACTCTTTCAAACTATGGCTTTTTACAGAAAGAATAAAGATAAAAAGAATGATAAAAGAAAACAGGTAGAAAATAATAAAAGAAGAAAACAGAATGAAAAAAAGTAAAAAGCAAAGGAAGAAAAAAGAGCAGGGAAAAAAAAGGAACAAAAAAAACAAAACCGAAGTGGAAATAATAAACACAAATTTTAAAAAGTAAAAGAAACATTTAAAAGAGAAAATATCACAAAACTGCAGCTTGTTTTCTGTGCCTCAACATTTCAGGGTGGCTGGTGTTGGCTTAGGTCCCTGAGCCCATGGGCTTTCTGGGGTCAAAAGTTACTAAGCCAGACCCTGCTCTAGTCTGGGCTTTTAAGGTATAAGGGAAGAGAGTGTTCCTACAACTTCTCAGTACTTATCAACAAGGGTTTGTGTTTTTGTTTTTGTTTTTTTTTTCCTTTTTCTCTGTCCCAGTGTGTCCAGGGCTGGTGTCATCTTTTTACACCGGGCTTACTGAAGTTGCAAGCTATTTTATGCCTGTACCCACCTGTTAAGTAGTCTGGATTCTGCTCGGGTCTAAGATCTTAAGGTGGGGTGGGAATGTAAACTGTGTCATTTTCCAATCCCTCTGACCAGGAGACCTTTCCCATAGCACCTCCAATGTTTGGTAGATTTCTGGCATTGTGTCTTTTATATGCTAGTTGCTATTTTATTTTATTTTTTGTTGTTTTTGTTGATGGGCTTTTTTCTTTAATTCTTTTTTTTTAAATTTAAATCCAAGTTAGTTAACATATGGTGTAATAATGATTTCAAAAATAGAATTAAGTGACTCATCACTTACATATAATACCCAGTGCTCATCTCAACAAGTGTCCTCCTTAATGCCCCTTGCCTATTTGGCCCATCTCTCTACCCAGCTCTCCAGCAATTCTCAGTTTGTTCTCTGTATTTGGGTCTCTTATGGTTTGTCTCCCTCTCTGTTTCTATCTTATTTTTGCTTCCCTTCCATTATGTTCATCTATTTTGTATCTTAAATTCATATATGAGTGGAGTCATACAATATTTGTCTTTCTCTGACTAATTTCACTTAGAATAATATACCTTAGTTCCACCCACGTTTTTACAAATAGCAAGGTTTCATTCTATTTGATTACTGAGTAATATTCCATTGTATATACATACCACATCTTCTTCATCTGTTCATCCATCAATGGACATTTGGGCTCTTTCCATACTTTGGCTATTATCAATAGCGCTGCTATAAACATTGGGATGCATGTGCCCCTTCGAAACAGCACACCTGTATCCCTTGGATAAATACCTAGTAGTACAATTGCTGGGTCGTAGGGTAGTTCTATTTTTAATTTTTTGAGGAACCTCCATACTGTTTTCCAGAGTAGCTGCACCAGTTCGCATTCCCACCAGCAGTGCAAAAGAGATGCTCTTTGTCCGCATCCTCGCCAACATCTGTTGCTGCCTGAGTTGTTCATTTTAGCCATTCTGACTGGTGTGAGGTGGTATCTCATTGTGGTTTTAATTTCCATTTCCTGATGATGAGTGATGTCGAGCATTTTTTCATGTGTCTGTTAGCCATCTGGATGTCTTCTTTGGAGAAGTGCCTATTCATGTCTTGCCCATTTCTTCACTGGATTATTTGTTTTTTGGGTGTTGAGTTTGAGAAGTTCTTTATAGATTTTGGATACTAACCTTTATCTGATATGTCATTTGCAACTATCTTCTCCTATTCCATCAGTTGCCTTTTAGTTTTGCTGATTGTTTCCTTGCTGTGCAGAAGCTTTTTATCTTGATGAGATCCCAATAGTTCATTTTTGCTTTTGTTTCTCTTGCCTCTGGAGACATGTCAAATAAGAAGTTGCTGTGTCTGAAGTCAAAGAGGTTGTTGCCTACTTTCTCCTCTAGAATTCTGATGCTTTCCTGTCTTACATTTAAGTATTTCATCCATTTTCAGTTTTTTTGTGTGTGTATGGTGTAAGAAAGTGGTCCAGGTTTATTCTTCTGCATGTCACTGTTCAGTTTTCTGAACATCATTTGCTGAAGAGACTGCTTTTACCATTGGGTATTCTTTCCTGCTTTGTCACAGATTAGGTGGCCATAAGTTTGTGAGTCCACTTCTGGATTCTCTGTTCTGTTCCATTAATCTGTATGTGTCTTTTTGTGCCAGTACCATACTGTCTTGATGATTACAGCTTTGTAATACAGTTTGAAGTCTGGAATTGTGATTCCTGCAGCTTCGGTTTTCTTTTTTAGGATTGCTTTGGCTATTCGGAGGCTTCTCTGGTTCCATGCACATTTTAGGATTGTTTGTTCTAGCTCTGTGAAGAATGTTGGTGTTATCTTGATAGGGATTGCATTGAATATGTAGATTGCTTTGGTAGTATCGATATTTTAATATTTGTTCTTTCAATCCATGAGCCTGGAATCTTCTTCCATTTTTTTCTGTCTTCTTCAATTTCTTTCATAAGCTTTCTATAGTTTTCAGAATACAGATTTTTCACCTCTTTGGTTACATTTATTCCTAGGTATTTTATGGTTTTTGGTGCAATTATAACTTGTAAATCCTTGATTTCTCTTTCTGCTGTTTTGTTATTGGTGTATAGAAATGCAACTGATTTCTGTGCACTGATTTTATATCCTGCGACTTTGCTGAATTCATGTATCAGTTCTAGCAGCTTTTTGATGGAGTCTTTTGGTTTTTCCACAGAGAGTATCATGATATCTGTGAAGAGTGAAAGTTTGACTTCCTCCTTGCCGATTTGGATGCATTTTATTTCTTTGCATTGTCTGATTGGTGAGACTAGGACTCCCAACACTATGTTAAACCACAGTGGTGAGAGTGGACATCCTTGTCATGTTCCTAACCTTAGGGGGAAAGCTCTCAGTTCTTCCCCATTGAGGATGCTTTCATCAGTGGGTCTTTTTTATGGCTTTTATGATCTTGAGGTATGGTATGATCCTTCTATTCCTACTTTCTTGAGGGTTTTTATCAAGAATGATGCTAAATTTTGTCAAATGTTTTGTCTGCATCTATTGGGAGGATCATGTGGTTCTCGTCCTTTCTTTTATCCATAAAAAGATGTTTCACATTGATTGTTTTGCGGATATCAATCAGTCTGCCTAGGGGTTTATCAATTTTGTTAATTCTTTCAAAGAATCAGCTCTTGGTTTTATTGATCTGTTGTACCTTTTTTTTTAAATTCACTATCATTGATGTTTGCTCCAATCTTTATTATTTCCTTTCTTCTGCTGGTTTTGGGCTTTATTTGCTGTTATTTTTCCATGTCTTTTAGGTGTAAAGTTAGGTTGTGTATTTTGACCTTTCTTCCTTCTTTAGGAAGGCCTGAATTGCTCTGTACTTCCCTCTTATGATCACCTTTGTTGCATCCCAGAGGTTTTGGACTGTCGTGTTTTCATTTTCATTGGCTTACATGTACTTTTTAATTTCCTCTTTAATTTCTTGGTTAACCCATTCATTCTTTAGTCGGATGTTTTTTAACCTCCAAGTATTCATGTTTGTTCCTGAATTTTTCTGGTGGTTGATTTCAAGCTTCATAGGGTATGGTCTGAAAATATGCAAGGTATGATTTTGATCTTTTTGTACTTGTTGAGGGCTGATTTGTGTCCCAATATGTGATATATTCTGGAGAATGTTCCATGTGCACTGGAGAAGAATGTGTATTCTGTTGCATTAGGATGAAATGTTCTAAATATACCCCTTAAGTCAACCTGGTCCAGTGTGTCTTTCAAAGCCATTGTTTCCTTGTTGGTTTTCTGTTTAGAGGATCTGTCCATTGCTGCAGGTGGATTGTTGAAGTCCCCTACTATTATGATGTTATTATCAATGAATCTCTTTATGTTTGTGATTAATTGGTTTATATATTTTGATACCTCCACATTAGGAGCATAAACATTTGCAATTGCTAGCTCTTCATGATGGATAGACCCCTTAATTATGATATAATGCCCTTCTTCACCTCTTGTTACAGTCGTTATTTTAAAATCTAGTTTGTCTGATGTAAGTATGGCTACTCCAGCTTTCTTTTTTGATGACCATTAACATGGTAGATGGTCTCCATCCCCTTACTTTCTTTAAAAAAAAAATTTTTTTTTAATGTTTATTTTTGAGAGAGACAGACAGAGACAGAATGCGAGTGTGTTAGGGGCAGAGAGAGGGAGACCCAGAATCCAAAGCGGGCTTCAGGCTCCAAGCTGTCAGCACGGAGCCCGACGCAGGGCTCAGACTCACGAGCTGTGAGATCATAACCTGAGCCAAAGTCAGATGTTCAACTGACTGAGCCACCCAGGCGCCCCATCTCCTAACTTGCAATCCTCAGGTGTCTTTAGGTCTAAAATGAGTCCTTGTAAGCAGCATACAGATGGGTCTTATTTTCTTATCCATTCTGATACCTTATGTCTTTTAATTGGAGCATTTAGTCCATTGACATTTAGAGTGAGTACTGAACGATACAAATTTAGTGCCATTGTGTTCCCTGTAGAGTTAGAGTCTCTGGTGATGTTCTCTGGTCCGTTCTAGTCTTTGTTGCTTTTGGTCTTTTTTGTGTTGCTTTATCTTTTCTTCACTTGAAGATTTCCCCTTAAAATTTCTCACAGTGGGGCACCTGGGTGGTTTATTTGGTTAAGCATCTGACTTCAGGTCATGATTTTACAGTTTGCAAGTTTGAGCCCCACATCAGGCTCTGGGCTGACCAGCCCAGAGCCTGGAACCCGCTTCATATTCTGTGTTTCTCTCACTCTCTGTCCTTCCCCCGCTTTCACTCTGTCTCTCTCTCTCTCTCAAAAGTAAATAAACATTTAAAAAAAATAAAAAAATAAATACATTTCTTGCATGACTGGGTTAATAACAAACTCGTTTAGTTTTTGTTTGTCTTGGAATCTCTTTTTTTTTTAATGTTTTATTTATTTTTGAGACAGAGCATGAGCAGGGGAGGCACAGAGAGAGAGGGAGACACAGAATCCTAAGCAGGCTCCAGGCTCGGAGCTGTCAGCACAGAGCCTGATGCGGGGCTCAAATCACAAACCATGAGATCATGACCTGAGCTGAAGTCGGACGTTTAACCGACTGAGCCACCCAGGTACCCCTGTCTCAGAAACTCTTTATCTCGCTTTCTATTTTGAATGACAGCCTTGCTGGATAAAGAATTCTTGGGTGTGTATTCTTCTGATTTAGCACATTGAATGTATCCTGCCACTCGTTTCTGGCCTGCCATGTTTCTGTGGATAGGTCTGCTGTGAACCTGATCTGTCTTAATGGCTTCTTTCCCTGGTTGCTTTCTTAATTCTTTCCTTGTGTGTGTATTTTGTGAATTTGACTATGATATGCCTTAATGATGGTTGGTTTTGGTAAATCTAATGGGAGTTGTCTGTGCTTTTTGGATTTTGATGTCTGTGTCCTTCCCATATTAGGAAAATTTTCTGCTATAATTTGGTCACATATATATTCTGCCCCTTTTTGTCTCTCTTCACCTTCTGGGATTCCTATGATTTGATATTATTACTTTTTAATAATCATTGAGCTCTCTAACTCTTGTATTGTGCTCTTTTGCCTTTGTTTCCCTCTTTTTTTTGCTTCATATTCTCCATAATTTTGTCTTCTATATTGCTGATTTGCTGCTCTGCTTCATCCATCCTTGTTGTCATGGCATCCATTTGACATTGCATCTCTGTTATAGCATTTTTAATTTTGTCCTGACTAGATTTTACTTCTTTTGTCTCTGCAGGAGAGGGATTCTATGCTTTTTTTTTTTTTTTTTTACCATGGCTCTTATTGTTATTGTGGTTCTAAATTCTAGTTCAGACATCTTGCTTATATCTGTGTTGGTTAAGCCCTGGCTGTCATTTCTTCCTGTTCTTTCTCTGGGTGAATTTCTTTGTTTTGTCATTCTGGAGGATGAAAAAAATTAATAAAATAAAAAAAATAAAAATTACAAATTACAAACCGAACAAAAAATTAGGAAAGGAAGCTAGATTGTAGGTGTGTTTGGTCTGCTTGTTGAAAGAAGCTTGACTGAATCGAGAAAAAGGGGAAAGAAGAAAGAAAAGAAATAAAAGGGGGAAAAAGTTTAAAAATTTAAAAAATATGTAGAATAAAATAGAATCAAATGGAATAAAGAAAATGAAACCTTTTTTTAATTAAAAATATATTAAAAATAATAAAGAGTTGTTACAAATTGTTGAAAAAAATAATTGGGATCCCTGGGTGGCTCAGTTGGTTAAGTGTCTGACTTTACCTCAGGTCATTAAATTATGGTCCATGAGTTCTAGCCCCACGTAGGGCTCTGTGCTGACAGCTCCGAGCCTGGAGGCTGCTTTGGATTCTGTGTCTCCCTCTTTCTCTTTGCCCCTCCCCTGCTTGCACTCTCTCTCTCAAAATAATAAACATTTAAAAAATTGTTTTTTAATTAAAATTTTTTTGAAAAAAATAAAAATTTTTTTCTGTATCCAAGAAAAAGAAAATTTAAAGATAGAAGCAAAAACAAAAAGAAAACAAAACAACCCCCCAACCAAGAAACCTAATAAATAAACCGGCAAACAGAATGAAACCCAAATGAAGTTACCCCTAGAAGTCAAACCATGAACCACTCTGTAGTCCATACACTAAGCAGGTGGTGGGACATGTGCTTATCTTCTGGGGGATGTGCTTGGAGGGAGGGATCAGTTGGCTGGGGCTTGGTTTAGTGGCTCCGTTCTCCACTAGGTGACTCTGTTTAGCTTACTGGTGTGGATCAGGGTGGTGCGCATGTGCACATGTATGTGTGGGAGAGGTATAAATGGCTTCACCCAGGTCCCTACTCTCTGGCACAGGAACTTTGTTCTCTCACCTACCCACGCTTAAGCAGCCCTCCTTTGTCTCAGGCTTCCATCCCCTCCCCACCTCTACCCAGTTCATGTCCAAGCCAACCACCTGCCAGGTGGCACCTCCCTCCAGAGTTTTATCTCAGATGGGATTGTGTTTCAGAACTCCACACTTCAGAGACCCCTGTGGCTTGGACTCATGCCAACTGTCTTGGAGAAGGTCTCACTGAGCAGTGCTGGTGCTGGCTTGCCCCAGAAAATGTTTGTGTGATTGTGCTGCAAAAGAGGTTCAGAGATTGTGGCAAATCAGAACACACAGCCGGCACCAGGTTTCACTGTACTCTGGCATCTTTGTCCCAGTACCAGCACATGTGGCTGTTCTCCAGGGTCTGCTGGGACCTTTGCCTGTGGGGAGGCCATATGCCCATATGACCTCTACCAAATGTACTCCATGCAGTGGAACCACTTCTCCCTGTGTGGCACATGGATCCACCAGACCCCGCTGCCAGCCCCTGGGAATTCTCCCTATTTCCTCACCAGAGCACTGCCAGGCACTGATCTGCAGAACTTCAGACTGCACTCCATTTTTTATAGAATCCCGATGGTATTGAAACCCTCTCTTTTCTTCTCGTCATTGCTTTTGGGGAACAGATTTCTTGTTCAGTCCCCTGCGAGTGTTTTCACTCTTTCTGTTTCTCTCCAGCTACTCTCAGGAGTGTTTTTCCTGTACTCTCCTGATGTGCTGCACTCTCTCCCTTTCTCTGTCCTCTTTCCACAACAACAGCTCCCTACTTTCCATGGCTTTTCTCTCTCCCAGTTCACCTCTCCACACTGCGTACCTGCCATGTTTTGTGGGTCGAGTTGTGCAGATTGTTGTGTTAATCCTGAGATCAATTTCCTAGGTGTACAAAATGGTTTGGTGCTGATCTAGCTGCGACAAGACAAGCTGAGAATCTCCATGCTGTTCTGCCATCTTCCCAATACAGTCTTTGCTTTGAATTCTATTTTGTCTGATACACATATTGCTACCTGTGCCTTTTTTTTTCTTTTTGCTTCCACTCAGATGGTAAACATTTTTCCATCCCTTCACTTTCAATCCACATGTTGTTAGGTCTAAAATGAATCTCTTGTAGGTAGCATATAAGAAGGTCCTGCTTTTTTATCCATTCGCTTACTCTCTATTTTTGATTGGAGGCTTTAGTCCATTTACATTCAAAGTAATTATTGATAGGTTAGTACTTATTGTTACTTTGTTATTTGTTTTATGATTGCTTTTGTAGTTCTCTGTCTCCTTTTTTTCCTTGCTCTCCTTTCTCATGGTTTGCTGGCTTTCTATAGTGAAATGCTTTGATTTTATTTTTTGTCTATCTATTACAGGTTTTTGATTTGTGGTTATTATTAGGCTCATACATAACATCTTATGTGTATAGTACACTATATTAAGTTCATGACCCCTTCAGTTTGAACCCATTTAAAAGCACTAAATTTTATTTTTGCTCACCCATGTTTTATGTATATGATGTCATAGTTTACATCTTTAAAAAAAATTTTTTTTACATTTTATTTATTTTTGATAGAGAGACAGAGCACAAGTGGGGGAGGGGCAGAGAGAGACAGAGACGCAGAATCCAAAGCAGGCTCCAGGCTCCGAGCTGTCAGCACAGACCCCAAGTGCAGGGCTTGAACTGACAAACCGCAAGATCATGACCTGAGCTGAAGTCGGACGCTTAACCAACTGAGCCACCCAGGCGCCCCATTTACGTCTTTTTACTTTGTGAATCCCTTGAATGATTTTTTCCAAATTTTTTAATGTTTATTTTTTGAGAGAGACAGAGTGCGAGCAGGGGAGGGGCAGAAAGAGAGGGAGACACAGAATCTGAAGCAGGCTCTAGGCTCTGAGCTGTCAGCACAGAGCCAGACATAGGACTCAAACCCACAAGCTGTGAGATAATGACCTGAGTCAAAGTCAGATGCTTAACTGACTGAGCCACGCAGGCACCCCTCCCTTGACAGACTTTTATATATGTAATTGATTTTAGTGCTTTAATCTCTGTACTGGTTTTATAAGGGATTACTCCATTACTTTTATTATAATTTGTATATACCTGTGAGATTTTTTTCTTTTATACTTTTCTTTCTCCTGATTATGGCCTTTTCTTTCCACTCAAGGAATTACCTTTAAAGTTTCTTATAAGTCTGGTTTATTGTTGATGAACTCTTTTAACCTCTGTTTTTCTGGGAAACCCTTTATCTCTCCTATTCTGAATGATATCTTTTCTGGGTAAAGCGTTTTTGCTGGCAGGTCTCCTCCTCCCCCCCCCCCCCCCCTTCAGTACTTTGAATATATTATGCCTCTCCCTCTGGCCTCTAACTTTTCTGCTGAAAAATCTGCTGTGAGCCCTATAGGGTTTCCATTGTATGTAACTGGTTTCTTTTGGTGCCTTTAAAATCTCTGTTTATCACTTTTATGCCTTTTTAATTACTGTATGTCTTGATGTGGATCTTCTTGGTACTTTTGTTTGGGAAACTCTTTCTCCTTCTATTCTGAATTGTAGCCTTACTGGGTAGAGTATTCTTAGCTGCATTTATTTTTCTTTCAGCACTTTGAATATATCATGCCACTCCCTTCTGGCCTGCAAAGTTTATGCTAAAAAAATCAGCTGATGGCCTTATTGGGTTTCCCTTGTATGTAACTGCCTTCTTTTCTCTTGCTGCTTTTTTAAAAAGAATATCAATAACTTACTTTATTATTTTTAATTATTATTATTATCTTTTAATTTACAACCAAGTTAGCATATAATGTAACAATGATTTCAGGGGTAGATTCCTTAATGCCTCTTACCCATTTAGCCCATCCCCCTCCCACAACCCCTCCAGTAACCTTCTGTTTGTTCTCCATGTTTAAGAGTCTCTTATGTTTTGTCCCCCTCCCTGCTTTTATATTATTTTTGCTTCCCTTCCCTTGTGTTCATCTGTTCTGTGTCTTAAAGTCCCCATATGAGTGAAGTCATATGTCTTTGTCTGACTAATTTCACTTAGCATAATACCTTCTAGTTCCATCCACATAGTTGTAAATGGCAAGATTTCATTTTTTTTGATTGCCAAGTAATAATATTTTATATACACACACACACATATATATATATATATATATATATATATATATATATATATATATACACACTACATCTTCTTTATCCATTCATCCATTGATGGACATTTGGGCTCTTTCCATACTTTGGCTATTGTTGATAGTGCTGCTATAAACATTGGGGTGCATGTGCCCCTTCCAAACAGCATATCTGTGTCCCTTGGATAAATACCTAGTAGTGCAATTGCTGGGTCATAGGGTAGTTCTATTTTTAATTTTGTGAGAAACCTCCATACTGTTTTCCAGAGTGGCTGCACCAGTTTGCATTCCCATCTTCAGTGCAAAAGAGAACCTCTTTCTCTACATCCTCTCCAACATCTGTTGTTGCCTGTGTTGTTAATGTTAGCCATTCTGACAGGTATGAGGTGTATCTCATTGTGGTTTTGATTTGTATTTCCCTGATGATAAATGATGTGGAGAATTTTTTCATGTGTCGGTTGGCCATCTGGATATCTTCTTTGGAGAAGTGTCTATTCATGTCTTTTGCCCATTTCTTCACTGGATTATTTGTTTTTTGGTTGTTAAGTTTGAGAAGTTCTTTATAGATTTTGGATACTAACCGTTTATCTGATATGTCATTTGCAAATATCTTCTCCCATTCTGTCGGTTGCTTTTTTGTTTTGCTGATCTCTTGCTGCTTTTAAAATTCTCTCTTTATCACTACTTTTCCATTTAAGTACTGTGTCTTGGTGTGGACCTCTTTGGGTTGATTTTGTTGGGGACTCTCTGTGCCTCCTGGACTGGATGTGTGTTTCCTTCCCCAGATTTGGTAAGTTTTCAGCCACTATTTATTCAAATAAAATTTCTGCCCCTTCTTCTCTCTCTTCTTCTGGGATCTCTATAATGCAAATATTATGCTTGATGGTGTTGCTGAGTTCACTAAGTCTATTTTTAATCTTTTTTCTCTCTCTCCTATTCACCTTTATTGCTTTGTAATATTCTGCCCTTCAGGTTTCTGTTCTGTTCTTCTGCTTCCTCTGGTGTACTATTCCTTCTAGTATATTTTTAATTGCATTCATTGAGTTCTTCATCTCTGATTTTTTTCCCCGTTTTCTATTTCTTTGTTAAGGGTCTCAATGAGTATACGCGGTAAGTATCTTTATGACCATTAAATTCTCTATCAGACTTGTTATTTATGTCCATTTTGTTTAGCTCTACTGCTGTGATTTTGTCCTGTTATTTCATTTGGGATATATTCCTTTCTCTCCTCATTGTCTAATTATCTGTGTGAGTTTGTATGTTACTAGGAAAGTTAGCTATGTTTCCTTTCCTTATAAATAATAGACATAGTCTCCTGCAGTGCACTGTCCCCTGTACACAAGAACTTGGTGCTACAGGGGTGCCTCCTGTGTGTGTTTCATGCACCTTACTGTTGTGGCTGAGCCATATTTATCTTCAGTCCATTCATCTTCAATGGTTTTCTTTGCCTGTTGTGGGCAGTGTTTGGTCCCTATGTTGTTAGTGAGCCAGTCACGGGCAGTCTTGGGGTTGAGTTGAGTCAGATCAGGTATATTCCAGAGATTTGGTAGTGCTTCAGCACTTGCTCTCCCTCTCTCTCCAGAGGAAGAGAAGTACAGGGCACTTTCCCTGTGTTATCTTTTGAGAAGCTTTTGTTGATGCATGGGTCTACAGCCAGACCAGATGTCTGTCCTCAGCCCATTGCTGAGGCTGCAATGGGATTAGTGTTTGTGGTTATCTTTCCTTCTCCCTGGGGCAAGAGTCAGTTTGGAGCCCTGATCCTGTCAGGGCTGTTTGCAAACTGCTGTGTCAGTGGCCCTGCTTTGAATGGGCTCTAGCCAAAGGTGTATTAGAGAGGGAAAGTCTGCAAGAGAATGTGGGTGTGGTGTGTGTGATGTTAGCAAGGTTTGTGCAGGTCTGCTGTGAGAGGGGACCTGGAGCCGCCTTTAGAAATCTCCTGTCTCAGGGATGGATTGGGCAAATCCACAGGAGTGTGCAGTGCAAGGCACACAGTATCAGCAAAGTCCGCTCTGGTCTGCTGTGGAAGGAGACTTGCATCCAGCTGGGAAAACTCTTGCCCAGGCTGGTCAGGTTGGAAGGAGCAGATCCTTAGAAGTGCCATGTGCGGGTGTGGGTGTGCTGTTAGAAAGTTAAGTGGAGAGTATTGATGCTGTGCTCATTCTCCAGGTGTTCATGTATGTAGGCTAGGGGGCAGTGGAGGGAAATGACACCCAGCAGTGTTTTTGTTTTGTGGAGAAGTCTCCCAATGATCCCTGCCCCTCCAGCACAGGCTCTGAAATTAGTAAACAAATCTCTCTCCTGTATACCCCAGGTGTTTTTCAAACTGCTGCTTCTATGCTGTATCTCTGTGGGGCTGTTTGTTGTGCTAAGGGCAGGCACTAAATTTTCTTTCCTCCAACTAGCTTTCCCTGGGGCAAGCCCACTGATTTTAAAATTCCAAGGGGCACCTGGGTGGCTCAGTCGGTTAAGCGTCCGACTTCGGCTCAGGTCGTGATCTCGCAGTCCGTGAGTTCAAGCCCTGCGTCAGGCTCTGTGCTGACAGCTCAGAGCCTGGATCCTGTTTCAGATTCTGTGTCTCCCTCTCTGACCCTCCCCCATTCATGCTTTGTCTCTCTCTGTCTCAAAAATAAAGGTTAAAAAAAATTTTTTTTAAATTCCAAGCGTTAAGCTCTGCTGATTGTAAAAATCCCCCAAATTTGGCCCCTCTGTTTCTAAAACCAAGTGTTATGGGGATTCATCTTCCACTTATAGGATCCTTGTGCTGGGGTGCCTGGGGTGAGGATCTTCTCTTCCCTCTTTGTGCCCCTGGCATCCCTCCCTCCCTTGGATAGCCCCATGGGTGATACCCTCTTCTGTATAGCCTTTTTTCTACATTTAGCTGTGGAGAGTCTGTTCTGCCAGTTTTGGGGTTGTTTTCTGGATTATTTACACTGATCTGGGTGTTACCTAGTTGTATCTATGGATGAGGTGAGCCTGGGATCCTGGTGCTCTGCCATCTTCCTCAGAATCACAACTAAGTCTTTAACTTACCTGGATTTGATTCTTTATATTGTCACATAGGAGTTTAGTTCTATATTTTCCCCCATGTGGATACCAACTTTCCCACCACCTTTTATTTGCCCAGTGTTCTGTATTGCCCTCAAATTGGTCTTTTTGTGGTCCCTTGATTCCATTCCATTCCTGCAGCAATATTATACTGTCTTAAACTATAATAGCTTGATAGCTTTTATACATCTTGATAAGATGCTATAGCCAGTTCCCTTACTTTTTCTTTAAGAATGTCTTAGCACTTCTGGGTCCATTTGCATTTCAATATAAATATTAGCTTGTCATTCTCTAAAAGATACCTGTTGAGATTTTTATGATATTCACATTGCTTTGAAATTGGAGTTGTAGTGAATCTGTATGTAAATTTTAGGAAAACCATCATTAATAAATATCAAGTCTTCCAATCTTTGAACATATTTCTCTTCATTCATTTAAGTCTATTTGAATGTGTCAGTAATGTTTTACAATTTTCCTGTCTTATGTAGACATGATGTGTCTTATGTACAGTTTAGATATTTGTTATGTTTTAAACTATGTTCCTTTTATAAGCTTATTTTTCTTTGCTGTTGATATGTAGAATTATAATTTATATATATATACATAGTTTTATATCCAGCAAACTTGTCAAATTCTCATGTTAATTCTTATAGTGAACTGATACCTTCTGAATCTTTTACATATACAATCCCATTAAACTGCAAATAATGACAGGTTTTTTTCCCCCCTTTCATGAATTTTGTGAGCCAGTGGTTAAACATGGCCAATATTAAAAATGAAGTTGTATAAACTTTGAATTAAATTTTTATTAGAAGCAAAAGAATACATACTGAACACTCATGACTTTTTTTAACTGAGGACAAGTACAAGTTTTTGTTTTTGTTTTTTTTTAATGCTTATTTTTGAGAGACAAGACAGAGCATGAGCAGGGGAGGGGCAGAAGGGGAGACACAGAATCTGAAGCAGGCTTCAGGCTCCCAGCCATCAGCACAGAGCCCGACAAGGGGCTCGGACCCATAAACTGTGAGATCATGACCTAAGCCAAAGTCGGCACTTAACCAACTGAGCCACCCAGGCAACCCAAAACTCATGACTTTCAAAATATTTCACTATATTGTTATTATCTGTGTCCTAGGTTATTTACATCCATTATCACTGTGTGATGGAGATTACTATATAATGTTCTGCTATTGAATTTCTCTTCCAACAGTACATTCAGTTAGGTGAGAAGTGGTAGTTTAAGAGCAACCATTGTAATAGTATTTAAACCATGGAAATTGATAAACATTATAAATCAATGCATTTTTCCCCCTCTGAAAGTCAGTTGTTAGACTTAGCATGCCACTGAAGTTCTGAGAGTTGATATCTTTGTGTGATTCCTGATTACAACTACAGGGTTAGGTTTCCAATTTTTCACATTAAGTATAATGCTACATAGGTTTTGTACCTAAACATTATCAGACAAAAGACCTCTTGTCTTTTTTCTGTTTTGCAGAATTTCTATATATGTTTATCTTTTCGTTTATTGAAATGTAGTTGACATACAATATTATGTTAGTTTCAGGTGTACAAGATAGTGATTCAACATTTATATACATTTTGAAGTGATCACCAGTAAATCTAGCTACCGTCACCAAAGTTGTTATATATTTATTAACTATATTCCCTATGTTGATAAATATGACATCATATATATATATATATATATATATATATATATATATATATATGACACTTATGTTGTTTCTAAGTCTTGGCTGTTGTGAATAACGTTGCAGTTAACATGGGGATGCAGGTTTCTCTTTGAGATAGTCATTACATTTTCTTTGAATGCATTACCAGAAGTAAGATTGTTGAATGATAATGGAAGTTCTCTTTTTAATTTTTTTGAGGAAACTTCATACTACTGTTTCCATAATGCCTGCACCAATTTACATTTTCACCAACAGTATATACAAGGATTCTCTTTTCTCCATATCCTTGCCAATATTTGTTATTTTTGGTCTTTTGGATATTAGCCTCCTGATAGTATGAGGTGATATCTCATTGTGGTTTTGATTTGCATTTCTCTGATTAGTGATGTTGAGCACCTTTTCATATGCCTGTTGGTCATTTGTAGGCCTTCTTTGAAAAAAAGTCTATTCAGGTGTTTTGTCAATTTGGATTGTTGTTATTAGTGGTAGTAGTATTTTGGTATTGCGATGTACAAGTTTCTTTTATATTTTGGATATTAACCCCTTATCAGATATATAGTTTGCAAATATTTTCTATTCATAGGTTGCCTTTTCTTTTTTCTTTATTTTCTTCTTTCTTTCCTTTCTTTTTTTTTTTTTTTTTTTTTGCTGTGCAGAAGCTTTTCGGATAGATGTAGTACTGCTTGCATATTTTTGCTTTTGTTGCTAGTGCTTTTAGTATAATATTAGAAATCTCATTGCCAAAACCAATGGTGAGATTTTTTCCTAGGTTTACACTTTCAACTCTCACATTTTCTTCTAAGAGTTTACACTTTCAAGTCTCACATTTAAGTCTTTAATACATTTAAAATGTTTGTGAGTGGTGAAAGACAGGGGCCCAATTTCATTCTATTGCATGCGATTTTAGAGTTTTCCCAACACCATTTATTGCAGAGACTATCCTTGTCACATTGTATATTCTTAGATCATTGTCAAATATTAGTTGACTGTATATATGTGGGTTTATTTTGTGCTCTCAATTCTGTTCCATTGGTCTATGTGACTGTTTTTATGCCAGTACCATGCTGTTTTGGTTATTGTAACTTTGTAATATAGGTTTTTTCCATCTGTGATATAATTGACATGTAACATTAATCCAAGGTATTACCACATAATTATTTATGTGTATATTGCAAAATGATTACAATAAGGTTAATTAACATTCATAACCACAGATACTTATTTTGTTTCTTGTGATGGAAGTTTTAAGATCTCTCTTAGTGACTTTCAAATATACAATACAGTATTGTTAACTATAGTTACCATGCTGTACATTACATCCCTGGGACTTATTGTAATATAGTTTGAAATTAGGAAGTGCAACACCTTCAGTCTTTTTGTTTCTCAGAATTTCTTTGGCTATTCTAGGTCTTTTTTGGTTCCATATGAATTTTTGGATTGTTTTTTCTAAATTTCTGTGAAAGAAAGTAAGTGTAGAATTTTAATAGAAAAGGCATTGAATCTGTAGATTGCCTTGGGTAGTCTGGACATTTTAACTAAGTTAGTTATTCCAGTCCATAAACATTTATTTGTGTCTTCAATTTTTTTTCATCAAAGTCTTAAAGTTTTCAGTGTGTGGATATTTCACCTCCTTAGCTAAATTTATTCCTATGTATTTTATTGTTTTTGAGGCTATTGCAAAAATTTTTTTCAAATAGTTCATTGCTAGGAAATTGCTAATTTCCTTTCTATATAATTTCTTTATTTTATATAGATTGCTAATCAGTAGAGGATTTTAGTTACACATTTTCTTGTATAGTGTCTTGTACCTTGAAATTTCCATTGCCTTTTGGTCAATGTTGGCAGTTCATGTTTTGCCAGGAGCTTCTTTTCTTTTGGTTTCCAAACTTTCTATCAGAGAACAGTTTGTCTTTTAAAATCTCCTTTGTATCTGTACTTATTTTCCTTTCTTATTCCTTATTTTGTCTGCCAAAGAAGATATATTTTTTATTAGTCTTTATGTTTTATATTTAGCTTTATCTTTTATATTTAGCTTTGCAAGGTAGTCTTTCTGACTAATCATGTCTTTCTGATTTGTTTTTTCTAATATTTAATTAGATGAGTACTTATTCCTTTCTTCATCCTGTACTCTCTAAAAACAAAATTATTTAAGGCTATAATAGAAATATATATATTGGTCTCTGCCCCTGGTTCCTGGCACAGAGGAACCTAAAACTCTTGTAATTTCCCAAGTGATAACAGCATCTTTTGTCCTAATATTTGGTTTTTGACTCCACCTCTGACACAGGGCTCCTAAGACCCTTGTAAATTCCTAGGTGATAAGAGCACTAGGAGCATCATTTTTCTGTTGAGGTCACTCTAGGTGGGCTCCTGGAAGGCAGCTGGTGACTAGAAAGACCATGCCATGATTAGAAGCTTGGTATTCTGAGTCCCATTCCGTCAACCTCCAGAGAGGGGAGAGAGGCTGGAAATGGAATTAATAATTGATCATGCCCAAGTGAGGAAGCCTTCATAAAATCCTAGTAGTGGGGGTTCAGAGAGCTGTCAGGTTGGTGAACACATCCACACCAGGAGGGTGATATACCCCAACTCAATGGGAACAGAAGCTCTTATGCTTGCCTATGTGTATGTATCTGGCTATTTATCTGTATCCTTTATCATATACTTTTAATAAATTGGTAGGTGTTAATCCGAGAGTTCTGTGAGTTCTAACACATTAATTGAACCCAAGGAGGGGGTTATGGGAATTTCTGATTTGTAGCCAAGTGCACAGAAGTTGTGGGTAATCTGAGGATGTACTACTTATGATTGACATCTGAAAGGGGGTAGTCTTGTGAGACTGAACCCTTAATCTGTGGGATCTGATGTTATCTCCAGGTGGATAGTGTTAGAATTAAATTGAATCATATTCATTAGATGAGTACTTATGCCTTTCTTCATCTTGTACTTTCTAAAAACAAAATTATTTAAGGCTATTGAATAGAGTTAAATTGTAGGACACCTGGCTGGTGTTGCAGAGAATTGCTGCAACACATATCTGGTGTCTGAAGTGTTGTGTGATAGTAGTATAATTAAAGGAAATGTGTAGGAAAGAAGACATAGGAGGGAAAACTAAGGTTTTTCAAATACAGCTATACATTTATTTTCATTAGGACAATTTTCATTTACCCTGTTGGTATGATATATTTTCCTTTTTGTTGGTTTTCAGATAGTAATTCTCTATTTTTCTCTATGATACGTCCATCTATTCTTTCACTTTTTTTTAAAGTTTATTTTGAGAGAGAGAGAGAGAGTGTGACCAGGGGAGGGGCAGAGAGAGAAAAATCCCAAGCAGCTCTGTGCTGATGGCACAGAGGCCCACGCAGGGCTTGATCCCATGAGCTGTGAGATCATGATCTGAGCCAAAATCAAGAGTCAGATGCACAACCAACTGAGCCACCCAGGCGTCCCTATTCTTTCATTCTTAATTTGTAAATGTATGAGATTATTGGCTTATGATTAGAGGATGTTTTCAAAACTTTTCCTCTGTTGGCCATATATATGATCAATATCTGTAAACATTTCATAGACATATGAAAATAAATGTAAATTGTTTGAGAGAATAATTCAACTGTGGTGTTCCTCTGTGTCCTTACTGTGTCTAATTTTGCCCATGCCATATACACCCTTATTAACAGAATTCCAATTTTGTTGGAGATAGCAAAGTGCAAGTCAAAAAACTTAAGCTTCCTAGACTACCAAGCTGATAGGGGTAGCTTTCAGATTAAGTTCTGGTGAATGGCAGGCATATTGGTGAAAGTTGCTGAGGATTCTGGGAATGTTCCTTTTTTTTTTTTTTTTTTTTTTCTTTTATTTGCCAATTGGGTAAGCCTGATTTGCCCTTCCCCTTTGCCCCCCCCCCCCGCCTTTTTTTTTTTTTTTTGGTCCGGAATGTATATAACTTTTTTTTTTTTTTAAGTTTAAATACTACTAGACCAGTGAAAATCAAAAAAGAGGAAATTGAAGAATTATCTGTCAAACTGTCAAGTATCCGTGTGGTCAAATAGGACTGTAAGCCAAACTGAAAGTAATAACGAAGTCTTTATTGACTTCCTGTGCTACTGTAGGCAAAAAGCAAAGAAAAATGGTAGCTCCTCAATGTTCCATTTTTCATTGCAGAATGGCACCAGGCATGCATGGGTCAGTCAGATGATAGGCATTGCCGGCAGTGGAAGATGTCTTACTGAAGAGCTGAATAAAACACTCCTACCATTTTATGGACTTGGAACTTGACAGAAGGAAAGGGGTAATGGCTAGGAGTAAAAAACTACTGAGGTCAGTGGGGAAAAATATCTTAGTCAGGGTCCTGTCATAAGGAAGTCTTCGTGGAGTCTCCACTGTATGGAGGCCTCCGAATGGAGGCAGGTGGGCTAGGAATGATAAATTACATATCAGCATTGTTGACTCAGGGTTGGAATGACAGTCTGAGTCCTTGATTGCAACCCCCTCCAGAGACTGTAATACACTAACCATGTACCTAGTCTGTTGTGAAGAGGGCAGTTTTCCCTTGTGAGGCCAGCTGGGTAAAATGTGTCCTTGTGTTGTTGAACCTGAAGGATCAGGTTCTGGCCTGGAACCAGACTCCTGTGCAATTTAATGTTAAAAGGAGTAACAGGCAGCAAAAGTGAATTACTGGGACCTTATGAAGATAAAAAGCTTCTGCACAGCAAAGGAAACAACCAACAAAACTAAAAGGCAACCAACGGAATGGGAAAAGATATTTGCAAATGACACATCGGACAAAGGGCTAGTATCCAAAATCTATAAAGAGCTCATCAAACTCCACACCCGAAAAACAAATAACCCAGTGAAGAAATGGGCAGAAAACATGAATAGACACTTCTCTAAAGAAGACATCCGGATGGCCAACAGGCACATGAAAAGATGTTCAACGTCGCTCCTTATCAGGGAAATACAAATCAAAACCACACTCAGATACCACCTCACGCCAGTCAGAGTGGCCAAAATGAAGAAATCAGGAGACTATAGATGCTGGAGAGGATGTGGAGAGACGGGAACCCTCTTGCACTGTTGGTGGGAATGCAAATTGGTGCAGCTGCTCTGGAAAGCAGTGTGGAGGTTCCTCAAAAAATTAAAAATAGACCTACCCTATGACCCAGCAATAGCACTGCTAGGAATTTATCCAAGGGATACAGGAGTACTGATGCATAGGGGCACTTGTACCCCAATGTTTATAGCAGCACTCTCAACAATCGCCAAATTATGGAAAGAGCCTAAATGTCCATCAACTGATGAATGGATAAAGAAATTGTGGTTTATATACACAATGGAATACTACGTGGCAATGAGAAAGAATGAAATATGGCCTTTTGTAGCAACGTGGATGGAACTGGAGAGTGTGATGCTAAGTGAAATAAGCCATACAGAGAAAGACAGATACCATATGGTTTCACTCTTATGTGGATCCTGAGAAACGTAACAGAAACCCATGGGGGAGGGGAAGGGAAAAAAAAAAAAAAAAAAAGAGGTTAGAGTGGGAGAGAGCCAAAGCATAAGAGACTGTTAAAAACTGAGAACAAACTGAGGGTTGATGGGGGGTGGGAGGGAGGGCAGGGTGGGTGATGGGTATTGAGGAGGGCACCTTTTGGGATGAGCACTGGGTGTTGTATGGAAACCAATTTGACAGTAAATTTCATATATTAAAAAATAAAAAAAAAAAAATAGAAAAAAAATAAAAAATAAAAATTAAAAAAAAAAAATAAATAAATAAATAAAAGGAGTAACAGGCATAAAGAAGGATGTATATAATGCCACAACAAATTGAAGTTATAAAATCTTAGAAATTTATAAACCTGGGGGTGCCTGGGTAGCTCAGTCAGTTAAGCATCCGACTTCAGCTCACGGTTCGTGGGTTCGAGCCCTGTGTCGGGCTCTATGCTGACAGCTCAGAGCCTGGAACCTGCTTCAGATTCTGTGTCTCTTCATTCTGCTCCTGCCCCTGCTCACACTCTCTCTCAAAAATAAACAAAAGAAAAAAATTTTTTTAAAAATTTAGAAACCTGATTTTTTAAAATGTACCTATAGGAGATAGCATCACAATAGTAACATTTAGAAAAAGCATTGAATTATAACAGATATGTGTGTGTGTGTATATATATATATATATATATACACACACATACATACACACTTGTGTGTACCTGTGAGTTCACGTAATAGCTGTCTGATATAAATTATTTCAGTTGCATTTCATTTGTGTTGCTAAGAAAGAAGAGCATCTGAGACAAAATTTGCAAAACTCAGAGGCTGGTTTTGGTTAGGTGTTTTTTAAGAGTACTAATTCCTTGTTGTCATGCGTTCTCTCTCTTATATTGTGGTCAAGATAGTTGTTTTTTTTTTTTTTTTTTTTTAAGCTCCGTGCCCAGTGTGGGGCTTGAACTCATGACCCCAAGATCAAGAGTCACATGCTTTACTGACTGAGCTAGCCAGGCACCCCAAGACAGTGTTTGTTCGTACATTTAATGTTTAGATTTACCCACACATTTATGTTTTCTGGTGCTTTTCCTTGCATTTTTCTTCCATCTGAAGAATTCTCTATTAGTATTACTTTTGGTGCAGATTTGCTAAAATTAGTTATGAAAGAATATTTGTCTTCATTTTGAAGGATATTTTCACTTGGTATAGAATCCTATGTTGGTAGATTTTTGTTTCACTTTACTAAGTCAATAGTGAATATTTCAGTCCTTTGTCTTCTAGATTCCATCATTTCCATTGGAAAGTCAGTCAACTAGTCTTGTTGCTCCTTAGATGTATAATGGTCTTTGTTTTCTGACGAAGATTTCGGTTCTCTGACTTCTAAGATTTTCTCTTTATCTTTCAACAGTTTTACACTGCTCTTAAAACAGAAGGTGACATTGGGTTGGAACTTTGTGATCAAGGAGGAAAGCAGTAAAATATGAGGTAAAAGTTAATGGTACAGATCATGTAGGGATTTTCAGGATATGGTAAAGACTTTGGGTTTTATTGAATGCTGTGGAGATCTAAGGAATGTTCTAATCAGAAGAGTGACCCATGATCTAAGTTTTAAAAGGATAAATTTGAGTTGCATTGGAAATAAATGTCAGGAAGACCTGTTAGTACATTACTATAATAATGTAGATGAAGGATGATGGTGGCTTGGACTAAGTAGTATAAGATTTTTTTTTTAAATCATAAATGAGCAATGAAATATACTCTTAGCATCTGTTAAAATTTTTTTTTCTTTTTTCATCTGTTAATGTGGTGAATGATATTTCCTAACATTAAACTGCTCTTGCATCCTTGGGATAAAACAAATCTGTTAGTATATTTTTAACCTTTATAAATTCAGTTTGCTAGTATTTTAGAAAATTTGTAATTTGTTGCATTTATCTTCATGAGTGGGTTTGGAAGAGTAATTTTGTTCCCATATCGTCCTTTTCTGGTGTGGTATATATAGAGAGTACGCTGTGAGACTGGCTTTATAAGAGCAGTTAGGGGGTTTTCTTAATTTCTGAAGTTTCAAGGGACTTATTTGTAGGAGATTTGTAAAACATTCTGGACTTGGTATATCTTTTATGGGTAGATTTTCAACTCAAAATTGATTTAATGATGTGTTTTCCTCAATTGTGTTAGAGGCTGGTCTATTTTTTTCTACTTGGAGACAGAGGTTTTGATTTTGTTGATTATTTCATTTGCTATTAATTTCTCCTCTTATTTTCTTTTGTTCTAATTTCTTTAAGTTTATTTTGCTATTGTCTTTCTACTTCTTTACTAGGATGATTAGGTAATCTAAGTTTCTAATCTTCATTTTCAATACAGGCATCAAAGCATTTAAATTTCTAAAATAGCACTCCAGTTGCACGTAACCAAGTCTTTATAGGCAGCTTTCATTTATTAAAAGATTGCTGAACACTTATGTGCATTCTTGTACATTGCAGGAAGAAAAATAGATCCAAAAGGGATCTTTAAGAGGTGCATTTGCAATTTAAGATAAAATATAAAAAATATTTTAAACATATATAACAGGTTTATATTATCATTCCAATTAGAAGTACATTCTAATTTTTAACATGCGTCAACATTTCTAAAAATTAATTTTTTCAATTCAAGTATATGGGTGTAAGAAATTCTCTTGGGCTATCTTCATAGGTTACTTCTAGTCACATTGCACTGTTTGAAAATCTGTATGATGGTCTTTGGTGTTTATTGAGATTTGCTGTGGTTTACTGATAATTATTATTATAAACACCCCATGTATACTTCGGTTTTACCTAACAAGTTGAGTGATAGTTTATTTACATAAACTATCAGATCTGCCTTTTAAAATTCTATTCTTTTATATACTTAGCTGCTTACTACCAGTTATCACTGTTACCTTGGGCCCAAATTTCTCTTTGTACTGTCACTTGCTTTATATATTTCTTATTGTTTCAGAATTTTTTATTCCTGGTGAATTGCTCTATTTGTCATTAGTGAAGCTCACTTGTATCTCAATATTTATTTTTTTACCTTAAAGTCAATTTGATTTATAGTTTCATTTGATTGGCATTTTCTTATTCCATCAATTTAAACTATTACATTGTTGTTAGTAAGTGTAAAAACCACATAGTTTTTAAACTGGCCAAGTTTACTGTAACTAGTGACATTTGGATTTCTGTTATTTTGTGTGATTTGTTTTTTGCTTCTCTTTGCCTTCAGTGGGGTTCATTTTATTAACTACAAATTGCTGCCTTCCTACTTATTTACTTTTAATTTAACCTAATCCTTTTTATCTCTAAAACCAGTACACCAGTCCTTTCAGGTTTACACTGCTTTACCACCACAGTGAACTTAAATAGGAAACCAAATGTAGTCATTTGCCAATGCTGCTGGACACACTGGTTCAGACTGCCTTCTGGCATTTGCAGGTCTGTGAACCATCTTGAACATTTTTTTTTTTACATTTAAAAAGGGAGAATTGTAAAGGATAAAATGAGAGGTACTTACAATCAACAGACATTCCTTCTTCACCTCTAGAAGGCTAAGTCTTTTCTGTTTAATTACTCGTGACTTTGGTTTTACCAAAAAAACAAACAACAAAAAAACCCAAACCAAAAAACAAAACCCCAAAACAAAACAAACCTAAATCCTATCAGTTCTCCCAAATTCAGGATAAGATGAATAGGAATGAATGCCAATTGTTAAGCCTTCTAGACTTAACAAGTATTTATTTGCATTGAAGCTTAGTTTATAAAGTGTTTGAAATATAAATATTTTTCTGGACAGAGGGTCCATTAGCCTTTGAATGCTTTTAAGTTGTTCTATCCCTAGAAGATTAAGCACCAAATACTCTAGACCAGGGGACCTCAATCATTTTCTTACCCTAACACCCTAAACGACTTGACACGTTTTCGTCAGGAATAGCAATTCTCAAACAGAGGAGCTTTATGAGACTCACTGGGGCATAGAGCTCCTCTATGCCTACTGAAAATTTCTAAGGTCATCATATTGACTTATTCCTGTTTTCTCTTCCAGTATAAAGCTAAATTATTCTGACAACACATCCAACATTAACAAACTATTTGTTTACAAAATCAATAAATAGCATCTGAAGGTTTGAAAATTTTGCTCATTTAAAGACCCTCCCTTATTAAGTAAATTTTTTTAAATGTCTCTGATGACTTGTCCACAAACCACCATCAAGTCAGTTAAGTTCAATATGTGACAATTAAACCTCAGGTGTGCAAAACACATAGTTCAAGGAACAAGTAGGTATAGACTTATTATAATTACATGACTTGACAAGGTGCACTGTCATCCAAAAATGAATTGCATTTATTATCAATTGCTATTTGTTCACTAGTATGAAGATGCCAATTTACATACACAGAAAGTATTTTATATACTTTGATCCTGCCATATGTAAATTATGGATGTTTGTAAACCAAAATTGTATGCCAAATTTATATTCCTAGAATATTATCAGTGTAACATCACAAACCATTTTCATGTCAGCTTGTTGAAGCTGAGGGTCTATTACATGCAAAAATCAGTTGATTATTTTTATAGACACATCACACTTGGTTACGATTTTCTGCATTGCACTGGTTACTCTTTGTATTGAAAACAAACTTGGAAATTACGAAATGTAGTTTTCTTAAAAACAAAATTATTAGCTAATAGGAACTAAACCACCAGAAATTCTTTTACACTAATGACTAGAGTCAGAGTCACAATAGAAATTATTTTAATAATGGTTGAAGAAAAAATGACTTGGATGCCATATTAGAACTAAAACAATTTGATAATTTCATTAAAAAACTGCTTTATATACTGTAGAATTAAACAATGGCTTCATCTTACCAAGTATAAAAGGTAACCACTTTTAAACTTTTTTTTTTTTTTTTTTAACATTTTTTATTTATTTTTGGGACAGAGAGAGACAGAGCATGAACGGGGGAGGGGCAGAGAGAGAGGGAGACACAGAATCGGAAACAGGCTCCAGGCTCCGAGCCATCGGCCCAGAGCCTGACGCGGGGCTCGAACTCACGGACCGCGAGATCGTGACCTGGCTGAAGTCGGACGCTTAACCGACTGCGCCACCCAGGCGCCCCAAAAGGTAACCACTTTTAATGTGAGTCTGCTTCCAAGACATTAAGCCATAAAATTTTATTTCAGGGAAAATAATACAACACTTTAAAGCATTTCCTAGATTTCCCTACCTTCTAATGACATTTTAACACCTTATTCTGGATGGGTCCATATGATTTCAAGAGCATTTTGACTCAAGGTCTTAGAAGCACAAAATTTAGGAAATTCTAAAAACAAAACAGGAAGATGCACAGCACATGTATGTAAATCAGAAAGAACAAACAATGGAAGGTGGCTAACCCTTTAACAATTTTGAATTTCTGACCCTTATTTTGTCACACTGGTATCTGTATTAAAAATAAGGAATGTTGGGTTTCTTCATATATGATAATTCACAAAACTGACCTCTTTTGGTCCAGAACTACTTAAAAGTATTCTAAGGCCAAAATACAAAAACTCTAGAAGCCATTATTAAATTTTAGAGATACTATATGAGGAAACTTACAACATGGCTTTTCAGGTATGAATTTATAAGAGTCAAAAAATTCTTCACAGTAATAAGATTTGGTGTTTAGAAGGCAACAAAGGCAATAAAATTAGCTATCAAAGGGATAGGATAGCTGTGAAACTATTTTTAAAAATCCACAAAATGAAAGACCTAAAAAATCATCTAAAATAAAAAAACCAAAATGTGCTGGAGAAAAATAGGATTATACAAGAGCCTAGAATTGGATGAGAGAATAAATGGATCAAGATGCACCAGAAAGATCATTTCCATTTATAGTTTATACACTATAAAAATAAAACATACTGAATTTCCCTTATCTCTGTACAGGATGGGTCATTTTTAGGTATCTATATACTTCCTTAATAATCATCCTATAACTTAGGACAGTAAAAGATTCCAAAGCAAAGATTATACTATTAATTTTTGTTATGGTTATGGATTTTGACCTGCTTGACAGACTGAATAAAATGCTCATCATTTAATTAACTTTTTTGATTTGAAAGTTCCGAGTCCTTTAATAATGTGTTTTAATAGACGTGCTTTTTCTTTTAATACTTACTCTAACAATATGCTAGAGGTAGCCTTAGGGATCTGGAAGATGAAAGAGCCATTACCACCTAACAGGTACTGACCACTGTGCCACAGAGGTTTTCTTCTTCTAAGCAGCTTCAGTTTAATGTTCTAAGAATTCCAGGTGCCTTTTTATTTAAAGTGTGAAGCAAATACCCTTGAATTCAGCAAGAAAAAAACTTAGACATCTGGCTGTAGTATAAACCCAAAGCTGGTTTTTTTAGGAAACACAGGAGTATATGGAAGAACATAAATTTTATTAGTACATTTAAAATTAGATGAGGAAGCAAAATAGCTGAAGTTTTTTGTTTTGGTTAAGAGTTTTGGTCTTTGCATTAATTTCTGTTACTTTTTTATTGAAAGAAAAGATTATGTGCTCCCTGGGAACTTTTAAAATGGTAAGACCTTAACAAAAAAGGAAATTTCAAACCTGCTTTTCTTTTTTGATCATCAAAATTCTGTCTTCTGAAATTGATGGCTTTAAAAGATTAGTTTGCTAAATGGTAGTTATGAAAGATTGTAGAGTAAGAGCATAATATTAGAATCACACTTTAAGCACACTACCAATGACATTTGAAGTCATCAGTGGCTAACTTTAATCAGTGCCATCAGATTTTAAATATTGATACAATCAGTAATGCTTATCATTAATTTTATAGAATCAGATATCACAGGCCAAATTCTACTTAAAACTTCCTAAGTCTAATCACAAAATAACATTTAATTTAGAATTGAAGTTTTCTGGTTGTAAAATTCTAAAAGGTGAGAAAGGTGAAGTTATATTTGTCTTGTCATTTAAGAATCACTTCTATGATATTTAAGATCAATGCCAAGGTTTCAACTGTAATATCACCTAAAAACAAAACAAAATCCTAATGAGAATGTTTTATAGGCTTATTACAACTCAAATTCATGAATACAGAGGAATGGTTCTATTTTGGCTCAAACTGAAGTCAGCTAATTTGATCACTGTATTTGAATGTGCATTGTCTTTAAGTATTGATAATTTTTCAAAACAGTTCAAGATGTCCTAATTTGGATAAAATGTTTTCATACTTATTATATAAAAATTGAGCCCCAAGCTCATTAATATAGCTATCTAGGAAGTAATCATAAATATACTGAAAATTGGCCAAGAAACTCTAAGAAATCTTTATTTCTTCTTAAGAAAAATCTAATTAGTTACACTCTTTCAAACTGAGATTATTATCTGTTTATTCCAAAAGCCCAATTCTTTGGTGTACTGTTTCTAGTTGTTTTAAACTTAAGAATTCTGTATACTGCTAAAGGAATTAAAGCATCACAAACTTTGTGTTAAATAACTTTGTTATTTAAGCAATCTTTGTTTTTATAATCACAGTATGATTGGCTATCAGGAGGTGGATTTGGAAACCAAGTGATTTATACTTTTTCATAGAGTAAAAGTGTATTTTAATCATCCTATTTTCTACATACTTAGTTCATATTTGATTATAGGAAAACATTCTAATTTTCTATGTCTTTTCTAAAATAACTTCTAAAATAGTGGCTTTTTATTTTGAAAAAAAATTTTTTTGTCTAGTACTGCATATATTTCCATGCAGATTAAACTGAGCCATACCTTCTACCCCAAACTGTTAAGGAGAACATATTTTTCTTTATATTCAGTAAACAACTACATCATAAGGTTAAGCAGCTTTTGAAAATATCATTTAAGTTGGATGAGTAGGAAAGCATACATCTTATCTTTGGATGTATTTAACTTATCAAGTGAAGTGTTATATAAATGTAAGAATTAGAATGTTATAGATCTAAAACACAGAACTCCATAAACCGATTTAAGAAGGAAGGGAAGATGTCAGATATATTAGACAGTTCAGATGCAGAAAGGGTTATTTACACATTTGTTCACAAGTTTTGGAGTTATATAGCTCCTAACGAAGTGGGTGGAGATTTTCTTGTTAACTCAAGAAAGAGCTACGAACTCCCTGTGTGCTGTTGAAATACTCCTTCATAACCTTGATGCTCTTCCTGAAATGAACCTATATATTCAACCTATAAATGAAAACCAACTGATGCTTTAAAAAGAAAGTATTTAATTACTAGTGGATATAATTAGTTCACTTTAAGAGTATTAAGACAAGGAGAAGTTTAAAGACTAGAAGACATTAAAAATATATTGGGTCTATATGATTTTTTTAATGCAAAAAAGGGACATCTCCCTCAAAAAGGATGAATAAAAATCCCTGCAAAATGCACTGCTCCATATGCTCCCCTTTCAGTACAGACTACATTGTAGAAACAAAATCTCTCTTAAGAGAACTATTTGTGAGAAATAATGACTATCCCTAAAGATATTAAACTCTCAATTTTTACTATGTAAGAAAGTCATTATTAATTCATCTTAATATAAAGGTTTTAGCTTTGGGAAAAAGTGAGCCTTTCAAAATTTTAACTTAGGTTATTAATCTAGTTGATTGGCATGAAACACATGTGCCATGCATGGTCTATGCCTCTCATAGGTCTGAAAAGTCATTTCAGACTGCTCCCATACTTAAATGGTTTCAAGCCTCTGGACAGAACTGAACAACGTGAACAAGTCTGGTGATGAAGCACTGATTAAGTCTTAAAATATCATAATTTCACAGTCCCTTGTCCCATATAATATATATAAGAAGCACCAAAACTGGAGCCAAGATCTGAACAGGTAATGTAACAGCAGGAACTATAATTTAATCACATCATATCATATTACACTTATGTAACATTCTATGCCTGTTGATATGTGTAACATAGTTAAGTTTATTACAAGCATTATTTCCTAAGACTTACGGTATAAGTACTTCAAGTATTACCGCTTATTTAAGTGTTTATCTATTTCTTAACATTATGTAAATCAGTGATAAATGTATATAATGCAGTACATTGTGCCATTTCTCCCAACCCTGTGTTCAGATATTAACAAAGTCAAGAAAAACAAAACAACTATTAAAACTGAAACAAGGCTATCAACATCACACATGAACATCTGAGTCGGTCAATAGCATTTGCCCCTTAACATGAAGGTATTTTCATCAAAAATGCCTCATCTTTAGGTAGGCTAGTATTACATTAGCAGCAGCTGGTCTTCAGGACAAATAGATCAGAAGTTTCAAGTGAAAATGACACTGAATTACTCTGAGGAAACATCAATCCACATTACTAATAAAAGATGCAAACTGCTGGTGTCACCTTAACATAAAAATTGTGTGTTTTCCCTTTCAACATGTGATTTAGTTCATTTATGATGACAGCACTTTGGAGTTCTCATGGCACACCAATAAGATTATCTGTTTTAATATTTAAATTATAACTACAATAACTAGAAAAAAGTCAGTGCCTCAGTGGCTTTAAACCACATCAATTTCAATGTTTTTCAAAATGATGATGCAATTAAATCTATGCTTCTGCAATAGTGCAAAACAGTATCCTCTCCTAAATACAGGAGCTGAGGTTTATCCAAGTAGAAGCTTTAAATAAGGTAGATTGTTGCCAACTATATATCAGTCTCGCATATTTGATATAACATATACTAGGAAAGCTTAAACTGACTTATAAATCTATTCTCAGCTAAAGCTTCACATAAGCAGCAATGGAAATGAACAGAAGTGCACTCAATATAAAACACTTTTCAAAACTACTCCAAAAAACAAATGACAAAATGTGGTTAAGAACTGAACGTATGTTGTGTGTACCACATGTAAAAGGAAGAATGGACCTTGGTGATTGCTTGCACTGTCTGAATTATGTGAAGGTAAAATTAAGACTTAGTCCACTTCCATCTCTCCAGAAGATTTAGGATGCTGGGAGCTGTCTTTTGTCATATCTGGTTTAGTTTCAGTCCCACTCTGTCCATCCGTTGGTCCATTGTGTTCACTGTTAGCTTTTGTTTTGTCTTCAGCAACCTCTACTTTTGGTTTGGGCTTGTAAATGATGGGGTTACAAAAATTATCCAGTTCCTAAAGACATGAAGAGAAGTGATTATATTAAAATTACTACAGAGTAAGTTACTATTAACGTTCTAAATTCCACATTAATGTGACATTCCTGAATTTATGTTAGCTCAGATAACCAAGTTTCTTCAAATACTTCAATGAAGCACTTACTTCTGGGTTAGTGCTTGTTAGTGCTGACAGAGAACTCTTCAATCTTTAATAATAATACTCTTTGTATATAATCTCCCTAAAAACTGGTTCTTCATAATTTAAATATAGTTTACTTAGGAAGAAATAATTTTTAATTTATTCCTTTAAATTACGCCTGATGCTCTGTTATGAGAATTCTGTCAAATAACACCTATTTCATAAACTGATATTTACACAAAAACAGCTTTAATAAGTGGAATTATAGAACTATGTTGAAGGAAAATAAGTCATGAATGTAAATGCAACTTAATAATTTAAAATAAATACAATGTATTTTCTCTGCCCTTATTTCTTTTTAACACAGAAATAAAAGACCATTAAAATCTTTCAAGACCAGTGTCACAGGGATTGGGAGAGGGAAGGAAAGACAGGGACTAACATCTTGGGGGAATGTTTTGTTTTGTAAATGTTTATTTATTATTGAGAGACAGAGCATGAGCATGGGAGGAGCAGAGAGAGGGGGAGATACAGAATCCGAAGCAGGCTCCAGGATCTGAGCTGTCAGCACAGAGCCCAACGTGGGGCCCAAACTCACAAACTGTGAGATCATGACATGAGCTGAAGTTGGACGCTTAACTGAACGGAGCCATCCAGGCACCCCACTGGGGGAGTGTTGTAGTGGCAAACTGCTCTTATCACACTCTATATTTCATCTGATTAGGAGTAAATTATTATAACTTTGTTGCAAAACTTTCTCAAAAGGAAAACACTTTGATTTGAATAAAAAAAAAATATTTTCTTTAAAAAACGTGCTAATTTATATAGTGAGGTAACTTTTCACTCAGTATGTTGTACTCATCTTTATACCTAAATATAAAATCTTTATATCTAAATCTTTATATCTAAAAGATATACGTTGTACTCATCTTCATATCTAAAATCATGTAATGGTTGCAAAGTGTTGTACAGATGCTTCCATTTACCTAGTTTCTTACAGGTATTTGTGTCTTTCAGCTTTTTGCTAATTTACCAGGAAGGTTATCTTCCTATACTTGTGTAATGATCAATTTAGGATGAATTCCTAGAATTATGATTTCTGGGTTAAAGGTACGTATACTTCCTTTAAATTTCTACACATATACTGATACAAAAAGAATGAAACAAATTCAACCAAGCTGCTCAGGGAAAACATCCGTTTCTTCACACCCTTGACAACTTGTGCAAAGATTATGAATGTAAACACACAACCATGACCAGTGAAAAGAAAAGATGGGTAAAGGAGAGTTAGTAGGATGAGTTATGTATGTTTTCTTTTGTCAATTGCTTCTCTGACGTCTTTAATCATTTTTCTACTTAAATGCTAGTTTTATTGTAAAGTTCATCTCAATATTTTTCACGGTGTTTTCTATGATAATCTTTGATATTTTCACTAGTAATGTTTTTTAGGCTGGAAAGTTTATCTCAGAAATAAGATTTTACCATAGAATTTTAGAGATTTCAAATGATGTCAAAAACCTACACTGCAAAGTTTTATAATGGATATTTAGAAGTCTCATCCAGTCTAGAAAAGTCTGACATATGTAACAGTAAGAAGTTGTCACATTGCTTTATTTCACTGTGTAGTAAACTTAAAATTTAAAAACACAGCCTGTGACTAAATCAAGAAACAGAGATGTCCCACCTAGAAATCTTTTTTTTTTTTTTTAAATTAAAATTTAGCCTTAAATTTGTTTTTCTAAGTTCTTTTGCAAGCTGATTATTGCTTAAAGTATGGCTCCCAATAAAAGCGTTTAATGGCTTGGGGTGCCTGAGTGGCTCAGTCGGTTGAGCGTCTGACTCTTGATTTTGGCTCAGGCATCATCCCAGGGATGTGGGATCGAGGCCCACACTGGGCTCTGTGCTAAGTGTGGAACCCGCTTAAGATTGTTTCTCTCTCTCTCTCTCCTTCTGCCCCTCTCCCCTGCTAGTGTGTGCTCTCTAAAATAAGAAAAAAAAATGTTTAATGGCTTGAACCCATTAAAAAGAAAGTTTCATAGTTACTTACCTTTGACTTTGCAACTATTTCGGAGACTTTCACCACAGGATCTTGAGTGAGACTTAGTTTGTTCTGTGCATTCATCTTACTATTCAGCCAATTCATGGCTTCACTGATATATTTTTCAACTTTTTCCACTTCAGCTGGATCTAAATGATCATATCTTTCATCCTATTAAAAAAAGGCTTTTACTTAATAGAAAATATTTCCATAAGCAACAATAATTTCCGTTTAAAAGATTTAGACTCTTATTGAACGTATACCTCCCACATACCCATGTGAAGAAGCCAGATACAAATTACACAAAACTGAAGAGACTGGGAGAAAGAAAAATATCAATGTGTGTTTTTAAAAGGAAAGTCTTTCTGAAGAAGTCAGGTTTTTTTAAAAAATGACTAGTGCAGAATATTCAAGGGAAAAGTACTTAGTCAAGAAAGAAGCTGCATGGAATTCAGTTGTTAGGGAATAAAGAGAAGTAGGGGAATAAAGGCATAGTGCAAGCTAGACAGAAAATTCTCAGTATATAACAGAACAACAGTTCTTGATAAAGAGAAGTACAAAGTAAAATTTTGTCTGAAAAACACAACTACAGCTACCACATACAGAAAGTAATCTAAGAAGTCAGGGTTTAGGATGGTAATCATGAGAAAGAAATGGCAATGCAACAGAAAGAGGATCTCCTGATGGACTATAGATGGGACACGGAAAATAAAGAGAAAGGGAATGAAAGAGTACTCCAAAGCCAAAGAACTGGGAGAATGGGGATGTTGTGTTTTACAACTATAAAGCTTCATCACGTATTCTTCTTCTGCTTGTAGAAGACCCAATTTCTGGGTCCCCACATTTTTCTGAATTCCCTATTTCATGGATCACATCTTATATTCCTTCCCATTCATCCCTTCACATGCATGTTTTAAAAAGATATCTAGCCTGAGCCTCTTCCCTGAATTCCCAACTCTATATCCAACTTCCAACCTGAATTTCCATTTATAAAGAATGAAATGACCACCTATGTTTCAAAATCCTGATTACACCCCCACCTACTCCTCCCAGTTTTCCCCATCTCAGTAAATGGCAACTTCATCCTTCCAGGCCGTATCCTTGGAGTCATTTTTGACTCCTCTGTCACATTTACATAAAATCTATCACCAAATCTTACAATGTGCAAACATCTGACTACTACTTTCCCCCTTCAATATGCAAGATTCAAGCCTCTATCATTCCTTGTTATTCTAATAATGTCTAAAGGAGTCTGTTTCCACATCCTTTAAAAAATGAATCATATCCTGTTACTTGTATGTTCAAAAACCTCCAATGGGGGGCACCTGGGTGGCTTAGTTGGTTGAGTGTTCAAATTTGGCTCAGGTCATGATCTGATGGTTCATGAATTTGAGGCTCTGCATCAGGCTCTCTGCTGTCAGCACAGAGCCCGCTTTGGATCCTCTGTACCCTTTTCTCTTTGCCCCTCCCTTCTTCATGCTTTCTCTTTCAAAAATGAATAAACATTAAAAAAAAAAAACCCTCCAATCAATGGTTTCATATCTCAAAGCCAAACTTTTATGATAGCCTACTAGGCACTAGGTTCTAATCCCATTCCCATTGTTTTAAGCCACACTGGCCTCTTTGCTGTTCCTTCAACACATTTTCCCCTTGAGGTTTTGTAACTTGCTCTCCCTTTTTCTACAACTTTTCCCTTACAGTTATCTTACACCTTGAGCCCTCCCTTCAGTTCTCTCCTAACAGTATATCATCTTATTAGTCTGCCCTTCTCACAAATCTCCTCCACCTTTGGTGGTTCCTTACTTTTTCAATAGTCCCTTATCCCTATCTACTTAAAAAAATTTTTTTTATTCATTTTTGAGAGAGAGTGTGAGTGGAGAGAGACAGAGAGAGAGACACACACACAGAATTTAAAGTACACTCCAGGCTGTCAGCTATCAGCTGTCAGCACTGAGCCCGATGCAGGCTCGAACTCACAGACTGCAAGATCATAACCTGAGCTGAAGTCGGACATTTAACTGACTGAGCCACCCAGGTGCCCCTGTATCTGACTCCTTTGAAGTAACTTATTTACTGTTTACCTTTCCCTACCAAAGCATATTAGAAACAGGTTCAATGTTTTGTTTGATGCTTGTAGTTCCAGCATCTTGAACTGAAGACAGCACATAAGAAAAATTCAAAATCCCTGAATGTAGGTGAAGTCTCGTCTTGCTTTAGTATCTTAAACCTGCATACTCAAGACTGCTAAAGCCTGGGGAACATGGGGCCATGTATTGTTATGTGGATGTCCAATGCCATATTTGAAATATTCTTGGTGTTTTTATTTGTCTGCTTCCGTCTTACCTTTCCATTATCCTTCTATTCTTTGTACGTGTATGGACATTTTGGACACTGACAGCGGTGGACACATTCACAATCAGTGCCTGGATTCTTCTTTCTGGTTGGCTGGATTGTAATCTTATGTTACAAAATTTACAAATCTATTTTGTAAAGCAAGCAACCTCTTTTTACACATTGTGTAGTACAAAGTAGCATAGGTGATAGGAGTTTGTATGTTAACTTCAGACTGTTCAAGTTTTAATCCTAACTGCATCATTTACTACCAGTGTAATCCTTGACAAATTGCTTAAGCACTGCAGTTTTCTTATGATATATCCTTGTGAGATTAAAGAGATAATCCATGAAAAGTGTTTAAAATTCACTGTTTGGTAAACATAAGTTATTAAGATAACCTGCCTGAATCTGGTGCTACCCTCTCCTGCTTACTGATGCAGTTTTAACTCCCATGATAAAAACTGGGGAAATTATAGTGAATATTTATTCAAAGTAAGGGCGAGCAAACCTGTCCTGCAGGCCAAATCTAACCTGTTACTTGCCGTTTTTTTCCCCCTGCGTTTTTAAATAAAGTTATTTTGAAACACAGCCATACCCATTCATTTATGTACTGTATATGGATGCTTTTGCACTTCAATGGCAGATCTGAATAGTTAGCCTGTAAAACCTAATATATTCACTATTTGTTCATTTTTAAAAAAGCCTGCTAACCTCAAGTTTAGAGGAAAAAATGGTAAGCCTAATTTTGTCATATCTTACTATTATATAAATGATATTTCCTTTTGGCTGAAACTAAATATTTGAAGCTTAAAAACAGTCAGCAGGTTAAGGGTATATAGATTTGGGTGTGCATCTAAAAGAATAAAGGGTACAGGAGATCACAAATGTCTCATAGACTGGAAGACAGAGAGCAACCAAAAGCAAAAGAACAAAATAAAATCTAGCACTGTCCAGTCTCCAAGAGGCCTATAATAAAAAAAGTTCCAAGAAAAATTCTCTTTCATTGTATCAATAATGAAATCTCTAAGAAGAAAATGATAGATTTAGTCACTGGATTGAAGTGTGGGTTTTAGGTAATTTAAAGAGATTAAAGCAGCATAACTACACTGTATTTTAAATATATTAGTACCCTTTACAGTAATTTTCCAATAAAAAGATAGGGGTGCCTGGGTAGCTCAGTTGGTTGAGCATCTGACTCTTGGTTTCGGCTCAGGTCATGATCTCATGGTTCATGGGATTGAGACCCACATAGGGCTCTGCACTGACAGAGTGGAGCCTGCTTGGGATTTCCTCTCCCTCTCTCCCCACTCTCTCTCTCTCAAAATAAACAAATGTTTAAAAAAATAGTAAGTTTAGAGTACAAGGTCTCCGGAATTTGGCAGTAACGACTGCTACAGCTTTGTGGCTGAGAACTTATTTCCCCATCCTACCATGTACTATAAAACACATGCCATCAGCAGCAGCTTGCCCTGTGACTTTAATACCTTGTTTCTGTATGCTTCTATCACTTTCATGACAAGTTGAATCTTTTTTCCCAAGTCGTTTAAAGCTTTTGGTCTCTCTTCATGTTCCATGTACCTCATCTGAATAGGCTGGCCATATTTCTATTAAGAAAAATTTTTGAAAGAAAAAGTTATTAACCGAAAATGACTTTTAACAGAAGACAAGTTTTATTGGACCCTTACATGATGATGAATAGGAAAGAAAGCTGGCCAGATCAAAACATGGCTTCTCTATTTCCCTTACATGAAAATAAATTCCAGTGATTATTTCCTTATGCAATCCTACAGGGATGCCTAATGATTTATGTCTTTCATTTATTAAGATTACCACTTCTTCATTCCTGTCAAATCCAAAGGCAACACTTTTAATTCCTTCAAAGTTGTGTTGAAAATTTCCAAACCTATTAGCCATAAAGACATTATCGCATGCAGAATTTATGTGACACAGGTCGCAAATACTTCTATTATAACTCTGTAAGCAACATGATTACTAGTATTTCCAGATATTCAATATTATCTTTTGAATATTATTTATGTTTGTTAATTAGATGGAAATCCTGGATCTGGAAGTATAGCACTTAAAAAAACAAAACCAAAAAACAAACCTTTGGCCCCTTGCCCCAAGTGCCTGGAATGTTAAAACAGCCTCCGGAATTTTGAGGAAAGGGATGCATTAGAAGAATGAATACCTATTTTCTTGTAGATAGTTTATGTACTTAAAAAAAAATCAGCTTATTTTAGAATAATTTTAGATTTTCAGAGAAGTTACAAAGGAAATAATAGAGCATCAAGTACTTCTCACTGCTTTCCTCTTATGTTAACTTCTTACATATCTTGTATTACCACAGTATATACAGTTGTCAAAACTAAGAGACCAACACTGGTACATTACCATTAACTGAACTCCAGACTTTAAGTGGATTTCATAATTTTCTGTTCCAGGACAACATATTGCATTTAGTCTATTTACATCATACATTTTACTGTAAATGTTTCTGAAAAAGGACCAAGTACTGCCAACTTAAAAGCCACCCCCCCCCCCCCAAATACTAAGGCCTGTGAAAACTTGTACAACATTCATTTCTATGGTTACTTATATATTTGGGGTGAAATAATCCTTTTTGAGAGCTGCTGGGCTTTTTAGTTGTTTCTACTGACTTCAGCTGCCTGGCTGTTCCTACTACCCAAAATACATACATTCTTTTAGGGAGATGGGGAGTAACACCACCACCAAGCTAAAATGTGATAAAGCCTAGTTTTGCTATAAGATCAGCTTTCCTGGTTGCTAATTATTCTGTTTGAAAGTAGTTTACTGGCATGAAGACAGTTATAACTTTTGCAAGATACTTGCTTTTGCTTTTAAGTAACTTCTCTTATACTCTGCTCACCCAGTCCTAAAGGGCTGCCTTTTCCCATATCCTAGGAACCCTATCAATATCATCTATGTATTTCCCTTGCTACTCAGAATGGCTCAGGGACCAGCAGCATCAGAACCTCTTAGAAGCTTGTTAGCAATGCAGTATCATGGGCCCACCACCTCATATATACCAAATCATAGTCTGCACTTCAATAAAAGCCCATGGCAATTCATGTGAACATTAAAGTACTGCTATGATGCACACTAAGAAGAAAAGTTCCTGTAATCCTTGTAATCTGAATTTAAAAGTATTTTTTTCAGGGTAGGGTAGGCAAGCAGAAAGAAAGGAGTAATAGTGATAGTTTCTTAAAATCATACCATTGACCTAGAAAAAGGAGACCTGGTTGCCACATCTCCATATTTCTTTGTGAAAGAAACTGGAATTTCTTCACTGGCCAGGTGTCCACATCAGTTGCAATGTGAAAATACAAAAAGGCAGCGTATACTCCTCAAAATCACGGCACAGCGAAGGGGGGAGAAGCAGAGAAAGGGTGTATCCTCCAATGGATAAGAAGGGATCAGGTTCACAAATCACTTCTTAATAACATTTCAGAAAAAAATGCCTAATGTAAAAGTGGTCACATTCCAGCCATCTGCTACATATTTATATCTGAGTGTCTGAATAAATATGATTATATATTATTTAATTTCAGTTATCATATAGCATTACTGACCTCTAAAATTGCTTTTAAGATTAGAGAACATTTCTTCTTACACATACCTTAGTATTTTCTAATGTATTTATTAAAAATAGACGATGTGCTTTTACATCACAATTTTTAGGAAAACAATGTTCTATTCAAAATTAACACGGACGTTAAAAAATTTACCTTTAGTTCTTGAAGCTTATCCACATAAATTTGTTTAGGTTGGTCCTCTCCTTCTTCATAAAGCCAATTTTCTGTATCTTCCAATATTGTAGACAGTTTATTCAAGTCCTAGTTATACATTGAAGAGACACTGACTGAAAATGCTCTCCTTAGAAGTTATCAAAGAAGGACAGACTATTTCTCAAGTATAAAAGATTAAATTTCAGATTTCTCTGCCTTTTTATTCATTAACATGTTTTTCACCATACTTCTGCAATTAGGAGACATAACTAAGAATCATTCCTAAATGTGGCTCAAGGGGATTGACAACAGTAACACATTTGGTATGTTTGTTAACATAATTCATATTAACACTGTCAAACAAATAGTTCTAATAAAAAATTATGTAATTTAGACTTACTTCTTGAGTGATGAATTTTTCATAGACTGTGCCCAGCTTGTCTCTAAAATCATATACATATTCTTCAACAGCATTCTTAGCATCATTTCTTTCTTTCTCTAATTTATCTTGCATTATCATCTTCCCCTATTCAAAATGTTCAGATTAGCTATTAAGAATATGCACAAGAGTCATCAGGGAAATGCATATCAAAACCATAATAAGATCATCACCTTACATCAATCAAAATGGCTAGAATCAAAAAGACAAGAAATAACAAGTGTGGAGAAAAAGGAACCCTTGTGCAGTGTGGGTGGGAATGTAAATTGGTGTAATCACTGTGGGAACCAGTATGGAGATTCCTCAAAAAATTAAAAATAGAACTATATGATTCAATAATTCCATTATTGGGTATTTAGCTAAAGAAAACAAATACATGAATTCAAAAAGATGTATGCACCCCTATGTTTATTGCAGCATTATTTACAATAACCAAGATAGAAACAACCCAAGTGTCCATTGATAGATGAATGGATAAATAAGATGTAAGATGTGGGGTGTGTGTGTGTGTGTGTGTGTGTGTAATGGAGTATTACTCAGCAATAAAAAGTATGAAATCTTGCCATGTGCAACAACATAAATGGACCTAGAGTGTATTATACTAAACGAAACAAGTCAAATACTGTATGATTTCACTTACATGTGGAATCTAAAAAACAAAACAAATGAATAAAGAGCAGAAACAGACCCATCTAACTGACGGCTGCCAGAGGGGAGAGAAGTGGGGAGATGGGCAAAATCAGTGAAAGGGAGTAGAGATACATGCTTCAAGTTATGGAATGAGTAAGTCACGGGGATAAAAGGTACAACACAGAATATAGTCAATGGCATAGTAATAGTGTACAGTGACAGGTGATAGCTACACTTGTGATGAGGATACCATGATGTATAGACTGGTTTAATCACTATGCTGTACGCCTGAACCTAAAGTAGCACTGTGTATCAACTAGACTTCAATTAAAAAAAAAATGCATTAGGGAAATGCAAACCAAAACCCCTTTACACCTACTGGAATGATTATAAATCAAAGACATGGATAGTGTTGGTGAGGATGTGAAGAATTTTAAACCCTTGTACATTGCTGTTGGGAAAGTAAAATGCTGCAGTTGTTTTGTAAAAGTGTGGTGGTTCCTCAAGAAGCTAAATAAAGAATTACAATATGACACAGCAATTTCACTCCTAGGTATAAAACCAAAGGAATTGAAAACAGGAACTCAAAACAGTTATTTTTATGCCAGTGTTCCCTGCAGCATTATTCACAAGAGCCCAAAAGGTGGAAACTCAGCTGTCGACTAACAGATGAATGGATAAATGAAATATATATATAAATAATGAAAAATTATTCTATTATAAAAAGGAATAAAGTTCTAATTCATGTTACAACATGGATGAACTGTGAAAACATGCTAAGTGCACTAAACCAGACACAAAAGGAAATATTGTATGATTACATTCATAGGAGTTTTCTAGAATAGGCAAGGTCACAGAGACAGAAAGTAGATAGAGTTTACCGGGGGATGAGGAATAGGGAAGAATAGTGAGTTATTAATGATTACAGACACACTGGGGTTATGAAAAAGTTTTGGAAATAGACAGTGGTGATGGTTACATGAAATTATGAATGTAATTAATGCCACTGAATTGTTGTGCACTTAGTCGAAATGGCATATTTTATCAGTTTAAAAGATTAGTAATGTGTAATATACCAAGTCACTGAATTGTACACTTTAAATGAGTGAATTGTATGGTATATGAATTATATCTCAATAAAGCTATCTTGAGGGTGCCTGGGTGGCTCAGTTGGTTGAGCGTCCGTCCGACTTCGGCTCAGGTCATGATCTCAGGATGAGTTTGAGCCCTGCATTGGGCTCTGTGCTGACAGCTCAGAACCTGGAGCCTGTTTCAGATTCTGTGTCTCCCTCTCTCTCTGCCCCTCCAGAGCTCATGCTCTGTCTCTGTCAAAAATACATGCACATAAAAAAAATAAAGCTATTTTAAAAACCAGACATAGTCTATGTCATGGTACATACTAGGGTTCAATTCCTTGGCTCCCCATTTATGAGCTTTGAGATCACAGGAAGGTCACTGAACCTCTCTAAGTCTCAGTTTTCTTGCCTTAAAACACAGAATACTTCTATCTATCTCTTAGGGCTGTTAATAAGATTGACATAATTCACATGAAATTTTAGTATAGTGCCTAGCATATAACTCATGCTAAATAAATGTTAGCTCTGGGAGGGGATACAGTATAGTGGTTGCGATGCTGAGCTTTGGAGACGGACTACTCAGACCCAATCCAAAGGTTACTCTCTGGCCACTAAATCTGGTGATTTAGTCCACCTGTTCCTGTTTCCTCATCTGTAAAACACAGATCTCTAACAGTATTTCTACCTCATAGGTTTGTTGTGAGGATTAATTAAGATATCAAAGTGTTTTAAACAGGTTAGCAAACATGACTGTTTTAATTAAAGCAAAGAAATAAATAATCTGAGGATTGTAATACTTGAACAAAATTTTCAACAGAAACACAGTATTTTAAACAGAAGACTACAGTGCACTGACACTTGGAATTTAAAATAAACATTTAAAAACTTAAGAAAAGTTTATACATTCTTAAGAATATGTATACACAGAATTTGCCATAGCTGCACTTGCCTACAATTCATTACTTTGGGAAAATAAGTCTCAAAACTGAATTACCTATGGTTTCCAGGAATGCTTGCTTCACAGAAAATTCAGCCTTTAATAGTTAATGAATAGACAGTATGGGTAGGTACTAAAAAGAGCAAGCACTGTAAAGTCAAAATATCTCAAAGAAATTCCTAGAATAATGTGCAGCAAATGGGAGAATATGAGGCACTTCAAAGAAAACTCACCTTCTTTAACGCCAGCCAAGCCTATAGAAATTGGGGACTAGTACTTAAATAAAAGTTTTAAAGATAAAATTACTTCTTATACAATTGCTAGTCAAGAAACAAAACCCTATTCCTCAAAAGACTATAAAAATTAAACACACAGACATGTAAAGAAAATTTCAAGAATGACAACAGATCTTAAAAAGTATTAAATGGAAGTCAGAAAACATTTTGAATAGAGCCTTGACTTTTAAGAACAATACATTAGAAGAGGGGGGCTGCGAATACTTCCCATATGATGTCTGCTGGGTGTTACTGTTACACAGTAAAAGCAGGTAAGAGTCATTAGTACTGTTTATCGTGAAGACAACACATTTTTCACATAACTATGATGAAAGCTACACTGTACATCACATAATATACAGCTCAATATTTTGTCCAAAATAAAGTAGTTCAACGATTTAATAATTCTTTATGAGTTATGAACTAGTTCTAGGAGGGCCTGGGTAGCTCAGACAGTTGGGCAACTGACTTCACTTAGGTCATGATGTCACAAATTGAGTTCGAGCCCCATGTCAGGCTCTGTGCTGATAGCTCCGAGCCTGGAGCCTGCTGCGGATTCTGTGTCTCCCTCTCTCTCTGCCCCTCTCCCACTCACGTTCTGTCTCTCTCCTACAAAAATAAACATTAAAAAAAAAAAAAAAAAAGAATTATGGATTAGTTCCCCCAAACTGGGGGGGAGGGGGGGGGAATAATCACTGACCTCTACAAAGATTTTAGAATATACTACCACTTATTTCAACATCAACTCAGATTTATATACCTCATTTTCAATGTAGCTGTTGAGAAGATCTTGGCCCAATTGTCTACACAGGCTACTCTGAATAGGCAGATCAATACTCTTGACTTTTCCTTTTTTAATGGTCTGATTTAATCGGTCTTGTTTGTCTGAGGAAGCTGACTGCAAAAAAAAAAAAAAAAAAAAAAAGAAGTATAAATTTCTAAAACTAGCTTAAAAATAGATTTAAAAAGTGATTTCACATAAAACAGAAATGTAAAACCAAACAAAACTATTACCCTTCTACTAAAGACTACTTTAATACAGATAGTATTTTATACTATGTACACTAAATCTTTCTACATAAAAAATACTGGGATGGAAATGCAAATTAAAATTATGAGATGCCACTTCATACCTACTAGGGATGACTGTAATGAAAAAACAACAAAAAGAAAACAAGAGTTGGTGAGGATGTGGAGAAATTGGAACCCTCATATATTGCTGACATGACTGTAACATGTTGAACCATTCTGGAAAACTGTTGGGCAGTTCCTAGGTGATGAAAATGCTGAGAAAATGATTGTGATAACAGTTGTAAAACTGTGAGTATATTGAAAACCACTTACTTGTACACTTGAATGGATGGATTGTATGGTATGTAAACTATATCTCAAGCTATTAAGCAATTAAAGCAAAAAAAAATCAAGTAAATCATGTTTTCACTCATGTGGGATCTCAGAAACTTAAAAGAAGAGCATGGGGGAAGGGAAGGGGAAAAAAATAGTTTCAAACAGAGAGGGAGGCAAACCATAAGAGACTCTTAAATACAGAGAACAAACTGAGGGTTGAAGGCGGTTGGGGGGTGGGTAAATTGGGTGATGTGCATTGAGGAGGGCACTTGTGGGGATGAGCACTGGGTGTTGTATGTAAGCGATGAATCATGGGAATCTACTCCTGAACCACAGAGCACACTGTATACACTGTATGTTAGTTAACTTGACAATAAATATTTTAAAAAATCAAGTAAAATAAAAAAATCTAGAAAAATGGGTTTCAGTTTGTATATTGCTTGAGAGCCCAGGAATTAAAATGGAATCTTTATAACCTCTGGAAAAAAATTTATACAATTAACCAACACAGATTAAATTCTTAGTTTAGAAAAATCTGTTGAAGATGATATTTAGAGCACATTCATCTGTGCGACTGGGTCATGGTCTCCCTTTTATCAGCAATGACTGTCTCGTAAAATTATGACTCTCAAAAAAGTTACCCTTTAAATTTTTACTTTCAAAAATATTTTTGCACAAAGCAAAATATTTTATGATATGTAGCAAAATGCTTAGAGTGGTTAATTTTGAGATGCAAGGTTCTGCCAATTTAAGTTTTCTTCATTTAGCTTATTCCATTTCTTATTTTTCTGGGATTATATGGCTTTTAGTAACACAAAAAAATTACTGAAAAACACATCTTTTTTCCTACCAGAGAGATAATTTTACTTTTATTGTTAAGGTTCATTCTTTTAAAAATTCTCTATAACTCACTGAATTGTATTTACTCTGGTTGTGTCCTTCTATACTTTTCCACAGTACTAAGGTTTAAAATATCAAGTGTATTAAAAGCATGCATTATAAAGTGAATACATTAACTCGAAATAGCAATCTCAAAAAGACACCCCCATAAAAACAATAAAACACACCTTTGTTTTGGTTCCTGTATGATCAATTTCCTCTTCTGGGGTGTGTTCAGCATGACATTTTTGATGCCCTCCTTCTTCTTGGTCAACTTGCATTTTATCCTGGAAAGAAAATACATAATTTGTAATATTGGTAGTGTCTTCCTTATTATTAATAAACAGCATCTTAGAGTACAAACCTGCTTTGAAAAGTGTGAACATAGTAAAGTAGAAGGTTGTTTTTCAAATGAGAATAAATACAAATAAACAGATTAACAGGTCAATAAAATAAAATGACCTATTCGATGCTATGTGAATGAATAGTTGCATTCACCTATAGGCAAATAACTACAAAATAAATGGAAAACCTCAAGTTAAAATTCACCAACCAAAAGTCACAAACGTAAGCTTACAAAAAAGAACATTAAACTTGACATGAAACATGTTTATATGAAAAATATTTACAAATGTGAGAAAATAAAGATATAAAATACGTGTATTACATAAATTCAATTATATTTTTAAATGTAGTAAAATACTCAATACATTGAAACTGTCAAAGTAGAGGTCTCCGAATTAAAAAACTTCAAAGATTTTTTAACGTCTAGAAGACAAATTCTCAACCAAGATGACTGTCAAAATAGACTCTACTTGGTAAATAATCAGAAGGAATGGATTTTTCTGGTCTTTTTTAACCTTACTTATGACCATCCTCCTAAAAAGGAGAAAGCTTGGAATTCAGGAATCAGTATAATTTAAGTCTTCTAATATATCTGGAGTTAAGCAAATACAAAATACCCCAAAGGCGATCATGAATAAATGCTTATTTGTGCCAAAGAGAAAAATAAATTAGGAGATAATTTATACCAGCATTCTTTGTAGTTAAAAGGTCAATTATTAAAAAAAAAAAAAGGCCAATTATTTCTGGTATTACACCCCCACTTCACCCCTTGGCACCTTCCAACTATACAACTTCCCTCCACTGATTGAAAAGAGGTGAAAAAAGTGATAGTGGTCAGTTGGAGTAATGCAGTAAGACACAAATACATTGTTAACTCTATTTAATAAGAAAAAAATGCTACCAATTAAGTGGCCAAAATGCTTGATCACTTAGCATTTTTACTTTATACTTAATTGAAGAACTCTTCTATTGTGAATATATTGAAAGATAAACAATATAAAGTGGTTAAGGTGTTTCTAAAACTTCACATTCAGAACCCAACTCTTTCAAATAAATTCAGTTCTCAATGTATTTGTCTACACAATATTGTCCTCTGTGCCATCAAAGGCATTAGTGACCCAGCTTTCGTTAAAAAGTTTGGTCTAGGTATGGTCTGTAGTATTTTCTTATAAGCCGCTGATACCTATTCTGCAAGTTTCATCATGGTGTTTTATCTTACCAAAAGTACTCAGCAGATTGTTTTCAGACAACAACAGGAGAATTCCTTCCTTAAATGGTCTTTTAACAATTTGTTGACAGAAATGTCAAGGGGATGCAATTGCCTAGTCATGCCACTGGGAAGAGCAACCAAGTTCACACACGTACAGGTGATGAGAACTATGTCATGATGACTGCCATCGGCAATAGCAATGGTTAAACAATAACCATTTGCAAGACCTACCCCAACTTCAGATATATTAAAGAGTGGAAAACCGTGCATCTCACAATTAATTTGAGAGTAATCTGTTAACCTTTTAAAATGATTTAAGAATGTTCATAGGAATATTATCCATATGGTGGGGAAATTAAATAAAGGAAGTGCCTCTAGACTCTGGCTTCTCTTATAGATTTTAAATTTCAAGAGGGTTGAGATCGTTTTTTTGTTCAGTGCTATATCCAAACACACATTTTAGTGCTTCTAGTTATCTGCTGAATGAAAAGCACTTAAGAATAAAATCCAGAATCATTTTCATGAACTATAAAGGCTTTAACCTGATTTGCCCCTTGATCTACCTTTCTTAAATGCTTTTTCTTGCTGCTCTCTCCACCTTCTCCACTCTTATATCTTATTGATCTATCAGCTACCCTTACATTTGTTACAACAAAGAATACAAAAAAGAGCTTCCAGCCTCAAGGGCTTTATACCTGTTATTCACTCTGCCCAGACAACTACCTATCTTCAAACTGCTTTTTCATCCTTCAGGCTGGCTTACCTGTTCCTTCCTCACAGGTGTTTTACCTCATCACTATCACATAGTTAATTTCCACTATGCACCCCCCTTCCATTAATTTCCTCTATATAGTATCTTGTTGCTTCTAGCCTGTCTTTTCCCACTAGAATGTAGGTAACGGATGGGGGGACCTTTTCTTCTTTGCTTAACCACTGTATCCTTAGTGCCTAAAACAGTGCCTGGTGCATAGAAGTAATTAGATATTTTGAAAAAATAAAAAGATGAACCACTCAAATGGCCAACAGTTGAGGAATAGTAAAATCAAGGTATAGAAGTACAATGAATAGCACAGTCTTTCTGATCTTTGGTTTTGTGATAAAGCCTAGGCTGTGATAACTTAATATGACCATGTATTAATTAGTATACACCAAGAAGTATCAATTTAATTTTCTGAGACATCTTTATATTGAAGAAAAGTCAGCACTCTGTTATTATTTTTTAGGAAAATCAAAGCTATGTTAATTTTTAATGAAAAAAAATGAGGCCCATAATTTCATAAATTGACTCATGTACAAAAAAAAAAGACTCCTGCTGCTGCTGCTCACTGGGTTTCTTTGTATCAGAGTCAGCAGTGTCAGCAGCTGAGGTAGAGTAAAAACCCTCTTATTTTCTCCTCTAAAACTGAAACAATTAGTTTCCAAAGTGTACTCTGAGTTGATTCACATTCTTTGGGAGGAGAGGAAAAATGACTTTATAGTGGAGTGTAAGCCTTATGGTTTTAAACTTCTGGATACAGAATTAAAAAAATCCTAGAGAAAACCACTAAGAAATACAGTACATGGGATGTTTTCTACACAGGATACTCAACGTCACCCCTTGTTAGCAATGATTTGGAAATAAACCAATTTATTCAACACCTATTATATCAGCTGTGCTAGGGATTTAAAAGGAGACAATATATGTGGAATGTGCTTGCCAATAACACCAAGGATAGGATCCATAATGTTAACCTTCCTTTATCCTTGATTATATATATTGTAGGAGGAGTATTTAGGAACATCTCACTTATCTAGAAGAAATCCCTTATATGGGAACATCAACTACTTGGAAATGTTCCAATAAGGCAGAACACTCTTGATAAGCAAGTAAGTCTCTGAGTAGCTAAAGCAGATGTCATTATTTCATACCTTTTATTCACAACTGAGTCCTTTAAGTCCACATCCAAATTATTCCCAAGGACAGATTAACTGAACCTCAAGCTCATAGACAAAATAGGGGAAGCAGAAAAAATGGGTGCCGTATTATTGTTTTTAGTGCCCCAGAATCGCGATATAGAGAAAACTAAAGGTCTCAGCAGAGGTGAAGAAAACAGAAATGGTTATGAAGAATTCATCCTAGAGGCATACAGAGTGCTCTCAATATTAGTAAAAATAAATCTTAACAGATTAAAAATTTACATGTCTGACTTAAATTATTGTGAACTACAATTAAGAAAGCTAACTTTTCAAAAAAAAATAAAACTAACTTTTCACCTATTATTCTTAATTTATGAAAAATTGACTGTATTTTCATTAACAGATCAGGGCATTTCTTTTCCTCAATTCAAGAAAGGATGTAATAGCAAAATAATACATGGGAAGAAGAAAGAAAATGCTATGATCCTTAAATGAAGTACATTAAGGAGAATTCTGATCAATGTGCAGGATTTTAGAGTATTAATAAAAACAGACAAAAAGATGAACTCTACAAAAGGGAAAAATGGTCTTGAAATCTGACAAAAAACAAAATCCATTCTTAATATGCACAAATACACAGAAAATCTAGGGCAGATCTCCAATTATGGTTGGAAAAAACATATGCCATTAAAAATAACTTATAATAGTATACATATAAAAAGATAAAATCTCTATGTAATGGAATATAATCATGTTCACTTAAAATTCCTGCATCTATAGTACACCAAGAGTGAATATAATGCCAGGGTCACATAACTCTTTCATAAATTGTCAAAAATCTGTATTAATGTTACTGAATGTACAGTACACTCTTCTGTTCAACTGCCACAGATACCCCCAAGCCTAGAAAAATTCTTTATTAGCCATGTGCTTTATCAATCTAAAAATAGGTACACATATAGTTCAAAATTCATCAATCTGAATTGGTTTTATCTGTAAGCTAAAAAGCTAACCATAATACATGTTTTTAATGGAAATAAAGAATTTAGGAAAGAGGACTCCAAACATACATATGTGTTTAATATAAGGCTATTAAAAAGATGCAAAACCTCTAAAGAGTTTAAAATGTGAAAAGTGTAGAGCATTTAAAATTATTCTTTTATGCTTTCATTTAAAAAAAAGTTTACACTGATCCCTACAACAGAACTTTAGAACAAAACCTCAGATTATTTTTGATCATTAAGTATAAGTTATGACTAAGAAACTATATATAATATTTAGTTTTTCATTTTTTTAAAGTTTATTTATTATTTTTGAGAGAGAGTGTGAGCAAGGGAAGGGCAGAGAGAGAGAGGAAGACACAGAATGTGAAGCATGCTCGTCTTCAAGCTGTCAACACAGAGCCCAACGTGGGATTTGGACCCACAAACCGTGAGATCATGACCCGAGCTGAAGTCAGATGCTCAACTGACTGAGCTACCCAGGCGCCCCTAATTTTTAATTTTTTAAAGTTTATTTTGAGAGAGACAGAGTGTGAGTGGAGGAGGGGCAAAGAGAGAAGGAGAGCGAGAGTTGTCAGCACAGAGTCCAATGCAGGGCTCAAACTCACAAAATTGTGAGATCATGACTTGAGCTGAAACGAAGAGTCGGATGATTGAGCTGACCAGGCACCCCTTGAAACTATATATAATATTAGCGGAATCTTGCAATAGGATTTCTACATACCACATCATCTTTGCTTTCATTCTTAAATGAAGTTTCTGTCTCCATAGGAGCATCACTGTGATCCCCGTCTACATTTTGCTTCTCAATTACTGATGCACTGGCCACACTGAAGATTCCATGGATGTTAACACGAACTTTAACCTTCACTTTGGAACTATCACCATCAGACTGCGGAAAGACATTCTGAATAGTGAAGCTCCCTTCAGGAAAAAAGAGCTTTTATCAGCACATGGGCCTCTGATTAACTTATTCAATTCATTCATTCAATAATTTGACTATTATCATTTTGATGCTGGCAAATAATCACAAAATTATCATCACATCCAGATTAATTACTGTGAGAAAGGCACTGATCCTAGATCACTTTTTTTTTTTTTACAGCTTAATAAACTTAATACTAAGTTTCAGAAAAGGTTAAGCAGCCTGCCCAAAATCTTTAATGCAAGGACAAAGGTAAGTAGGAATTTCAACCAAGGACAATCTGACTCAAGGCAATGTAATTTTTAAGTATTTTATAATACTGCTATTCTAAAACCAAAATAACAATTCAATTTGAGTTTGAAAACCAAATGGAATTATACTTTTGTTACAAGCTTTGTAACACTATAATCATCTTGGTAATTCATAAATAAAGCAATTTTTATTTGCCCTATAGCAAAATTGCTAAGTTACTCAGATACTAATACTTACAGAGATCATATTAACTTTTCACTTTAAGAAATGTTTTATTTTGAAAAATCTTAATACATAATGATATCCATAGTAGAAAGAGAATACTAGGCAGAAAAACTGAGAACTAAAAAATTTGGTTGACCTTTATTATAGGTTGAATGGACACTCCCACTCCCACATTAATATGAATTAATGAGTCCTACTCTCAAGTACCTCAGAAGGTGACCTTATTTGAAAAACAGTGTCTAAACAGAGGGAATCAAGTTAAAGTGAGGTCATCAGGGTGGACTTGAATCCAATGACTGGTATCCTTATTTGCAGACAGATACACATACAGGGAGAATGTCATGTGAACATGAAGATGGCCAGCCATCCACAAACCAAGGAGAGAAGCCTGGAACAGATCCTTCCCTCACAGCCCTCAGAAGGAACCCTGTCAACACTTTGATTTCATACTTGAAGCTTCTAGAACTGTAAACAATAAATTCTACTGTTTAAGCCACTCAGTTTGTGGTATTTTGTTACAGAAGCCCTAGCAAATTAATTCCACCTTCAATAATTTATTTTTACTGCTTTCAATAACATATTTGAAATATTCACATTGTTCCCTTTCTAGCCTATCAATAAAGCAGTACATACAAAAAATTTAAAAAATTACGAATGATTCCTTCTCTTGTAAATGTTATAAAATCATACTTGTTTTTTATCTCTAAAAAAGATTACCCAACTAAAATGGATATTACAGTCCCTGATTCTCACTTAATATTGCTCCAATGATACTCGTTCTAGTTGTTGCCAGGGAACATAAATTTAGAGTCATATACAGTCAGTCTGGCAACACAATTTCAACTTACTATGGAGTCTTTCCATAAAAAATAGCCCTCACCCAAACCTTTCAGGCAGATTACAGAGCATTTTAAATACAGAAGTAAAAACGAATTAAAAAATACTCAAAACTTGCTGTTATTCCAGAAATACTGTGAGCACTAAAAGTTCATGTTTAGAAAAAGTATGAATATCTTTCTCTAAAAATCCAGTGCTTGGCTGAAATATCAATTTATTTACTTCCTTGATTCAAATATTAATATATTTATAAAAAGCAAAAGTTTATGAAATTTTTTTGAGTTCTCTTACCAATTCTTGGATCAGGATAAGGCACTTCATGTAAATTAGTATAAAATGCTTCTAGTTCAAATGGTTCCTTCTTGTGGAAAGTAATGACTTTTGAGAATGGAGCAGGATGGTTCTTACAAAATACTTCACATTCCCTAAAATGGAGTGAGAAAACAGTTAAAAACAAATAGAAAGTTGCATCTGAATCTAATTACAGAATCCATGTCATTCCTAATTCAATAGCAGCAACCGTGAAGACCTCTATGCACAAATATAAAGAAAAAGAATTACTGGTTTGGCTATGAATATGCATTTCGGTAGGTCTATGGCTCCAAGTTTTTAGAATGTCTGTCATAGTAAGACAGACAATTCTATCTTATCAAGCAAAGAAAAAATAACTGAGATTAGGTATATTTTGAGGCCAATACACAAGGGCTAGTTTTTTGCTCCCATACGAGGACCAAATGCTATTTATTAGTTTCCAAAATACTTGTTACATATAACACTTTTTATTTTTGCTCCAGTATATAAGTTTGAAATTATTTCCAAATAAAGGTTTTTTGTTTTTTTTTAAGGGAGCTAGGGAAAAAACAAACAAACCAAAACGAAAAACAGGACAAGGAACAAGGGCACCTGTATATCTTTTACCTAGATTTACTACTGTCAGCATTTTATTCCATTTGTTTCATCAACACACTCCGTACGTGTGTATTTTTTTTCTGAATCAACGGAGGGTGTTAACATACATTATGGCTCTTTATCCTTAAATACTTCAGTGTGTACTTCCTAATAGGGATATGCTCTAAAATAATTACAGTACAGCTGTCAACTTTATAAATTTATACTGATACTTTAACATACAATCCATATTCCAATTTTTACAAATGATATAATAATGTCATTTATTACTAAATAATAAAAAATTTGGGGCGCCTGGGTGGCTCAGTCAGTTAAGCGATTGACTTCGGCTCAGGTCATGATCTCACAGTTCGTGAGTTTGAGCCCCGCATCAGGCTCTGTGCTGACAGCTCAGAGCCTGGAGCCTGCTTCGGATTCTGTGTCTCCCTCCCTTTCTGCCCTTTCCCTGCTCATGCTGTCTCAAAAATAAATAAAAACATTAAAAACAATTTTAAAAAAATAAAAAATTTAATTAAAAAATAATAAATATTTTATTTAATAAATAATAAATAAAAATAAACAAATAAATTAATTAAAAAAAGAAAACCTTCCTCTCTGTTAGAGGAGGTTTTAAAACCTACGTAACTCCTATTCCTTAAATAATGTAACAAATAGCTTATAACTATTTGTTTTTAGTGGCCCAGAAACTCACTCTATAATACTGTATTGTCAACCCTAATTATGAGGTTTGAAAATCCCACATTCATGGACCTTTCCCTCTATCCTAGTTTTTAAGGACCTACATTATCTTTTACTTCTTAAAAAAAAATTTTTTTTTAAGTTTTTTTTTTTTGTTTTTTTTTTGAGAGACAGAATATGAGCAGGGGAGGAGGAGGAGACACAGAATCTGAAGCAGGCTCCAGGCTCTGAACTGTCAGCACAGAGCCTGATGTGGGGCTCTAACCCATGAACCATTAGATCATGACCTGAGCCGAAGTCAGATGCTTAAGGGACTGAGCCACCCAGGCTCCCCTACTTTCTTATTGTAATCACTAGGATAGATTTACTTTTCAATTTAACTCCTCCATAGGTTTCTTACATAATTTTTTTCTGGATCACTGTATCTTTAACTGAAATTAAGTACTTATTTAAATAATCTCTACACTCAATGTGGGGTTCAAACTCACAACCCCAAGATCCAGAGTCGCATGGTCTTCCGACTGAGCCAGTCAGGCGCCCATGAAACTAAATAACAGCATTTCTTGCCTCAAAATTGACATTAATACATGCCATTTAAATGCTCTGCAAAACATTCAGATCAATCTATTTTTAGAATCTGCGTAAAATTTTATCTTCTTGGGGTATGAATATATAGAGCACAGGACAAAAGTTTAAAAGCAACTTAAAACTAAAAAGTTGAAAGCAACTAAAAACAGGTTTATTTTATTATACAAATTATGTCTGAAAAGCAGTCAAATATATTATTTGAAACATAAATTTTTATTTTAGTAGGGAAGCAAGCTATTTAAATCCTGGCCAGTTCATGGAAAATGAAACATAAGTGTCAATAAAAGCATGAAAAGATTGTGGCTTATAGTCAGAAATGCAAATCTAATACCAAAGTACTTATTTTCACTTTCAGAATCTTATGTTTAAAAGCACAGGAGAAAATAAGCTGTAACAGATAATCACAGCAATGCTAAAAGGAATATAAATTAGTATAATCCTTTTAATGAATAATGTTGCAGTACTAGTTATAGTAATGTTCATATCCTTTGGGTCAATTTTAGTCTTATACGGTTATCTTACAGATATACCAAACACAACTAAACAAGGAGATGTGTATGAGAATGTTCTTATTAGCACTGCCTGAAACAGAAAAAAATAAGACTCCAGAGTGTATTGGTTAAATTACGGCACACACGAGTGCTGAGGAAAATAGTCACTGTTGACATGGAAAAGTAATATATAACATTTTAAAAAAACAAGGTGCACTGGAAACACACAGATGATCACGTATATATTAACAAAGTACATGCTTTTATTTTTGACAAAGAAAATGACTGGAAAGATAGAAACCTAGCTGTTGACAATAGTTACCTCTGTAAAATGTGCTAAGTAGCAGTTGGGGTATGGCAGATGCAGGTTTTTAAATTTTTATATTTCCACCTTGTGATTTTTATTTGAATGTAAGAACGATTTACTTTATAATAAAATACTAATTAAAAATATATCATCATGGTTTATAGATTATATATTTTATATAGTTCCTTTCTTCTAACATTTTACTTAAAAGTATTTGAGAGTATTAGAAGTGTAAATTCCTCTAGTTGAGAAAATTAAGTTCAACTGGTTATTTACAACAAGCTCTAACCAAGGCTTTAAAGGTAACTTACCCAGTTCCATCTTCAAAAGAGGTCTTCCATCTTAATGTGATTGAATAGGGAACAAGGTCTGTTATAGAAAATTCACGCACTTTAAATGCTGGTGAGAGAATCGCACACTGAAAATAAGATGTATATCATATTTAAATCAACAAACACAAAACATACCGCAGGCTACCCTGATTGAAATGCTTAATAAAGTCCTTGTAATAAAATTATGTTTTTAAAATTGTCTTTTGGTAACAGCTAGTTAAAATTTACAAGTGTCAGAGTACTTTTTATGACCTTACAAAAATATAAAATATTTTTCGGGGCGCCTGGGTGGCGCAGTCGGTTAAGCGTCCGACTTCCGCCAGGTCACGATCTCGCGGTCCGTGAGTTCGAGCCCCGCGTCAGGCTCTGGGCTGATGGCTCGGAGCCTGGAGCCTGTTTCCGATTCTGTGTCTCCCTCTCTCTCTGCCCCTCCCCCGTTCATGCTCTGTCTCTCTCTGTCCCAAAAATAAATAAAAAACGTTGAAAAAAAAATTAAAAAATATATATATATAAAATATTTTTAAATCTCAAAAAAGAATTTTAAATGGGAATAATTACAAGAATTCATAAAGTAAATGTTCTTGCACTACAGTACAGACATACTGTCCTAGGACAGTTTAAAAACATAAATTGGAAAGACACAAGACTTGTTTATCAGAAATAATTTCAATATATTTTTAGCCTGACAAATGGTTGGAACAGATAATATAAAAGGTCCCCTTAGGCCTGTCATCACATTTCTGGCAAAATATACATTCTAAAAAAAGGATTAATAATCATACCTGTAATGCACATCCTCTGGCAACAGCTTCATCAGCATTTAACGTGGTACTTATGTCTTTCAGAAAGAACTTAGTGATTTGTTCTTTCACTGCAGGAATTCGTGTTGCTCCCCCTACAATTTCTATACTACTTATGTCCTCACGTTGCAAGTCTGAAAAACAAAATGTTTTTAATTGAGAATAAGATAGTCTTTACAAAAAATATGAACAAAGCCCTTGGAAAGTACTTTTTTTTTTTTTAAGTAGATATTTGCTCAAAACAAGACTAAATGGAAAGAAGATAAAAACAAATTTTGGAAAAAGGCAAAGCTTAATAAGTAATAATATCCATGTGTCAGCCACTGCACTTGGTCCAGATGACAGATGACATTAAGAACAGACAAGTACCTCATGGGCTCTTCAATTTTATAACTTCTACCTCACAAATACCCACAGAAGGTACTGATTACCAAAAAACCTTAACAAAAAGCAATCATGTCCTCTTTCTACATTTTATTTTCATCTTAGACTTCACTATATGCTTACATGTAAACACCTCCAAATATAACTAGTATTAGACTTATGATGCAAACTAGAACATGAGCCAGGAGTTGCTTTCATAAGCCCAGATTCATATTGCCGTTTTCCTCTATAAAATGAGAAATACAAATCTTCAAAAAACAAATGAAGTTTTAATTGCTTTTACCATTTCTTACCCCATTAAAGTGAGTTAACGCCATAATACAATTTTGATGGTTAATCTAGTAATTTACACTTACTAGCTTGTTCCATTACTGCTTTTAATGGTGGCTCAACCCTGGTGAAGAGGGAAGCACATAATTGTTCAAACTGAGCCCTGGGGGAAAATGAAATAAAATTCATCATTTTGGGATACAAAAATCAAGTATATCTTCTAAAATTACAGAATGAAAAAAAATCAGACATGATCTAAACATAAAAGTAGCCAACACTTTATTTAAATTGAAAACATACACGGTACCTGTTCATTTTACTAGAAACATCAAGGTCATTCATGAAACACTCAATGTTCAGTGGAAGATCTGATGCATTTGCACTCATTAGCTTCTTCAGTTTTTCACATTCCTGATATAAGCGCAATAAGGCCCGAGAATTTTCTTTCACATTTATCTTATATTTGGTCTTGAACTCCTCACAGAAGTAGTCTACTAAAGCCTCATCAAAGTTCCTGCCACCCAAATACGGATCAAAAGTGGTAGCCAAGACCTATTTAATCAAAACACCAGAACTGAATTTTCAGAAATATAAATGCTTTCACAAAAAGACAAAAAACAAAAAGAAAACACCTTTTAAAATTTAAATAAAATCAAAGCACTTGTCAAAAATCACAGCTGTCAAAACTTCCTATCACTTATACTAATTATCACTTATATTTAGCCAACATACTCACCCACTCTGAATTATCTGCTTTGGGTTGTAGATCCATATATCATAATTATAATTCTATTTCTGAAATAATGGGAGTTATTACAATTAAAATTTCATTATCTCACATCTGTTGGTTCTACAATGCACTCAACAGGTAGGCCAAAAACCAAGTTTAAGAGAGCAAGGAAAGAGTCCTACACATGTAACCATAACAAAACAGCCAAGAAAAGCCAATCCAAAGATTCAATCTAGGGGTGCCTGGCTCCTATCCGAGGGTTGTGAGTTCAAGCCCCACACTGAGTGTAGAGATTACTTAAAAATAAATCTTAAAAAAAAAAAAAAAAAAAAAAAAGATTAAATCTAAAATACTACAATTGGTCAATTTACAGGTCAGGAATTAGGCTTTCTGCCTACTATTAAAAAAAAACAAAAACAAAAAGCAATTTTTTTAATAAAAATATAGAAGGAACAAAAAAATACATGAAAGACCAAAAAAATAAAATAGAAAAAAAGAGGAAAGACAAGAATTTGATATAATAATATAGCAGATGGATGGAAGAGGAGCAGACAAGTCACAGAACTTCAACATTATAACTACTGAAAACACAGGAGCAAGACATCTAGTCGCTCTCCTGAGGATAGAGGGCAAAAATGACTACTTATGCTAGTCACCAGTAAAAAAAATAGAACTCCACTGCTGATGTGGTTCATCAGGTTCTTCTCACAAGAATATGTGGTAGAACAACAGTAAACCCTACAGAAGGTTTTAAGTATAATCTCATTGAGAGGTCATCCCACAGACTAGCATGGAGAATCCATGGAAAGACTTCTCGCTAGGTCCAGAACTACCCCGAATTAAATCCAAAACTGTGTTGGGTATGTGACTTGTGCCAATGTGCATCCTCCTGGACAGAAGGGCCACAATATGGCTACTCTATGGTATATACCAAAAAGGAAAGCAAATGTTCTTCAGTTAAAATTCAGGACTAAATACCAAAGATTAAACTAATTTACTAATTCATTATGAGTCATTTCCCTTGAGTTTTCTCAAGTTTTTACAAGGATGTTACTATAAACTATGAGACAAAAGGCTCTAAAAGGTGTTGGATAATCCAAAGCAGTTCATCTTCTAAGTAAATTCTATACATGTGAATAAATGGAGAGAGAGAGAGAACGAGAACGTAAGTATGGATAAGATAATCAACATAAAAATGAATATAAAATCAAATAGAGGGGTCTCTGGGTAGCTCAGTTGGTTAAGCATCTGACTTCGGCTCAGGTTATGATCTCACAGTTTGTGAGTTCAAGCCCGCATAGGGCTCTCTGCTCTCAGTGCAGAGCCCGCTTAGGATCCTCCCTCTCTCTCTCTCTCTCTCTCTCCCCCTTCCCCACTCGTGTGCATGCACACTCTCTCAAAAATTAAACATTTAAAAAATAAATACAAACTATAAAATGGTAAGCACTAGAACAATGGCACACTACAGAAACTTATGATTAAAACTCTTGGATAGGAAGGTTTACAAAAACAAAGAGAATCATTTTAGAAAGTGTTTCCTAAATGTATTTATGGATAGGGTGTACTTAATGCTCCCTGATAGCTGCTTAACACCTTGACAATAAAAATAGCCAATACCTACTACAGGATATACTCTACGGCATTCTAAGCATATTATATATATATTAACTCATTTGTCCTCAAAAATTCTGAGGAAATTACTGGTACTATCCCCTTAAGTGTAGAGGCTGAGATTTAAGGAGGTTAGTAACTTGCTCAAGGTCACAATTTTTAAGTGGCAGAGCCAGGATTTAAACTCACGCACTAAGGTTCTCTATATAGTCTTACATGCTCTTAACCATTAAACTTAATACATAGCAAATCATTTATTTACTTACTTTAAGTTTTCCTTTGTTAAAAGCACAAACCGAGACCTGGTAGGCAGAATGTCCCATATCAATAAATATTACATTTCTTGGTTTCTCATCTAATGGGGGAAGATCCTGTTTATAAATTCCATATGCTAGTGCCACTGTGTAAGAACAAAGAAATTAGGTTAATGTCAAGATAGCAATCACATGGAAAACAAGATATAAGTCACTTTGATGTTGCACTTTAACACACAGAAGAATATAAATATTAATTTCAAGGTAAATTAACTTTTCATCACTTGATTTTTATTTCTTTTCTACCCATAACTCTGTAACATAGATGATTCTTATTGCGAACAGAAGACATGTTTAACTTCTGCCAAAATACTGTACTCCTAAACAAAAGGTTACAGGAACTAGTACATAATAGAGTTAAAAGAAAGAGAAATGTTTTATATTAATTAGAAAAAACTAGAACGGTATTTTTCTGACAGTGATTTTAAATTCCAAAGTGCTCACCTGCTGTAGTTTCATTCATCAACCTTAAACAATTTAAACCTGCAACCTGGGCTGCAGCCATCACAGATCTTCTCTCAGCATCAGTGAAAAAGCTAGGAATCTGGTATTTTAAAACACTAATATATTAGTTTGATGTAACAGATTTTAAACATTTCATCAATTAAAAATGTAAAATAAATGTAATAAAATTTACAGCTTAAGGCAAAGAATGGTGTTCTAATAAGAAAAAAATACTAGTTTAAATAAACAAGAAAAAAATACTAGTTTTCTTTCTTTCTTTTTTTTAAAGTTTGGCAATTTCTATACTATCAAGTGTTGACCTAAAGTATGAACACAAATTTAAAGCAATTAATAAGATGGAATAATGCAGTGTTTCCAAATATGTTCAATAAATCCTTCTTGTGTTGGTTGGCTCTATGAAAAAAAATATGTTGGTTCATCTTTAACAATGAAAGGCTGAAAACCCAAGACTATTAAAATGAGATTGATTAACTACATCATGGTAAATCCATATAACAGAATCCTATGTGGCTGTTAGAATCAGGCAGATATGAATTGTCATGGAACAGTATCTATACTACATTAGAAAAAAGGACATGTGTAGCATGATTTTTGTATAGGTATAGGCTACTCAGAAAAATACAATACCCAAAGGTTTACAATGGCTATGATCTCAAAAGGAGGGGGTAACTATACTGCAGGAGATTTACAAGGAACATACGTTTCTTTTAAAATCAACAAAAAACATTAACTATATTACTATTAAAACATAAACTGAAACTCAAATTTATAGTTAAGATTTACATAGTTCTAGGGGTTCCTGGGTGGCTCAGTCGGTTAAGCATCTGACTCTTGATTTTGGCTTATGATCTCCATGGTTCCTTCGTTCAAGCTCTGCACTGACACCTCGGAGCCTGCTTGGAATTCTCTTTCTCCCTCTCTTGCTGCCCCTCCCGTGCTTGCTCTGTGTCTTGCTCTGTGTCTCTTATTCTGTGTCTCAAAATAAGTAAACATTAAAAAGATTTACCTAGTTCTATCAAACTAAGAAGGTCTTTGATTTGTGTCTACAGATAGATTTCTAAGAAGCTAATTAAGTATACTCATGTATAAAATGACTTGGGGCTCTTCCAATTTTAAGTAAATTGTCTCCTCCAATTTTATTGCTTTATGAAGTTAGAAATTTCATTTAACTCCTATTAACAACAGGAAAAGAACTTGAATTTCAATAAACTTGTTTATCCTAATTTTTGTATTATCCTTCTGACAAAAATCTAAATTATAACACAGGCTTCATTTAATACTCATGGAGCACTTACGTACTAGATACTTTTCTAGCCACTTAGGGATACAGTAGTGCATAAAGCAGAAAATACTTCCCCTGGTGCAGTTCACAATGGGTCTACTGCATCAACTATAAAGTAAATAATGGCTGAGAAGTTCATAATGCTCTCTTCTGACACTAATTTCTGATGTGAAAATGTTATCAAGTATAGTTAATAGGGATGGATTTGAATTTAAGATGGATTTTTAAACCACTTTGATGCATACTTTCAAGTGGCAGTGTAATGGAAAAATTATAAGCAGAGGCTTGGGAATGAACTATCTGGGTTTGATTTCTGGCTCTACCACTTATCAGCTCTGTTGATTTGGGGCAAGTTAACATCTCTGTGTCTCAGTTTCTTCACCTGTACAACTAGAGTTAAAAATATCCTATCCTGTGGGTGCTTGGGTGGCTCAGTTGGTTAAGTGTTCAACTTTGGCTCAGGTCATAATCTCATGATATTCATGAGTCCGAGCCCCACATAGGGCTTTGCGCTGAAAGCTCAGAACCTGGAGCCTGCTTCAGATTCTGTGTCTCCCTCTCTCTCTGCCCCTCCACTGCTCACACACTGTCTCTGTCAAAATAAACAAACATTAAAAAAATTAAAAAAAAAAATCCTACCCTCACAAAGTAGTTCTGAGGATTAAATGAGTTAATACACATTAAGTGCCTGTAACAGTGCCTGGCCAATGGTAAACTATTATTTGCTATTACTAAATGGCTGGAAAACGAAATACTAAACTCCATTATTTTTCTCTCAAAAAAGTTCTAAATCCCTATAAAAAATCTAATTACTAAATTCACTGAAGAGTTCATAATCTGGTTCTTTTTTTCTGGTAACATTAGACTCTTGAACTTTTATAGTGAAAGTTAATAGTATTAAGAATACATTCACATTTAGGTGATGACAAGTAACTTAAAAAAGTTATCAATATATAATAGGATCTCAAGGGATAGAGTAAATGATGAAATGTTTGAAGAAATCCCTTAAAAAAGACCCTTTCTGGGGCGCCTGGGTGGCGCAGTCGGTTAACCGTCCGACTTCAGCCAGGTCACGATCTCGCGGTCCGTGAGTTCGAGCCCCGCGTCAGGCTCTGGGCTGATGGCTCGGAGCCTGGAGCCTGTTTCCGATTCTGTGTCTCCCTCTCTCTCTGCCCCTCCCCCATTCATGCTCTGTCTCTCTCTCTGTCCCAAAAATAAATAAAAAACGTTGAAAAAAAAAAAAAAAAAAAGACCTTTTCTTTCTGAAAAATATACATGATCTCACTTACATGTGGAATCTACAAAAGTTGAATTCACAGAAGCAGAGAGTAGAGTGGTGGTTATGACCTAGGAGGTGGAGGAAATGGGGAGATACTGGCCAAAGAGTACAAAGTTTCAGTTATATAGAATAAATTCTAGAAATCTAATGTACAGCCCATGGTGTCTAAAGTTAGTAATACTGTTATTGTATATTGGAAATCTGTTAATAAAGTACATCTCAGGTGTTCTTGCCACCAAAAAACCAAATACAAAACAAAAAAAAACTACATGAGATGGGTATGTTAATTAGCTCAACTGCAGTAATCATGATCATTTCACCATGTGTATGTGTGCCAAAGCATCATGTTGCACGCCTTATCTGTAAACAATTGTTCTTTTAAGGAAGGCACAAGGGAATTCTCGGGAGTGATAAATATTTATTATACTGATAGTGATTGATGATGGTTTTGTGTAAGCATGTCAAAATTTCTGAAAGTATAACATGTTAAATATATCCAATTTTTTTAAAAAAGAATTTTTCTTTCTGATACAGAACATATATTATCTCAAATACCTAGCTGGAAATTTTCAACTTTGCCATAAAATGTTAAGGTCCCTACAGGTGAGAAGTTAATGGCGACCAGGAAAGATTCTTAGGGATAAGTGGGACAAGTATAGCAGTCACTAATCACATACATAGGTTTTAAGATTCGCTGATTATCACAATGGACTTTAGGGGAAACCCAATCCTAAACTTTATCAAATAAGGTGGGCTTTTTAAAATGTAAAAATAAAAATGGATTTAGATTATTTACGGTACGCCTGGGTGGCTCAGTCGGTTGAGTGTCCAACTTGCGCTCAGGTCACGATCTCACAGTGTGTGGGTTCAAGCCCCGTGTCAGGCTCTGGCCTGACAGCTCAGAGCCTGGAGCCTACTTTGGATTCTGTGTCTCCCTCTCTCTCTGCCCCTCCCCCATTCACACTCTGTCTCTCTGCCTCTCAAAAATAAACGTAATAAAAAAAAATTTTTTAAAAAAGAATAGATTATTTACTAAATAAGAGTAAAGAAAAGGGAAGAAAAATATTTCAACATAAAATTAATATATTGGAAAGTGTGATTTAAAAGTATTCATTATTGAAGTAAAACTTACTGAAATCACACAGTCGGCCACTGGTTTCTTCAAAGCATTTTCTGAAGTCTCTTTAAGTTTGGCCAACAGCATTCCAGTAACTTGCTCAATTGCAAAAGGTCTCTCTTCTTCTAGGTACCGCACCTAAAACCACAAGTTGAGATATTTATTAAGGCATTTATTCATCCAACGTGTACATCTACTCTATACATGATGGATAAACAAAAGTGAAAAAAGGTAGTCTTTGCCCACGGAAGTTATATTCTGAAAAGATTATTCTAATATTACAACCTCTTATATCTAAAGTTCAAGTGCCTTATACAGATTATATTAAACAAATTGTTTTCAAAAATGTCTTCCTGTGTTAGATCCCCACCTCTCACAAAGCAATTTTTATTCACTTTCCAAGCACATAATGAATAAGAAAAAGATCAAATAATCTTTCTTTTGAAAGTCAGAACTCTTCCTGGGCTTAAAATGAAAGCTTTCGTTTTACAATTTTAGGGAAAGGAAGGAAAAAGAAAATTTCTTATTAAAAAAAATTAAATAAAAGAGGGATGCCTGGGTGGCTCAGTCGGTTGAGCATCTGGCTCGATTTCGGCTCAGGTCATCATGATCTCACAGTTTGTGAGTTTGAGCCCCATTGCTTGACTCTGCACTGACAGTGTGGAGCCTGCTTGGGATTTCTCTCTCTCTCTCTCTCTCAAAAGAAATAATTAAACTTAAAAAAAAAAAAAAAGATAAAGTATGTATTATTCCAAAGTTTCTGGGAGTAAATAAATTAAATATTAGAAAATAAAATTAAATATTAGATCTATATATATGAAATTTTTACTATTTTTTTAGACCAAATAACTACTTCATCTTATACATAGGTTTAAGAGTAGGTTGCATTTAAGCACACGAAAGGAAACTTTACAGTGCTTAACAAAGGAATATTGGAAGACGTACGGCTTTAAGTAATCAAACCCTTTAAAAATAATAATAAATTTATAAGCAATAAAAAGCTACCTTGGAACCCATATAATAACTACAGTTACAGAGGAAAAAACTGTCCTGTAACTTGTTTCCTCAGTGAACAAAATTTTACTCTATTAACACTAAACTCCAGGGGCGCCTGGGTGGCTCAGTCAGTTAAGCGGCCGACTTCGGCTCAGGTCATGATCTCGCAGTCCGTGAGTTCTAGCCCCGCGTCGGGCTGTGTGCTGACAGCTCAGAGCCTGGAGCCTGCTTCAGATTCTGTCTCCCTCTCTCTGACTCTCCCCTGTTCATGCTCTGTCTCTGTCTCAAAAATAAACGTTAAAAAACAAAACAAAACAAAACAAAACACTAAACTCTGGAAGAGTTATGAAGAGCTTCTCTCTCAAGCAGCACAATCTATCTGTGTTATATTTTGTGCCATATTCATCTGTATGAATTATGTGTCAGTACTTCACTCCATCTTATGGCTAAATAATATTCCATTGTATAGGTACATTTTCTTTATCCACTCAACAGCTGATGAACACTTGGGTTGTTCCCACTTTTTGGCTATTACGAATAATGCTATTGTGAATAATCATGTACAAGTTTTTGTGTGCACATATCATTCAATTCTCTGGTGTATACAACTAAGTAAAAATGCTGGGTCACATGGTAACTCTATGTGTTTTGAGGTATTTTGTTTTTGCAAAATCAACAGAAACATGTTTTGTTAACCAATCTATAACTTACTGTCTCGGGATGTAGAATTAAAAACCAAGAATCCATCTCTCACTTTGAAGAAGTTTGCTTTAATATAGCAATTAATATAGCTTTGGGGTCTATTTTTCTAAATCACTTATGCCTCTGCCTTTATCGCTTGAAATTGAAAACAGTTCACTTCTAAAAGTTCTCCAGGGGCGCCTGGGTGGCGCAGTCGGTTAAGCGTCCGACTTCAGCCAGGTCACGATCTCGCGGTCCGTGAGTTCGAGCCCCACGTCGGGCTCTGGGCTGATGGCTCGGAGCCTGGAGCCTGTTTCCGATTCTGTGTCTCCCTCTCTCTCTGCCCCTCCCCCGTTCATGCTCTGTCTCTGTCCCAAAAATAAATAAAAAACGTTGAAAAAAAAAAAAATTTAAAAGTTCTCCAAATAATGATCATTTTTTCTTGACAATAAAAGTACTGTTTGGATTTAAAAGGTTATCTAATTAGAATTTTTTTGCACTCACTAAAGATTACAACAAAAACTGTCTATACCTTGGTACGTGTACTGTGTCCAGACAAAAAAAGTTAAATTACAAATAGGAAATATTGTATTTGTTTTCTTGAATTTAAATATGTTTGTACTCTGGGAATATAAAGCTTACCTTAACTCCTGCACTTCCATTAGGCATCTTCTGCAGTTCATAAGGAAGCCTGATCCTTTCAGTTTGCACAATGGGATCATCAAATGATCGCCCATGAAGCTTTTTGAAGCCATGAATTGTATTTCTTACATTTGTGACTATCTGTTGACAGTAAACACTTTTCTTTATCAATTACTTAATGAATGCAAAATGAACACTATGCTATACTTTTAAACCACCAATTCTACACATTTAAGTTTAGAATTACACACAATCATTCATTTATCTGCCTTCCAGCTACTAGTAAAATTATACAGTAAGAAATGTATGCACCTTAGGGGTGCCTGGATGGCTCAGGTGGTTGAGCATCGGATTCTCTTGATTTTGGCTCAGGTCACAATCCCAGGGTTCTGCAATTGAGCCCTGCATTGGGCTCCTTAAGACTGTCTCTCCCTCTGCCCCTCTTCCCCGCTCATGCTCTCTCTCTCAAAAATAAAATAAAATTTTTATTTTTATTTTTATTTTTTTAAATTTTTTTCAACGTTTATTTATTTTTGGGACAGAGAAAGACAGAGCATGAACGGGGGAGGGACAGAGAGAGAGGGAGACACAGAATCGGAAACAGGCTCCAGGCTCTGAGCCATCAGCCCAGAGCCTGACGCGGGGCTCGAACTCACAGACCGTGAGATCGTGACCTGGCTGAAGTCGGACGCTTAACCGACTGCGCCACCCAGGCGCCCCCAAAAATAAAATAAAATTTTTAAAGAATGTATGCATCTTAACTATTGCCCCTCAAATTATCCTATCCTAGGAATGTAGACTCAAAATTAATGTTTTCAAAAAAGAAAGAACAAAAGTGTAAATGTTTTCAAATAATACAGTGAAAATCAATCTACAACTCATCTCTACGGTTTCCCTCAACACTTTTGCTTTAAGTGAATTAGTACTTTTTATTTCCTTCCACTTTCATTACTGTGTTTTTATTGAAACTGTCTTCCTTATTGCACCATTTTTCTTTTCTTCTCTGTGAAATTTCTCATTGTTGAGAACTGCTCCAAGGCTAGTAAATTTAAACTTCTTTTATGGAGCATGATGCTAAATTAAAGTGTCTTAATTTGTAAATGGCTTATATTTTAGGAAAGTAATTTTTTCTTAACTAGAACATGTAGTGCAAACTATAGAATATCACTGAGATCCAGTTGTTGTCCTCTTAGTTAAAGCCAAATAGATCTTGCTCTTCAATTACGAGATAAATGCTACGGGGATGCTCAATTACCACATTGGTCTCTTTACAGGAATAACTTTAGTTTGCTTTCTGCAGAGACTCTGATATCAATCATACACTTAGAAGATCAAACAGAATATGAAATGTAAACTTTAGTGAAGAAGTCATTTTGAAACAAACTCAACATTTGTTTACATACAGTATGAAAGTGGAAGAGAAGATAAACAGTTTCATATATAGGCCAATTAGAAGACAACCTTGACAAAATCTTAAGCAGAAATTCCTAGATAAAGGAGTTAATTACTCCTACAAAGTCATGAGGGAAAAAAGTCCCATTAAACAAAGTTATTTTATGAGGAAAAAACCCAGGTACACATTAAAATGTAAGAAGTAATTGTTAAGGGCTTTTGGTTTAGGGAAATAAAGTCCAAGGAAAATGAACCTGTAATAAGGATATTAAAAGTAAATGTTCCATTTACAAACACTTCAGAAGCCTAGAAATATGAATACTTAAACTGATTCCATGTAAAGTAGCTACATTGGGTTACTCTGGAAATTAGTTCTTCCATCTTTCCTACCTTCTTTTTGCAGTATTCATAACACTTCAGAAGCCTAGAAATATGAATACTTAAACTGATTCCATGTAAAGTAGCTACATTGGGTTACTCTGGAAATTAGTTCTTCCATCTTTCCTACCTTCTTTTTGCAGTAAGACATCACTTACTAATTGAAGTGTATATACTAGATAGGATACCACCTCATAGAAAAGTGACCATACAGGGAAAAAGTGGTGTCACAGGGTAGCAACATCCTAACTTCACAACTCTAAAAAGACTTTTTTTTCTTTTTAATAAAATTTAAGAAATATTTTGCAACCCCCAAAGCAAAATATATCTATTAAAATACAAAGACATCAAGGTCTGTCCAATTTCCCTTCCTCTTTTTTCACTCTTAACTACATAAAGTGGAAGCTTAATTACCAAGATTCCATTAATTCTTCCTGTAAGTCAAAACATCTACATTAACAATTTACCTGGCTCTTAGCTGCATTTCCAATGGCTCGAGTTCTCGATCCCAAAGATATACAGGCCCTAAATGGGAGAAAAACACAAAGTTTATTTTCAGTGTAGGTTTACATTAATATGCCATTATTCTGCTTCTCCTTATGAAAAAATGAATTAAATGGATTAACATAATCATGTATATTCTAAAAATAGATTAATGAACATCAGAATTTTGCATATTTTTGTTTCATAAGTAATGGAACAGTGGTCAGAATAAAGGTTAGAATTTTCAGAATAAATGCTAATACCTGGAGATGCTATGTTGGCCCCCAAAATTATTTTTCAAATTCTACTGGTTATGACCTACTAAAAAAATTAACTGAGTTCAATAAGGCCAGGTTGAATGAATCTAAATCCAGGCTCTATAATCTTGTAGAAATTACCTAACCATTATTTGTCGCCGTTTCCCATCTGGAAGATAATGATGATAATAATACCTACTCACAGGGTTGTGTGAGGATTAAATGAATATAGACAATGCTTTGAACACTATCACTGCTTTTTAATTACTGTATTTAGATATAATTTTAAGGCAAATGTAGAGCAATATTTTCATCAAAATATCATTTCATGTTAAAATTCAAGAAAGTGTTTCTATGATTTTAGTTGTAATTACAGGTTATTATTCACTCAACCAATAAATATTTACAAGCATTGTGGGCATACTAGCTACCATCACTGCCGCTGGAGAATTTATAGTTTACTGAAAAAAATCAGCATATAGAACTGTGATACACTAACAAAAAAGAATAATTACTTCTATATGATTAGGCTTAGGAAAAGCAAGTAAAAGAGGTGATTTGTGAATTAAGATTTGAAAGACAAAACATTTTAATAGCCATCTGTCTTGTTCAAAAGGACATTTCTGGTATGTAAGTATACATCTATTCTCAATATGATAACCAGAGTGATCCATTTAAAGACTAAGGTCATGAAATTCCCCTGCTGAAAATCCTCCAATGGTGTCTTGTCTCACAAAGCAAAAGCTTAAGTGTCCCCAACAGCCAATAAAGTCCTTTCTGGTCTGGTCCTTGGCTGCTCTACCCTGTAGCTTCAATCTAGGTACACTGGTCTCCTTGTTATTTCTAGAATAGGGCAAGCACACTTCTTCCTCAGGTCCTTTGTACATGCTGTCCTCTATTTCTGGAACACTTCTAAATACACCCATATGGCTTGCACTCACTCTCACTTTTTTCAGGTCTCTGCTCAAACATCAGCTTATAATTAACATCTTTCCTATCTTCTATAAATAACATTTTCTGCTCCTCCCAAACATATACATCTCCTCTGTTTACCCAATTTTATTTTCCTGCAAAATGTATCACCATCTGATACGATTTATTTACTGACTATATCGCCACATAATAGGGCATGAACTCCATGAGGGCAGATAATGCGTGCCCCATTCCCTTGATCTCCACTATCCAATATGGCAGCCATTAGCTATATGTGTGGCTAGTAAAGTTTAACCAAAATAAAAAATTCAGTTCCTCAACATTATTCACATTTCAAGTGCTCAACAGCGAACTTTCAAGGGCTTAACAGGCATAAGTGGCCGGTGGGTATACAGAGAACAGAATACACACAGAACAAAAAAGATATACAGTAGAATACAAAGTTCTACTGTATAGTACTGGCTTTGATCATTATCTGGCAATATACTAAAGACACTTATTGAATGAATAGAAAGATGGCTCCTAAGGGTAATGCGTATTTAGAGACTAGGGGGAATACAACTTGGCAGTTTCATTTGACACTGTGATAGATACTTTCAGGATTAGATTATACAGGGCCTCAAATGACAGATTATAAATTTGAAATTTATTTCATTAGGTAAAGGGAATTCATTAAAGTCTTCTGAACAATGAAGAGAACATTTCTTACCCATATGTAAGACAAAAAAAAAAAAAAAAAGGAAAAAATCCCAGAACAGTGTTGTTTTTTTAAACATTTATTTTTGAGACAGACAGAGAGTATAAGCAGCAGAGGGGCAGAAACACAAGGAGACACAGAATCCAAAGCAGGCTCCAGGCTATGAGCTGTCAGAACAGAGCCCAACATGGGGCTCAAACCCACGAAGTGTGAGATCATGACCTGAGCTGAAGTCAGATGCTTAACCGACTGAGCCAGCCAGGCGCCCCCAGTACAGTGTTTAAGGGTTGAACAATACACTGTTATATTGGGGACTACTGCATTTTAAAGGAGGGCAGTTAAGTTCATTTAGTTAATTTAACAGATTCTGGTTGAGTAATTATGCCTGGCACTCTTGTTAGAGGGGGAAAAATCGTGGTTTTGGCTCTTGGAACTTACAAGTGCTATAGACTCACAAATGAAAGTAAACTAGGTGCTACAACAGAAGGTATACATAGTGCTATAAGAGTACATAACAGGGGTGCCTGTCTGGCTCAGTTGGTTAAACGTCTAACTCTTAGTTTAGGCTCAGGTCATGATTTCGAGGTTTGTGAGTCTGAGCTCTGCATCAGGCTCTGTGCTAACAGTGCAGAGCCTGCTTGGGATTCTCCCTCTCCCTCTCTCCCTCCCTCTGCTAGCACTGTCTCTGTCTCTCTCAAAATAAATGAACAAACTTAAAAAACAAAAAAACAGTAGGTAACAGAATTGACCTAGAGGAGGAGGATCAGGAAAGGCTTACCCAAGGAAATGATGAGATTTGGAGGAAGAGTAAATGATAAGGGGGTGGAAGTAAAGGAGCTTTGGCAGAGATCATTTTGGCCACAGTGTGACCTGATGGGACAAAGGCTAGAAGTTACCAGTAATCTTTATTCAGGGTGATGGCAGTTGAGACAGGGGGAGAAGGAATTAAGAGATACTTAGGAGGTAAAACTCAAAGGACTTGGTGACAGACTGTATCTTCACTGTCCAATATGGTAGCCACCAGTCACATGTGATGTGACTGGTATGATTTGAAATGTACTTATTTTAGGTGCGAAAACATACTCTGGACTTTGAAGATTTAGTATTTAAAAAGGAATATAGGGGCACCTGGCTGGCTCAGTCGGTTAAGCGTCCGACTTCGGCTCAGGTCATGATCTCACAGTTCGTGGGTTCTAGCTCCGTGTCGGGCTCTGTGCTGACAGCTCAGAGCCTGGAGCCTGTTTCAAGTTCTGTGTCTCCCTCTCTCTCTGCCCCTCCCCTGTTCACGCTCTGTCTCTGTCTCAAAAATAAACAAACATTAAAAAAAAAATTTAAAAAAATAAAAATATAAAATATCTCATTGATTTTAAAATACGGAAATAAGATTCTGGATATATAGAATTAAATCAAATATATTAAAATTAATTTCACCTGTTATCTTTTTAATGTAACTACTAGAACATTTATGCATGTGGCTAACATTTTTACTGAACAGTGCCGAAACAGGTAAGAGCTCTGAAGAGGCAAGTATCAAGACTAATGTCTAAGTTTCTCATTTGCATACGAGGGTAGAGAGTGGTGCCATTTAAAAAAAAAATTTTTTTTTTAATGTTATTTTTGAGAGAGAGAGAGAGAGAGAGAATGCGAGCAAGGAAGGGGCAGAAAGAGAGGGAGACACAGAATCCAAAACAGGCTCCAGCCTCTGAGCCGTCAGCACAGAACCTGACACGGAGCTTGAACTCACAAACTGCGAGATCATGACCTGAGCCAAAGTTGTGGATGCCCAACTGACTCAGCCACCCAGGTGCCCCCAGAGGGTGCCATTTAATGAGCCAGAAAACACTGTGAGAAGAACAGGTTTGAGGATGGACCATCACAAGTGCTAATTTGGATATGCTGAGATTGAGGTACATTTGAGACATCCAAGCAAATCATCTTCCAAATAATTCAGTTCAACATAGTCCCCAACAGAAGAGATTTTGCATACCCAATATGGTTATCTATGTGGAGGTTGGCATTCCATCCTTCAGTTCATCAGAGAAAATATGGATTTGCCGTCTCTTAGACTACTTTATTATAATCTTTCTCTCAATTCCATTATTTGGACACACTTACGAACATTTAAAATTTTTCAATACTAGGCTACCATCACTTGAGTGTACCGAAAATCTTATTCAGTTGATTTTTAAGAACTTACCTTCTGTTAGAACGCTAGTATCAAATAACATTGATTCAACTATAATTTACTAAGTGCTAGATTCTTTGAACTATGCTGCACACATACCACTTCACAGAAAAACTGAACAGTGAGTTTCCATTATTATTCTCTAAGTTAAAAAACAACTTTAAAGTTGAAACAATTTAATGTTATAGCTTGAAAATACCCAGTTACCATATGCAGAAAACCTTCCTCACATAGCTAAAAGGCTTCAAATTCCTTCAATTTCTTTCAAAAAGATTTTTGAATGCAATCATTAAACAAATACTTGCTAAATATTTTCAGAAAAATAAAAATACCTAGTATCTCTCAAAACTTTTACCTGACTTTACTAACACCAAGGGAAATAAACACATTATACCACACTTCAGCCTACATAAGTGTTTTTATAAAGTAGTTTCAATAGTTTAATATTCAATAGTTTACCCAAATGTATACCACAATAATTTATTTATATTATACTTTCTATGGTTTATTTCAACTCTTTAGAAATTCCATTTTATACCTAAAAACAAACAAAAAAATACAGGGTTTACGATGCCCCTTAAATCTTTATTTTTTTTAATTTATTTTTTTAATGTTTGTTTATTTTTGAGACAGAGAGAAACAGAGCATGAACGGGGGAGGGTCAGAGAGAGGGAGACACAGAATCTGAAGCAGTCTCCAGGCTCCGGAGCGGTCAGCACAGAGCCTGACGCAGGGCTTGAACTCACGGACTGCGAGATCACGACCTGAGCCGAAGTCGGACGCTTAACCGACTGAGCCACCCAGGCACTGTGCCCCTTAAATCTTTAATTTTCAAAGTGATATTGCCACCCTAGCGGTAGTCCCAGATTCTCAGAGAATGCCAAAAATTCTAAACAAACAATGTCTAAATGTCCTATGTCACTAAATGTCCTATGTCACTTTTAACAAAGGAGGGGTATAAAAACCAAATGACAGGTGATACTTTAAGAAAGCTGTATTTGTATCTTCCCTTAAAACTAAAGATTAACTTTCTTTCTCTCTTATAAAGTCTATTTTTATAAGGCCAAAACCAATCAGGTTGGAGAAAACACATACTGTCAACAGACTATGAGACTTCTCATTCTCACCTAAGAGGTCCATTCTCTTTAAATTTGTTTACTTCTTTGTCAATCTCCACTAAGAATTCAAAGCCTCTTGATTTTACCACTTTGATTTAAAAAATAGCCCTATTTTAAAAATGTTCAGCTTTCCCTTGCCAATTTCCCTAAGATCACAATTATTATCAAGCACATGCTAAGAAAACAATGGCTGAATTAATGATGATATGAGAGGGCAATCAACTGGTTTAAATCAGGGGCTCCTGAGATGGCAGTAGCACCCTTCCCCCATCCCCCCAACTCCTCACTCCCAGACAGACAACCAAAAATGCATCTTTAGATATTGTCAGATGTACCCTAAGAGGCAAAATCTCTAACTGAGAACCACTGCTTTATAGCATCATTTTCCAAATACTGTTCTGTGGAATATAATTCCTTGGAGGTTCAAATAAATTGAGGAAAACATTCTTTCCTTGGAATGTTTCAATGCCTATAAACAAATTAACAGATCTGAGAAGTTTTGCTGTAAAGAAAACATCTGGTTATTATTTCCCAAGGTTAACTATCTGGAAAAAAAAAACTGCCCTAGAAGGAAGTGGGGGAGGAATGTTCTCAAAAGAACTTATGGTTGCCATTTGCTTTCTAGCTTGCTACTTAGAAAAATAAGACTCCTAGGCATATATGATTTAGTAATAACAAAAACTTTCCAGTCTTTCAATATGGTCAACGGATAAAAATTTTTTAACATATAAAAAATAAAAATTTAATTCCAAATGCTTTTAGTGTATGTGCCTAGTTCATAAATAAATTGGTTCACAACTTGAAACTATTAACAGAAATCACATGAACACTTACAGTTGACTCTTGAACAATGAGGGAGTTAGGGGTGCTGAATCACTGCACAGTTGAAAATCCATGTATAATTTTTGACTCCCCACTTAACTACTAATAACCTACTGCCTTAGTGGTAACAACTGATTAACACATATTGTGTGTTATATGGTTATATGTATTAAACACTGTATTCTTACATTAAGCTAGAGAAAAAAGAAATATTAAGAAAATTATAGGAAAGAAAAAATATATTCATGGTAGTGTACTGTATTTGTCAAAAAAAGTCCACATTAAGTGGGGACATGCACAGTTCAAACCCATATTGTTCACGGGTCAACTATACATAGGAAGACATATTTAAAAAGCTAATTAGTCATATTAAATAAGATATATTTAACTGAAAAGCTGATTATCTTAAAATTCAACAGGTCAAATTCTAAACAGCAATGCACAATAATTTTAAAGTTCTTTCAATTACGAATGCCTAGACAAGGGATTTGCAAATTATCATTTGCCACCTGTTTTTGTAAACAAAGCTTTATCAGAACACAGCTATGCTGATTAATCTGTATTGTAGTGACCACATACATACTAAAGACTACCAATAGCATGTTAAACACCTTAAACTCACAATAGATAATATGTAATTTGTACTTATCATTCCTTGCCTTCTAGAAACTTTTCAGAATTTCTCACCCACAAATTCAAGGCAATAACTAGAGACTCATTTTATCATTGAAAATATTCATAGTAAAAAATTTTACAGTCCTAGCTTTGGCCATGCTAATGTATGAGCCATCTGCCTTTCCACTTCTCTCAACACAATTAAAAACAAAAAAGGCAAAGGTATTCATTGAATTTTTGTTTTTGTCAACAGCAAAATAACAATTTGAAATGTCCACTAATGTAGTGCATCAATGGAATGCTGTACAGCCATTTAAATAAATTAGGTAAATTAGGTCAGAATAGCTAAAATCAACAACACAAGAAACAATAGGTGTTGGAGAGGATGTGGAGAAAGGGAACCCCTCTTGCATTGTTGGTAGGAATGCAAACTGGTGCAGCCACTCTGAAAAACAGTATGGAGGTTCTTCAAAAAGTTAAAAATAGGGGCGCCTGGGTGGCGCAGTCGGTTAAGCGTCCGACTTCAGCCAGGTCACGATCTCGCGGTCCGTGAGTTCGAGCCCCGCGTCAGGCTCTGGGCTGATGGCTCGGAGCCTGGAGCCTGTTTCCGATTCTGTGTCTCCCTCTCTCTCTGCCCCTCCCCCGTTCATGCTCTGTCTCTCTCTGTCCCAAAAATAAATTAAAAACGTTGAAAAAAAAATTAAAAAAAAAAAAAAAAAAAAAAAAAAAAAAAAGTTAAAAATAGAACTTCCCTATGACCCAGCAATTGCACTAGCAGGTATTTACCCAAAGGAGCTAGAGAGTATTATGTTAATATTATGTTATTAATTTTATGTTATTTATGTTATTATGTTATTAATATTAATTAATATTAACTGTATTATGTTAATACAGTCAGAGAAAGACAAATACCGTTATGATTTCACTCATATGTGGAATTTAAGAAACAAAACAAATGAGCATAAGAGAAAAAAAAGAGGCAAACCAAGAAACAGATTCTTAACTACAAAGAAGAAACCGATGGGTTACCAGAGGGGAGGTGGGTGGGGGGATGGATTAAATAGATGATGGGGATTAAGAGTTGTGATGAGCACTGGGTGTTGCATGGAAGTGCTGAATCACTGAATTGTACACCTGAAACTAATATTACACTGTACATTAACTGGAAATTTAATAAGAACTTTCTTATAAAAATTTTTTTAAATGAGGTAAATTAGACCCAAATGCACAAGTTTGAGATGTCCACACTATATTCTGAAAAAAATATTGCAAAATATAATGTAATTCTACTTTTGCTAAAAAACAAATAGAAAAACATCCCAGTTATGTATGCATATTCATACATTTGTAATAAACCTAGAAACATACACACTGAAGTTTACTAGGTGGTTGGGAAAAGACAAAGGAAATTTACTTTCTGGTTTGCATTTAAAATATTTTTAATCAAAGTTAACATAAGCTCATAGTAAAACATACAAAACCAATTCATATGGTACAAAGAGTATTTAAATAAAATGTAAAAGCCTCCCCTCCCTCCCAATCCCCAACAACTGCTATCATCATAAAAAGTCCTCCTACCCAACTATCTACCATTAACCTCTGGAGTTTGGCATTTCCTACGTATAAAACTGTTTATTTTTAATACCCCAAAGTAAATGATTTCTACGTGTGTACACTGAAAAAGACGTCTCAATGTAACATATAAATAACATATTGCTACATTTTCAGATTATTCATACACTGATAAAGGGAAATAGGGAAAAAGGAAGACAGAAAACCAGAAAACAAGATACGAACTCTGATCATATAGAATTTATATAAACTACACTTAACAAAAATCTCTTGAAATAGTTTCACTTTTCCTTACTGTAAAATAGGTTCACAAAAATTCAAAACATTACAGTCTATGTATTAAAAGCACATCTTCCTTAATTCTACTCACAAGAAATATGCATTGTTTGTAGTTTATTGTCTTCCGTACTGCTTTCCCCCATATGCTTGTACTAACATATTTTGTGTTGTGTAATTTTATGAATTTTTTAAACGAAATAAGATTTTTTACATGCTCTTAAAATAACTTAAAAGCATATTAAAGCATTTTAAAACAGTATTTCTTAGAAACTAGCCAAAAATTGATGAATTTATTGATATTAGAGCAAAGATGCTTCTCAGCCAAATAATGTGCTCGTTATTCCTCATTATGTTAATCTGGATATACAATCCTTATGCCAATGGATAATGGAGGACACTGAGGTTCTGGGGTCAAAGAGGCCTGAAACTGAATCCATTCCATTGCTTACAAGTTCTTGGCAAAACATTTAAGTTTGCTTTAGGCTTCTTATGAAGGAGGGGGAAAAAAAAAAAAAAGCTAGTATTACCAAACACAGAGAATTGATGTAGCATGTATAACAATGGAAGCCCAATGCTTGGCACATAGCAATCGCTATTATCAACAAAGGCAGAGTGTTTTAGCTGATTACGTGCTTTAATCTAATAGTGAATGAGGATTCTTGGCTGCAGTTTTCTTTTCCCCTGTAAGAAACTAATCACTTTGATATAATTAAGCCTGGGATAGAAATTCCAATCCCCACATCTATATGCTTAATTGAATAATACAAACTTATCTAAAAATGTGCATACTCAGTAATCCTACTTCTAAGAATCTGAAGGAATTAAAGGTTAAAAAATTTAGTTCCAAAATAGCTACTGCAGTATGGCTTATTCCTCAATGTCCAAAAAGGGATGGATTAAAGAAATGATTATACAAACACTGAAACTAATGGTATAGAAATATGTTTTACATAGAAAGAGGTTACCCAACAGGCTATAAAGTATAATCTATCCTTGAAACACAGAGAAAATACTCTAAGTTTTATTTCTGGATGGAGGAATTACAATTCTTACTTTCGTCTTTTAATGTGCCTGTACTTCTTTTGTTTTATTTTTTAATTTTTTTTAATGTTTATTTATTTTTGAGAGACAGACAGAGTGAGAGCAGGGCAGGGGCAGAGAGAGGAGACACAGAAAATAAAGCAGGCTCCAGGCTCTGAGCTGTCAGCACAGAGCCCAATGTGGGGCTCAAACCCATGGACTGTGAAATCATGACCTAAGCAGAAGTCGAAAGCTTAACCGACTGAGCCACCCAGGCGCCCCATAATGTGCCTGTATTTCTACAATGAACATGTACTATTATGTGTACTTGTTTTAAATAAGAAAATGTTCTGAAATTAATTTTTTCCTCTAACTTATGCATGTTAATTTCCTTCTCCCTCTTCAGTTTATGCACAAGAGGAGAAGAGCAGCGAGTACAAGCATTCCACCTTTACAGAAGGGGAATCTGAAGAACAGGTTAAATTACTTGTTCTCGGTCCCTTAATTGTAGGCCAAAACTTAATTATCTTTTCCATTAAACCGTCCTTCTTGGTTTATACACGGGAGCTTCCCATGTATACATACATAATCAAGTCTGTTAATGAAACGAATGTAAAAAAGTATAAATGCCAAAACCAAATAACTTAAATGGAACACTTCCTTCTTCTTTCTGCAAGAAATTCTTTCCTTTCCTCTTTCTGGAAATACCTATGTCTCACTACCTTGGTGTCAGCAACTGGAATATAGAAAAAAAAGTTTTTGAAGAGCTAGTTTATATGTAACATTAAATACTGTAGCGTTTCAGAAAAGTTACAGGTTATCTAATAGCTATGCTTTTTGCAAGATAAGTATTCAATAAATAAAGGTCCAGGTATCTGGAAAAGCTATGTTTTCACTCAATAATTTAAGCTCCACAGTAAATACAGTGTAAAAACAAACTACAGTGATGTATTAGTTCAGCAACAAAAGATTCTGAATAACAGTACACAGCCATGAAAAAGGACAGAGTTGCTGATGCAAGCTAAGAATACAAAACTTCCACCTGACCGATTTTCTCATTTGGATTTGGTTCATTCTAGATATTAGTAGTGGCTCTTACACACAGATCAGAAATATCATATTAAATCTCAGCCACACAGAATTAGCCAATGTGCTTAAGAATAGTAGTAAAGAGACTTCTAGAACATGAAAATGAGCACCCTAATTTTTAAAGAACACTGTTAAGTCTGGCCAGGTTCTTTAGAGGGTCATGGACTCACTACTAAGACATCTGAACTCGGAAATACAGTACGTCTTACAGTTCCAGTTTCTGATCTTTTAGGATAAGGCTTTAAGGATTAGGGGAATGTTCATCCTACCCGTCACTTTTTTTCCACGGGCTAAGTCCCTGAAGCCAGAGACTGTCCCCATTAAACCTCTACTCTGCTGAAAGAGGACAGTGGAATTTACTGGTTCTTTTCTGGCAGCCTGTATCTGTTGTGGTGCTAAACAAGATCTGGCAGACATGAAGTCATAAATGAGTTCACAATTACTGCCTCAGCCTCTCATTGTGCATAAAGGTTGGAAAAAGATGTAAAATAAAGCAAGCATTGTAACAGTACTATGCTCATATTTGAGAATTTAAACATGCAAATTTTACATGGATGTACATGCACAGAACATAATAAATGTATCTAGAATAAGATGGTATAAAACCCTTTGGAATATTCTTGAAAGAAACCAAAGCATATACTGCTTCAAGTAAGCTACTCTTCAACATCTCCTTGACATTTTTTAATTATTCATAAAAGTATAGTAATTTTATCATTTTAAAGGGTTAGTTTAACACTGATCTTAAGATTAGTCTTATATTTACATAAATATTACATTTTGGAGAGTCTAATTAATGTTTACTTTTCCACACAAAGTAAGATATGAACAGTTGGTTTGTTCATAAAACTACGGGTAACAGAAGCCAACAATAAAAGGCTAGTTTTTCATATTCCTGTCTTAATTATTCTTTGTCTAATTATCCTTTGCCAACAAACTTCGCAGAAGAGAGAAACAATGGAACATGTGGAAACATGTTTCCGTGACATAATGCCACTCCTAAGTCTTTCATCAACTGTTCATAAAAGAATCACTTCACAGTCATGTTTATACAGGACAGCCTCCTGATCCTTCTACGATTCATTCTGCACAAATACGCTTTTGATAGGTTCTAGCTGCACCGCTTTCCATTAACAGACTAACATTACCAACACAGGAGGCCAACAACTCCCATCCCTCACTCCCTCGCTATTAATGCATCATTAACAATACGCCACTGGAAATCGGCTCGATTACCCCGAATTTTCAAGGGCATTGGGGGAAAACGCCGCACACCTTAACAACTTCTCATAAATAAATAAATAAATAAATGCCAGATGACGCTGCAACTCATCTTTCTGATGTGTGCAGTCTAAGTTTTTATTTCTTACTTTTCTGAAAGCTGTCACGCAGAAAGACACGGGGAAAGCAGAAAGGGCAGAATGAACGAAGAATTCTTTACTCAGCTAATGGGAATTGCCCGCCCGCGGCCGATAATCTCAGGCAAACCCCACTAAAGGTAACCAGACATCTTTTCAGAAATTCGTTCAGGATATCGAGATGGTTCCGCACCAACCCCCCAAAACTAAGCAGGCCTGGGGAACAGAGGCGGGGAAGGGGTAATGGGGGCGTGTGTGGTTACAGAATGGTGATTCGAGAACTATGCGAGTTAAGACCCTTGTCCTTGAAGGAAAAGCAGGTTTGCAGTCCGACTCCCACCTGGGCCCGCCAACCTGCGGTCTCTAGAGATTGCAGTTGATGGGCTGCACCTGTCATCACAAGGTTCGGCGCGCATCAGAAGAAACCAGCAGGCAGGACCACGTCGTAGGGTCTGGAGTAAACGTTTGTTAGGGTTGGGGTTATGATCAAGCCAAGACACTTACGGAGTACACCTGTCGCTGTACTCATTGGCGATGGTCTCGATGCCGCCACTCCTTGCTACAGCGATGTAGCAGTTGAGAAAGCCGAGGTCAATGCCAACCACAGACATCCCGCCTCCTAATCGTCGGGGTGCTTGTGCTGAAGCCTCTTGTGCGGGAACAGCGTCCTCTTCTGAGCTCTTGCTCCAGGAATTGGGACTCCTAAGAGAAGCAAAGGAAAAACAACCCGAAGTCCCTACGCATTAAATCTAGGACAGTGCGTCGGGGAGCAGCGGCGGAGATGAAGGCCTCCCTGGCCGCTGCCTCCGCCACCTCGATCTCTCTCCACTGCGGTTCGGCCGCCTCCAACCGGCAGTTACATACGTCTGCGCCTGCGCGCTCGGCAGCCAGGGAGGTGCGCGAGTCTCCTCTCCGCGCCGGAGGCTGCTCCCCGCCTAGACTTCGGCCGCTTCCGTCAGTACTCGGGCAACGGCTGCCCGAGGAGCTGCGGGTTCGAGAAAGATCTGGAAAATGGAGGAGGCTGAGGCAGCCGGGGGTGGGAGGGAGAAGGCGGAGCGGGTAGGATCGGGGAGGATCAGGGAGGAGAGGAGGGGAAGCGAAGGCAGTTTGCTCGCCATCGCGCGGCAGCTGGGAGCACTGCGGCTGGGCTAGGTAAGAGGCCGTCTTCCGGCCCCGCGCTTTGCCGGTGTGTTTTGAAGCACCCCTTTTGGGTTGTTTTGGCAACTAGGGGCACGCCTAATTACAGTGGCTGGATAATGCCCAGGCTTGCCCGAAGTCGGTAGCGCAGGCCGGAAGGCGCTGGCCTGGCGCCGCCTCCTCTCTCTTTCCCACAGAAGGGCTACCCACAGCCAGAGCACCCACCCGTCGGCCTCGCCGCCCCGTGGGGCCCATGTGTCTCCAGCCCACTGCGCTCGCAGTCTGGCCTTCGCGAGATCCTGCCGCGCGCCGCGCCTGGCTCTGTGAGGTGGCGTCCATTGTGCCGCACGGCGGCTGCCTTGTCTCACCTGCCTCCAGGGGCGCTGCCGCTCACGGGGCGGGGGAGAAAGGAGTCCTTTTCATTTCACTAGCTGCAGTTTCTTGTGTGAAAGCAGCTGAACAAATTTTAGGGTTTTATTTTTGCTTACCAGGGCCTGCAATGCCAAAGAACAAACTTAGGCCAAGAAACAAGAGCGCACTGACAACTTTCCCTTCATGTAACTTCTTTACACCATCATAAAGATGCGGTCTCCTCCACTAACCCTCACCTGGGAAAACCAGTATTACAGGAAAGTGACCTTACGGCTGTGTGTCACTATGACACCAGGCAAACTTGTGCCTTCCCTCCATACTCTGCCCTTTGGTCCGCAGAAAAAGAGCCTAGTGTGGTCCAGCTGCTTGCCTTCATTTGATCTGCATCTTTTGTCTATCTGAAAATTAATCAAGTTATAGTTTACACTTACGGAGTTTTACTGTCCTGTTCCTTCTTGTTCAGTTCTTTGTGGGTTTCCTGTTCCTTCTTGTTCAGTTCCTCGTGGGTTCCCTGTTCCTTTTCACCCAATTCTTTGTATGTTTCTTGTTTCCTATTTGTTTCCTTCTTGAAATAGGATTTTTTACCAGATATTTTAATACTGTTCTTGTTCCTACTTGTTCTCTTTTTTAAAGAACCTACACTTTTTACTACTATCAATGCTGCGACTGCAGCAGCAGCAGCTGTGAATATAGCTCCAGCTGCTGTTGCTAAGAGGAACATGAAGTCCATTTTCAACGGTAATACTAAGGAAACTGGAATGTATGGTACTGTTTTGAAACCAGTCTTTTTATATTAAGGAGTCACATCTTTCTCCCATTTCACAAGCACACAGGAGAATGTGTAAGCTCCCAGTTGACGGCGTCCTCGGTCCTCTTCTACGCTGCCAAACTGGGTGGAACGGCCTCCCAGTAGGCAGTGTGGGAGCAGAGTAAGGATTCGGTACTGCCGCCCCCAAAAGAATTCTGGGCCCCCAGCTGTACTGGGCGTCTCATGGCTTCTACCTTTCCTCCTCTGTTGCTTTTTCTGCCATCATCCTTTTGAGCCTACCACCGTCTAGATTTATTCCAGATTTATCCTGAAACTCCCATAGGACCATTTATCTATGCTGTCTGTAAAACTTGAGGATGTGGGAATGATTTTTCTATTTCTATTAAAGAACATTTAAAATACTAAAAAGAAACAGTTGAGGTCAGGAGCAAGGGGTTATCATCGCATTCTTTACTATTACTAGGAGGAAATCATAGTACCTAGTGGCTAAAAGCATGACAAGCTTTGGGGTCACATAGACTTGGATTGTAGTCCCAGGCTCACCTAATTTGTAGTGGTAGGACCTTGCCAAATGACTTAACACTCAAGGTTCAAAATCTGTTAAAGACAAATACACCTACTATGTTGTTTTTTTATTATTAAATAATGTAAGCATAACAATAGTGCTTAGTTGGCACCAAAAAGGTCAAAAAATGGAAGTTATGCCTAGCCATTGCTAGAATATAGGAATATTGACTTATTTACATTGATCCATATATACAGCAGCCTTGCTGTACTCTCATAAATCTAGTATTTGTAAAGTTTCTTGGACTCTGTGTATAGAATCATGTGGCCTAGGACATAACTAATCTTTTTTTCATTTTTAATCCTTTACCTGTTTTTTTCTTAATTATGTTGCCTGAAGTCTCTAATATGATGTTGAATATGAGCAGTAGTGATAAGCATATTTATCTTGTGCCTAACAAATACTTCCGTGTTTTTGATGTAAGTTAAAATTATCCTCTTTTCCTGTTTGCTAAGAGTTTTTCTCCTAAGTGGACATTGAAACTTAACAAAGGTTATTTATCTATTGGTATGATCTTTTTCTTTTCCCTTAATCTGTTAATGTGAATATTAATAGATTTTTCTAATATCCTTGTGTTCCTGGTATAAACCAGCTACGTTATGATATTCTGATTATTTTTAGATCTATTGGATTTGGCTTGTGCTTATTTTATTTAGAATGTTTGCATTTTAAATAAATTTTCCTTTACTCATCTTGTTGATATCAGGATTATACTAGCCTCATAGAATTTGAGACATTTCCTCTCTTTATTCTTTTGCAAAGGTTTGGTAAAATATGCCTGTAAACCATTTTGACCTTGAGCTTATGAGGCTTATGACCACTGGTTAAAATTCTTTAGTAGTTATAGTCTATGTTTTCTATTATTTCTTGAATTAATATTGATTTGTGTTTTTACAGAAAATTTTCCGTGCCGTCTAAGTTTTCACATTTGCTATCATTGTTGATTACTCACTTATGAGTTTTGCAAATCTCTTCTGCAGTTATATGTCCATTTTTTTTTCATTTTTTTTAATGTTTATTTTTGAGAGAGAGAGAAAGAGAGAGTGAACAGGGTAGGGGCAGAGAGAGAGGGAGACATAGAATCTGAAGCAGGCTCCAGGCTCTGAGCTGTCAGCATATAGTCCAAGGCAGGGCTCGAACTTGGAAGTAGCGAGATCATGACCTAAGTGGAAATTGGGCCCTCAACGGACTGAGCCACCCAGGCATCCCTCCATTTTCTCATTCTTAATATTGTTTATTTGAATCTTTTTTTTTTTTTTTTTCTTGGTTCCTATCACTGGTGCTTTGTTACAATGTCTTTGTTTTCTACTTCATCTGCTGTTTATTATTTCCTTCTATATTTTTATGTTTACTTTGTTCTTTTTCTCCTGAGGTGTCTCCTAGGTGTTAAACTCCTGAGTTTAACACCTAGCTCATTAATTTTCAGTCTTTCTTATTTTTTAATACACGTATTTGCAGTCATAAATTTCCTTCCAGATACCATTTTAGTTGAATCTCTACCTGAATTTTCAAACAACTGAGATAGAAGAACAGGCGATGGATATAAAAATATCAGCATGAATACTGGTAAAACATTACAGAAATGTATGCATCTATAGGCTTGTGATTATTGCACCCCAGAATTAAGCAGATTTATCTAGAAGGAGATAGACTGCCCCTCTAAAAATCCAAGGAGGAATAGACCAGAATGTGCGTAGGCTCTCAAGAAAAGTGAGAACAAGGCCAAATTACTCCCCAATTCATCAAGTTAAGTCACTTTTCCCATGAAAAGCTCTTTTGTAGCCAGTGCTCATTTAGGTTTACCAATATATTTACCAATTTGTTTACTTTGTTGTTTGTTGTATCCCACTCTTTTCTGGGTTCAGTTTTTCAGTAATTCTTTAAATAAAGGTCTCTGATTGAACTTAAGTTTTTGTTCTCAAAAATCTTTTCTTAACCTAATTTTTGAATAATAATTTAGCTGTGTATAGAATTCTTGACAGTTACCTTCCCTTATTTTTTTGGCATCCATTATTATTGAAGAGACTAAATATTGTTTTTAATTTTTTTCTAACGTGTATTTATTTTTTGAGACAGAGAGAGACAGAGCATGAATGGGGAAGGGTCAGAGAGAGTGGGAGACACAGGATCTGAAACAGGCTCCAGGCCCTGAGTCGTCAGCAGAGAGCCCGACGCAGGGCTCGAATTCACGGACTGCGAGATCATGACCTGAGCCAAAGTCGGCCGCTTAACCGACTGAGCCACCCAGGTGCCCCTAAATATTGTTCTTTTGAAAATCATGAGTTTGTCTTTTTTTTTTTCTTTGATATTTGGCAGCTTAATTACGATGTGTCTGGGTATGGATTTCTAAAAGTTTATTCAGAGATTTTTGTTAACCTGAGGATGAATGGATTTTTTAGGTTCTGGAGAACTCTCAGACATTATCCCTTTGATAATTGCTTCTCACCCCTTCTTTTCAGTTTCTTTTGGATCTCCTATTAGAATGTGTAGGGTCTCTCTATTCTAACCTCTATGACTCTTATTAGCCTTTCTTTGTCATCTATTTTTAATTTCGAGCACTCTACCATTTTTAGACGTTAATTTTCAAACTTGTCCTTTCATACGGTACTGTTTTCATCATTTCTCTCCCTTCAAAAAATCTATTAATCACTTTAAACATTCTAATTTTATAGTCTCTTTTAGAATATTTTATCACATTTTTAGTTCTTGGGTGCTAATTCTTTTATGTGCCAACTCTGCCACATAGTGCTTTCTTGTTTCCTCGGTATGAATTATATTTTGACCATAAATTCACCTTCACTGAGGCTACTTTTTCTGTGGGAATTTTTGTGTACCCTGGGTCATAGAAGTATCCTAGAAAGCTTTTGTATTTTTTTTGTCAGAACCCTGAGGAGTCTCACTAGTGTCAGAACAGTTCTAATTTTTCAGTTTGGAGTTCATATATCATACAGATAGTGTTTATGTATATAATACAGTTGACCCTTGAACAACATGGATTTGAACTGCACAGATCTATGTGGATTTTTTGGTTAACTACAGAATCATACTGTAAATTTATTTTCCCTTAAGATTTTCTCAGTAAGATTTTTTTCTCCAGCTTTATTGTCAGAATACAGCATATAATACATATAACATGAAAAATATGTGTTTATCAACTATGTATCAGTGAAGATTCCAGTCAATAATAGGCTATTAGTTAAGTTTTTGGGAAATCAAAAATTATACATGGATTTTCAACTATGCAGAGGATTGGCACCACTAGCTTCCACATTCATTAAAAGGTCAACTGTACTTTGTGCTGGCACAAACCTGGGTGTTTTGATTTCTCACAGATGACTTTTTTCCTACTCACTGCTTTGAAATGGTTGTCAATCCTCTTGTCTACTATATCTGGGGTCTATTTTCTTAATCTCTCTCACTTATATATGGAATTTCAGAAACAAAACAGATGAACATAAGGGAAGAAAAAGAGGCAAACCATAAAAGAGACTCTTTACTAGAGAGCACAAACTGAGGGTTGCTGGCAGGGAGGGGGCTAGGGTAAGGGTTAAATGGGTGATGGTTATTAAGGAGGGCACTTATGATTGGGCACTGGGTGTTATACATAGAGGATGAATGAATCACTGAATTCTACTCCTGAAATTAATATTACACTATCTGTTAACTAGAATTTAAATAAAAATTGAAACAAATAAAAAACATATGGAAATAGCCATATGCTTAACGCTTTCAAAAAAAAGAAAAAAAACCCTACTCCTTCCAATCTTTCAGTACGCATGATGAGTTCAGTTTCAGTCCCCTTACTTTACTAGGGCCCAAGCTCATAATTCCTATCTACATGTGGGTGTCAAAACTACCCTTAGGTCTGTACATGTTTCTGAATCCTGTGAGAGGCTATGCAGTGTTAGCTCTCAGCAATGTTCCTAGCCATATCTTTGTTGCTGACATATAGTATTTCCCTTTTTATTAAAAAAAAATTTCTTTTGGATATATTTTATCCAATATGTTCATGTTTGTAAGGGAAGGTATCTGTGTAAATTCAATTTGCCATATTGCTAGATATTTAGCTCTTATACTTGCAATAAATATTTAATCCAGAATTTCTTTTATTAAAAAAATTTTTAATGTTTATTTTTGAGATAGACTGAGACAGAGTGTGAGCAGGGGAGGGGCAGAAAGAGAGGGAGACAGAATCTGAAGCAGGCACCAGGCTCTGAGCTGTCAGCACGGAGTCTGACATGGGGCTTGAACTCACAAAATGTGAGATCATGACCTGAGAGCTGAAGTCAGATGCTCAACCGACTGAGCCACCCACGCAACCCTTTGATCCAGAATTTCTACTTCAACTGGATTATTGCAATAATTTGCTTCCTGTTCTTTTTTACATTGTCTTTCTCCTATTAATAGTAACAAGCTATCTTCCTAAAGTACTGCTTTGACTTTGTTATTTACTTCTTCAAAAAATTAGTGATGGTTCTCCACTGTGTAAATTCTTCACTCTGGCATTGAAAGCCTTTCACAGTTTGACCAATTTATTTTTCCAACCCTATTTCCTATCACTTTTCTACATCTATTGTTTTATCTCAGCCAGCTTGACCACTTACTATTGTTCAAGTATGACAAGTTTCTCCAAGCTTTTGTGCCACTGTCTTTCTCTGGAATGTAGCTCAAATTTTACATGCTTTATTAAAATCTTCAAGGGGGGCCTGGGTAGCTCAGTTAAGTGACCAACTTCGGCTCAGGTCATGATCTCATGGTTCATAAGTTCAAGCCCCATGTCAGGCTCTGTGCTGACAGCTCAGAAACTGGAGCTGCTTTGGATTCTCTTTCTCCCTGTCTCTCTGCCCCTTCCCTGCTCGCACTCTGTCTCTTTCTCTCAAAAATAAATAAACATTAAAAAATTTTTTTTTCAATAAAAATTAAAAAAAAATCTTCAATATTGTTTAAGATCCAGTGTAAGGTATCATGAAGCCTCCAAGACTGCCTCAAGTTAACTTTGTTTCCTTCCTTTTCTAGCACTTTGTACCTTTCTTTCTTACGACCTTTTTTATATTCTGTCTTCCACCAGTTGTTTTGTCCATTTTACTAGATTATAACTTCTAGATTATGACCTTTACAAGATTATGAGGGTATGGAATGTATTTGTTTTTGTATACTTTAAAACTAGTCAAGGCCTTGAACTAGAGAGTGCACAATAGTTATAAAATAGGTAGGAAATTCACTCTAACAATAAATGCTATAGTAGAGATTTGCATTAGAAGTCTAGAAGCTTCTGTGTTTGAAGGGCTAAAAATGGGACACTTGTCTGAAGGCAGGAAGCAGGAAGATCTTCACAGAGGCCACTTTAGAATTGTGCTTTAAAAAATGAGTAACTCTCAAGGTGGATAATGAAAAGGAAATAATGGGCAGAGGGGGGAAAAAGTACAAAAAAGGTAAATGACACTGAAAAATAAGGTGCAGTGGCAGAGAGGCATCAACAGCATGCCATATTTGGGGAATCAGAGGTTACTGTTAAGCCTACAATGCCTAGGACAGATATGATGTACAGCTGAAGTCTAGAGCTAGATCACAAAGGATACTCTATGCCACACTAAGAATAAGAAGTCTTTCGTTTACCCTGTAGGCCAGGTGTTTACCTTTTCAAGAATGAAGACAGTTTTTTTTAAGTTTATTTATTTTGAAAGACACAGAGAAACTGGGGGGTGGGGAGGGCAGGGAAGGGTAGAGAGACAGAATCCCAAGCAGGCTCCGAGCTGTAAACGCAGAGCCTGATGTGGAGCTCGATCTCAAGAACCATGAGATCATGACCTGAGTAGAAATCAACTGACTGAGCCACCAGGCACCCCAAAGACATATTTTTAATGTACAAAAAATTATGCCTCCCAAAGTAACTTTTTTTTTTTTTTAGCATTTATTAGAATAGTATGTTCATGTACCATGAGTTCTAGGATACTTCAAAATATACTTGTATTTTGCTAATCCCTAAAGCTTGTACATATATGAACAAAAAAACTGCTACATATACATAAAATCTGACTTTAAAATTCAATTTTCAATTTCAATTGGAATATGGACTCCTAAATTACTTGCAAAAACTGCCCCCCAACCTCACCCAATCCTGATGACCCACAAGTCAGGAAGTACTACTATAAGATATTTAGAAACACTGAAATAGATGGAGACTGACATGATCAGATTCAGAGTTTAAAAAATACTTTGGTGGCAGTGTTAAGAATGGATTAGAGCAAGGTGAGACTGGATACACAATGGTCACTTAAAAGACTGTGGTAGACTACTAGTTATTTTTAAAAAACTATTATTTTGTTTTGTACACATGGCTGCTCAACTGCAGACTATTATTTCTCATCTTCTTTGTAACTAAAGCCATGTGACTAAAGTCACCAGTGTGTATATATGTAACATGAGCAGCTTCCACCTTACTTGGTTAAAATCCCTTCCACCTGCCCTGATTTAATTTTCCCTTTTCCTGTAAATGGAAACACAGATTACCCAGAGACCCAACTTTGACTATGCAAATGAGTACAAAGCTCTAGGACAGAGGTTCTTTAGCAGGGGTGGGGGGCAGTCCCCGTGTTCCCAAGGGATCCACAGACAGAATTAAGGGGGGGGGGCAGTGTTTTAAATTAACCTTTAACTAAAAGTTAACATTTGTTTCAATCATGAATATAGGCACAAATCACTGAAGTATTAATAGTATGTGATTTTTCCCAGCAATAGAAATCAGATATTTGCATACATTATAACTGTTGGATATATAATTTCAAACATTTATGGGCATCAATACTATGAAATTATGGTAATTATTAGACCACTGTACCTTGTTATGTGTTAAAAAGAAGCACCTATTTCTATATCACAAATTTGTACTTTTATATATTTTAATAGCCATATTTCAAATACTGTTTCCTTTGTAATTCTGTGTATTGTATTTTATTCATTTAACACTATTACAAGGGATCCACAGGCTTTAGATTGCCAAAGGTATCCACAGCATAAAATGGTTAAGAATCTCTGTTCTAAGATATCAGAGCAAAAAGTCTGAAGGAAGGTGGGTCTCTGAAGGAGTTCATAGACCAGATACCCTGATAGCTTACACTGCTCCCCTCCAAACTATTAAGAGAAACACTTGTCTTGCTTAAACCACTATATTTTTGAGTCTCTTTGTTACAGAATCTTTGCCTTTACCCTCACTAAGCTTATTAAAATATCTTGCATTAGTGACAATAAGTCCTCAAGGAAATGACAGTCAAAATGGAAAGAAAATAAAAACGTACAATTTTTAGTAAGTAGATTTCATAAGAGCAAGTGATCTATTTCGTGTTTGAACTGAAGTAGAAGGTGGTAACCAGGTTTCTAGTGTGGGAGACTGAGTAGAATTGGTATGTACTGTTAAGATAGAGCTTATGGAAAGAGAAGTCAGTGTGATTTGAAGCAGTGAGTTAGGTTTTAGAAATGTTGGATTAGAGAAATCAGTGGTACAGAGAGAAAGGGGTACAACAGACAGAATTGCATCTGGAAACTCCAAAGAGGAATCTGGGTCAGGCTAAAGGGAAAATCTTGACTGTAACTGGCATACAAATGGTATTTGAAACTAAAGACACAGAAGAAATGAACTAGGAAACCCATATAAAGTAAGAAAAGAGCTTTGGACTGGCCCCTGGAGAATACTAACATTTAAGATATGGTGGAAGAAAAGGAGCCCCTTTGAATTTACATTTAAGTCAATCAGCTAAAGAGGAACAAAGGTATTACTTCTTATTTACATAGCACAACTTTCATTTATAAACAAAGGAACTATTTCAGAAGTTTTATTCAAGCATACCAAAGTTCTATTAATGAAAAGCATCAATCCAGAGTAGGAATATAAAGTAGTAAAAATTTCTTCAGGGCCTTCATGATTCTTACTTAGTACATATTTTTTGTTGCTTATTTCGTCTTTTTTTTTTCCTTCTCTAACAAAACTTGCTGTGAGAAAAAAGTGTAAAATTCACCAAAATAGATGTTTCATTAAATATAAAGGACTACAAATTTAAAAGGTTATCTTTTGTAAGGAGGATGTTATTTTAATGAAATAAGTAAAGATGAACTAAAAGAATGTAGCTCTAAGGATGAAATTTTAAGTATTATTTGGACATAGTTTCAGGGTGGGAAATTAAAACTCCTACCCAAGACGACTCTCTATGCAAGGAGATGCAGCACTAGTAATTTAAGATGGAAAATCGTACACATTTTATTTATGTATTTATTTTTTTTAACGGTTTTTAAGTTTTAAATTTTTTTGAGGGGGGGCAGGGGTAGAGGGAAAGAGAATCTTAAGCAGGCTCCACGCCCAGTGTGGAGCCTCATGTAGGGCTCCATCCCATGACTGTGAGATCATGACCTGAGCTGAAATCAAAAGAGTTGGAAGACTGACACTAACCAGCTGAGCCACCCAGACACCCCTGTACACGTTTTAAATATACTTTAGCTATGTACTTTTCCAACATTTACATTAACATTGTAAAAATTATTTCCTTATGAAATCTCCATTATGATTTTGCTTACCTTAAATCACTAACAGCTTAACGTAATATACGGTTTTCATTCAGTCCAGAATAAGTAACATTTAACTTCCTTTTGTCCTAAGTATACATCTTCCAGACTTCAAAAAATAGACTTTCTGCGGCACCTAGGTAGCTCAGTCGGTTGAGCATACGGCTTCAGCTCAGGTCATGATCTCGCGGTTCGTGGGTTTGAGCCCCGCGTCAGGCTCTGTGCTGACAGCTCAGAGCCTGGAGCCTGCTTCAGATTCTGTGTCTCCCTCTCTCTCTTCCCTACCCATACTCACACTCTGTCTCCCTCTCTCTCTCTTTCAAAAATAAACATTAAAAAAAAACATACTTTCTGGTCTAGTGATTTAATAATTAAATTTTTTTAAATTTTATTGATTTTGAGAGAGAGAGAGAGAGAGAGGGAGATGGAGGGAGAGAGAGGGAGAGAACATGAGCAGGGGAGGGGAATCCCGAGAGAGAGAATCCCAAGCAAGCTCTGCACTGCCAGTGTGAATTCTGACATGGGGCTTGAACTCACAAACCATGAGATCATGATCTGAGCTGAAATCAAGAGTTGGACACTTAATTGACTGAGCCACCCAGGTGTCCCTAATAATTAAATTCCTGTTTGCCCTCTATTCAAAACATTCAGGATTTTAAAGACTTCTTTCCTTGGGGCGCCTGGGTGGCTCAGTCGGTTAAGCATCCGACTTCAGCTCAGGTCACGATCTCACGGTCTGTGAGTTCGAGCCCCACGTCAGGCTCTGGGCTGATGGCTCAGAGCCTGGAGCCTGCTTCCAATTCTGTGTCTCCCTCTCTCTCTGCCCCTCCCCCGTTCATGCTCTGTCTCTCTCTGTCTCAAAAATAAACGTTAAAAAAAAATTAAAAAAAAAAAAAGACTTCTTTCCTCTAAGCATGTCTCTGTACAAACTGAAAACTTTTACAGGGAAGACTATTCCTAATATTTGTTTATTTTAGTTGTTTTTCTGTGAGCCATCTCTTATCTTCCTTTTGTTATGGTAAACACAACTAGCAAAAGTGTAGAAGGAAAGGAAGATATTTTCTACTTTGTTTCTATAACCTTCTATGTTATGTTGACCACTGCAAGAAATCATGTTGAGAGTTTTCAAGAGTTGTTTTTTTTTTTTTTCCCCTCATGTGTTAACACCAAAATATTCAAAAAGTATAGTCTGGATTATTTTCCTAGAAATGTACTTTTTGCCTTTGTGCAGGAGGAAGTTCACCTACTCCATTTCTGCCCATTCACAGCCCCTCAAAAATCTCTCTACAGTTTATCCCCTCTAGCTTAACATTCCTTTACCCACTAAAACTTTAAAATCCTGGGAATTTCAAATGTGCTATCTTCTACGACATTTCTGAAAAACAAGACAGACTCTTATACAAAACCTTGGAAACCCTGTCTTCTGTCTTTAAGTCAGTTCCAAATTCTGACAAAAATTTTATTACTCTTTGCTTATTAATAAAGTTAGAATCAAGGGGGAAAAAAGCTCATATGTAACAGTTTTAAACTTTCTTTATTATCAATACAGAGTACACAAACTAATTTTCAAGAGTATATATTTTGTTCCAAGATATATTCACATTAGCCAGATTTTACTTAAAGACAAAAGCAGACATGCCATTTTATATCTTTTCTTTTACAACTACATGTTTATAGAGTCATAAAGTCATCAATTTTTTATGATCAGATCTAGAAAGTGTACTTATAACAGCTATATGATAACATAAATATACACAATACCTGAGCTGTCTTAATAGAGATGTTGTAGAAGTTTACTTATACCCATAAATATGATGACATCTCCTGAGAAGCTTTTAATAAATATTTAATATATCATATGATTTTAAATGGGAAGACAGTTATATTAAGAGAATAGCATTTAAAAAGAATAAATTGCATATCTTAGATTTTAGCATTACACTTTTTAATTTTTCATCATAAAAGAAAAGGATTTTAAACACTGAAATAACATACTACTTATAAGTAAAATGTCACATTGAGTTTGAGTCTAAGTAAGTAGGAAGGAAACCCACATTGATCTGATTTTTAGTATTTAAAACCCTTGAAAAAGCATATGCTTTATTGTAGAATTAGTACTCTAAAAAATACTGACAGTAATAACACACTATCAAATTGTATACAAATGGCAGCTATATAATTTGTATGTTTAACAACTTAAATATATGCATTTCTTAATTTAATCTCCTGATGAACTACCTCCAATATCTATATTAAGGAGTTCTTTAATTTTATCATATAGTACTAACACCAAAGCACCCCCTGTACCACGAAGGATATTGGAGAAGGCACCACGAAAAAATGCATTGATTCCTTCATGTTGGTATATCTTCACAAAGCAGTCTAAAGTTCCTTTATATTGCCGTTCAGCCTCACCACTCTATGTAAAGAAAGACAAATAATTTGTCATTTTAATATCTTTCATCTTAAAACATTTTTTTTTTTAATATTTATGTTAGAGAGAGACAGCACAAGCAGGGGAGAGGCAGAGAGAGAGGGAGACACAGAATGGAAGCAGGCTCCAGGCTGTGAGCTGTCAGCACAGAGCCAGATGTGGGGCTCGAAGCCACGAACTGTGAGATCATGACCTGAGCCAAAGTCAGCTGCTCAACCGAGCCAGCCAGGTGCCCCAATATCTTTCATTTGAAGACATATTTTTTTTTAGCACGAAGGATAGATTAAATTAACACTGTATTGAGTAAGTATGTTGAGTCAATGGGCATATATTGAATACTGTACCCAGTGGTTGGAGAATTCTCATCTTGAAAACTGACCATATGTTAGGCTTCACAAAGTTCAAAAGATGACATCACATACTATGATTTACCCTCTCACTACTTTTCAATTAAGTGAGAAATCGATAGCAAAAAAGATAACTAGAAAAATATCAAATGTTTGGCTATTAAGAAAAACACATCTGAGAAAATATTTAAAGCCTCATAATAACTACCAAACTCCTTAACTAAAATTAAGCTTGGGTAGTAACTTATAAGGAAATTAATGACTTTGAAATATCAGAAAGCAAAGGCTGAAAATTAATGAACAATCTAAACATTTTTAGAAAATAAACCTAGAGAAAGTAGAAATAAGAACACAGCCCACAGAAATAAAGGAAATAGGAAATAAATATAACAGAAAGTATACAAAGTCAAAGTTACTTGAAATATTTTACTGAAAAATTTCTAGAAACACTATTTGAGGAAAAACAAGAAAGTCTCTAAATTTCTTAGAAACATCAAATGTAACATCACTGCAGATGATCCAGAGATTAAGAAAAAGCAAGATGATATTACAAACAACTTCATGATAATTGAAAACTCAGAAGAAATAGACAAACTCCTAAAAAAGCATAATTTACCAACAGAATAAAAAAATAAAACATTGGAATACATGAAATTCATTAAAGTAATCCAATTAGTTGCTTAACATCCTCTCTTAGAGAAAACCATGTGTCCAGATGGCTTCAAATGTGATCCCTACTAAATATTCAATGAACATTTAATTCCAATCTTACGGAAGTTATTCTAGAGAAGAGAACAAGTGGAAGACTCCTCCACATGTTTTATGAGGCCTGCATAACCCTGGTACCAAAATTAGACTAGGAGAGTACAGGAAGGAAAAATTACAAGACCAAATCACTGAAAAAATGCAAAACTCCTAAACAAAAACTAGAAGTCAAACCCAGCTAGAAATATAATACATAGTGACCAAGCTGGGTTTATCCCAGGCACATAAGATTTGTTTAGCTCTGGAAAACAGATTAATGTAATATAATAGGTTAACATATAAAAAATGAAATCATCTTAACAGATATAGAAAAACATGACCACCACTCATGATTAAAAACTACTACAACCCAAAACAGAAAGGAACAGCCATAATATGATAAAGGATAACTACAAAATCCCACAGGTAACATTTTTAAAAATTTTAAACAGATTTACTTTATTTTTTAAATGTTTATTTCTGAGAGAGAGAGAGCGCATTCACACGTACATGAATGGGAGAGGGGCAGAGAGAGAGGAAGACAGAGGATCCGAAGCAGGCTCTGTACTAAGAGTAGAGAGCCTGATGTGGGGCTCAAACTCACGAACCTGAGCCAAAGTCAGATGCTGAACTGATTGAGCCACGCAGGTTCCCCCAGCTAACATTAATTTATGTAACACTGAAGAATTCAATAAAGGCATAAGATTAGCAAAAAAAGGTTGACAGTTATTACTTCTTTAGTATAACACTAAAACAGAAGTCTCAGCCAGTGCAGAAAGGCAAGAAAAGGAAATAAAAAGTGCAAGAATTGGGACACCTGGGTGGCTCAGCTGGTTAAGTGGCTAACTCTTGGTTTCGGCTCAGGTCATGATCTCACGGTTTGTGGGATCGAGCCCTGCATCAGGCTCTGTGCTGGTGGCATGGAGGCTGCTTGGGATTCTGTCTCTCTCTCTCAAAATAAATAAATAAACATCAAAAAAAATTTTTTTAAAGTGCAAGAATTGATAAGGGGAAGAAACATAGTATTATTCACAGATATACACCTATGTTTAAAAAAAAAACTTCAGAGTGTAGATATAGACTAGTATTTGTAATAGGGTTTAACAAAGTTGTAGAATATAAATGAAAATACAAAAATTAAAGAGTACTATTATCGGCTGCGCTGTGTCCCCACAAAATTAATATACTGAAGTCCTAATCCCCAGTACCTCAGAATGTGACTAAATTTGGATATGGAGTCTTTATAAAGGTAATTAAGATTAAATGAGCTTATTAGGGTAGGGCCTAATCCAATTTGCCCATCCTTATCAGAAGAGACACAGAAAAAAGACCATAGGAAGACACAAGGAAAAAGACAGCCATCTATAAACCAAGGAGAAAGGTCATCAGAAGAAATCAGCCCTGCTAGACTCTTTGATTCAGACTTCTAGCCTCCAGAACTGTGAGAAAATAAATTTCTATCGTTTAAGCTACCCAGTCTCTAGTACTTTGTTATGGCAGTTCTGGCAATACACACACATATACCTAAAATCCCTAGGGGTGCCTGGATGGCTCGGTTGGTTAAGCGTCCGAATATGGCTCAGGTCATGATCTCATGGTTCATGAGTTCAAACCCCACATTGGGCTCTCTGCTGTCAGTGCAGAGCCTGCTTTGGATCCTCTGTCTCCCTCTTTCCATGCCCCTCAACGGCCTCCTCTTTCTGTTTCAAAAAATAAATAAAAATTTTTAAAAAAAAGCTTTAAAACTTCATACACCCACAATTTTTTTCTGAATTATTGTGAGAGTAAGTGGCAGATTATCATGTCCCTTACCTTCAAACACTTCTATGTGTATTTTATAAGAATAAGAATATTTTCCTGCATATCCAAAGTACAGTTATCAAAATCAGAAAATATAACATTGATACAGTACTATTTACCTAATCCACAGTCTATATGCAAATTAACTTTCCATTTAAAAAAGTTTTTCAATGTATTAAACTACAGCTAGATATAGATCAAGAGGAAACACAGGAGTAACTTTAAAAATAGTCTGTGAGTGAAGTAATAATAGGTATGCTTTACCTTTTCAGGTGGCCTAAAGGATTTGTAGACATAAAATGAAGATAATGATAGTAACTACACCTCATGGCATTGTTCTGCCAATTAAATGAGTTAAAGTGCAAAATGCTTAGGACAGTATCTGGGACACAATAAGCACTCTATTACTATTCTAGCTTTCTGGGCTCATTATTTTTAACTGCCCTCATGAAACCTATCATCTAGGTATACTGAACTACTTCTCAAGCCATACCTCTACATATGTTTCCCCTCCTCTGTTTAGAATGTTCTCTATCTAGAGAAAAAAAATCTATTTACAGACATTTAGCTCTCCAAGGGGTCACATCTGATCACTTTAAACATTTAGATATCCATCCCTCTGTTGCATTCCTGGAACCTATGCACATTCGATTTATACCATTAACTGTATGTATTTAATACTATGCTATTAATTTGGAAGCAGATTCTACCTTATTTTGTGTCACCATAACATAGCATAGATTAGGCACTCAAATATTTGCTAAACAAATGAATGTAGCAAGTAACATCAATAAGCTGGATGTACCAAAATTTTGATTTGGAGATTTATATTTAGAACATAGATCATTAAAACAAGTTTTCATCCTCAGAGTTAAAAATTATTTCCTTTATTAAAATATACTACAACAAATAACAACATGTCAATGGCTTGTGACAGGGCTTACTGTACTTAACCTAATATTCATTTAAGATAGACATACTCATCCAATCTGTGCCATCCCCCTCCAATCCCTGCCATCCCCCTCCACCTTTCAGATATGTTATAGGAGTGGAAAGAATTTCTATTTTGATAACAAAAGAGGAAGAAACTTTTGCTGGATGAAGTTTGTTTGGGGATAAGAAAGGATACAAGAACACATCATACATTTATTTTTAGTAAATAAAACAGACGTCCTGCCTTTTGGCCACAATTTCTCTAAAATTTGAGTAAGTTTATATTTGAATATCAAAGATATTAGAAAATTCAATTAGGTTCACAAATAATAATATAATACCTGCATCATCATGCGTCTTCTAACTGTGTCAAAGGGATAAGAGAGAATTCCAGAGCATGTGGTCACAACTTGAGCAATGAAAAAGGAGACAAGAAACGGGGTTTCCTTTGGTTTTGGTAATAAGCCCTAGAAAAGAAAAACATGTCAAGTAACCATCTAAATTTCCAAAATATCTTAAATTCTTAAGTCAAAGAGTAACTCCTATAATGAAAGAGGGTTCAATTATACTTCAAATGCAACAAAACATAGTTTGATTTAATGTGGAAAGATTAATATTAGGAGATCAGTAAGAAAGAAGTATGCCGTACATGGCTTCACTTTAAAAGCATACCTGAAAGAAAAAAGCATATTTGCTATTATCAGAGATTTGTTATTAATGGCAAACACTAGGAGAGATAGCAGCCAGTGACCAAAAAAGTTCTTCCATGGCTCTTCCTCACAGAGTTAAAAATTAAAGAATGCCTGATATTATCATCAACAGTATTTGATAAGCAGCTTTAAAACTCTAAGCTAGTGAAGAAACACTCCTAAATTTCACAACTACTACAGGTGATGATAGAGAAAAGCAGAGGAAGAACACACATAAAATTTTCCATTACTAAATAAACATACATAAGAGCATGTTAATTTCCATTAATTTAATCTGTCTAAAAAATACACACCAAACTAAAAGTAACATGTCTAGACCACAATAAAAATGACCTTCAGAACTGCTGGGTGGTTCAGTCGGTTAAGCGTCATGACTCTTGACTTTGCCTCAGGTCACCATCTCATGATTCATGAAGTGGAGCCCTGAGTCAGGCTCTGGGCTCCATGCTGACAGTGCTAAGCCTGCTTGGGATTCTTTCTCTCCCTCTCTGCCCCTCCCTAACTCACACTTGCTCGCTCTCAAAATAAACTTAAAAAAAAAAATGACCTTCAACAATTATATTTATGCTAATGAGGGAAAGCAGAAACAATATGTAAAACAAAATTTCTCTGAAGTCTTCATCTTATTTAGTAAGTAATACTGATCTTAATTTCATTGCTTCCTTTTGGAGGTGACTGAGAACATGGGATTTTTGCCACTTAACATAAATTACTTAATGATTTCTAGATTATCTTCAATATGAGGATATTAAAAGCTACCCTAGGAAATTGCAAGAAAACACTTAACAAAGTTCCTAGAACTAAGTAGTAACTCAAAAAATGGTAGCTATAATTACAATCTTCCTCTTTCCTACTTTATGATAAGTGGTAATAAAGTGAATGTAAAATCAGAAAACCTGTTAGAAGGTGTCTTTTTATATGCTAAAGATTTGATTATGATGTAAGCCTAATTAGCATGTTTTCTATTTGTAACACAATATACAGTGAGTTGTTCAGTTGCAAACAGCACAAAAACTTAATGTTTGGGTTTATGCTTTATATGTAAAGTGAGATCCATAATCGAGTTATAATTTAATAAGGTTATGGCAAAGTCATGATTAAACAAAATTCTATAATGTCTCTTATTTCATCATTTATTTTCATTTCCATAATTAAAAGTAAACATATCTGCTAAACAAACTACTCATTAAAACAATAAAAAGAAACAAACCAGGTATTTAATATACAGCAGCTAAAGCCTCAAATTACCTTAACGGTGTCATATGCTCCAAAATAGGAGGCTCGGTACACAATGATGCCCTGAACTGAAACACCAAACCCTTGGTACAAACCAACAATTCCATCCGATTTTGCTATTTTTATAATACAGTCACCTAAACCCTTGAATTGCCGCTCTTCAGGACCTAAAATAAAACCATTTAAAATGTATTAGCAACCTTACATATCAGATAAACAGTTTAATCAAAATAATTAATCTTACAGACTTAAATGATCTGAAACTGCCATTTAGAAATCTTTCTAATAAAAAAGGACACAAATGAAAATCCTCTCATTTGTTTACAGAGAATTAAGATTTCAAATAGTATCTTAACATATTTTTTTTTTCAACGTTTTTTATTTATTTTTGGGACAGAGAGAGACAGAGCATGAACGGGGGAGGGGCAGAGAGAGAGGGAGACACAGAATCGGAAGCAGGCTCCAGGCTCCGAGCCATCAGCCCAGAGCCCGATGCGGGGCTCGAACTCACGGACCACGAGATCGTGACCTGGCTGAAGTCGGACGCTTAACTGACTACGCCACCCAGGCGCCCCTAGTATCTTAACATATTTTAACTGAAAATACTAATCTCTTATAAAAGCAATCTAGGGGTGCCTGGGTGGCTCAGTTAGTTAAGCATTGGGCTCTTGATTTCAGTTCAGGTCATAATCTCACAGTTCATAGGATCCAGTACCACATTAGACTCTGTGCTGACAGCTTGGAACCTGTCTGGGATTCCCTCTTTCTCTCTCTTTCTCTTTCTCTCTCTCTCTCTCTCTCTCTCTCTCTCCCCTTCTCACACACAATCTCTCTCAAAATAAATAAACTAAAAAAAAAAATAAGCAAATAAAAGCAACATATTTCAACCAATTTGACTTGCCTAAAACATTTCAACAAAATTACCAGAAGCTACTAACTAGGGTTCAGAAAAATAAAATAAAAATACCCCACAACTTACTTAAGTTGAAAAGCAGAAAGACAGAAACAGCAAAAAGACAAAGCCAAGAACTAGCAATTTTAAGGATTAATAGTTTAGATGAATTATCATATTTTTCTAGTGTTTGCTGGTTTCATTTTTATTTTCCCTTCACCTAGAACTCCTTTACAATATTTTAAAGTAATTGTATATAGAATATAATCTTTCAAAATAAACTAAATTCTCCCAATTTTGAGAGAAAAAAATTACAGAACTGAACTAAAAATAAGAGAGTTTTTTTTCACTTTCTTAGCAATAACAAGAAAATGCCAGTTAAACATGATAGTTGGAACTCATATTTTCATCTTTATTCAAACTGCTACCCCTTCTGAGACATTTTCTCTGATCACTTATCTAAAACTGATGTCACTCCCTGCTCCCTCAATATTTTTTCATGTCGTTTATTGCTAAATGACAGTATATTTTAGTCATTTATTCTTTTTTTTTTTTTTTTTTTTTACTTGTGTTTTCCCCTTGACCTTTGTGTCTTCCCCTTTCCCCTTGTGTCTCTAATCTCATATCTGAGGCAGAGCCTTGATTGAGTGCAGAGGTACTCAATAAGTATTTGTCAAATGAATCTCTTGCTTTAAGAAATTCTATGAAAATGGTAATAAAAGAATAAAACAGGTTTAAAGGTATATAGGCAAGAACAGTACATGACACAGAATGAAATCCACAAATATCAGCAAGATGGAAAGGAGATGGAAGAGTGATAACTCACTCAGTAGAGCAGAAAAAGTTGAAACTTACTTTCTTGCAGAGAGAAAAGCAAGCTGTTTTACTCCAATAACCTCAGAAAGACTTAGAAATTAGAGTATTGCTCTTGAGGTGAAAGCAATGTAACATATGAATGCTCAAAACCTCATCCCCAAGAAGCCAAGTGCCTTACTCCTCTGCCATCCTCAGAACTGAACACAAGGCTCCAGACTGAATGGGGCCAATTGATAGCCCCTACTGGGGCCAGTTCTTCCACAACTGCAGAAAAAAGCCTCACACAAAGATGTATCATTGTGAAATGTCAAGATCATTAGGGACAAAAGGTAATTAAAAAGAAAAGTCACATACAAAAGGATCGGCAGTTAAGAGATTGGTTTCTTAAGAGCAATATTAGAAACAACAGTCCAGAGAAATGTTTTCAAAATTGTGAAAGTGACTTTATTTTTATTTTTTTTTAATTTTTTTAATGTAAATAAACATTAAGTAAGTAAATAAATTTTTGAGACAGAGCACTAGCAGGGGAGGGGCAGAGAGAGAGGGGGACACAGAATCTGAAGCGGGCTCCAGGCTCTGAGCTGTCAGCACAGAACCCGACACAGGGCTTGAACCCACAAACCGTGAGATCATGACCTCACGGTCATGACCCCGCGAGATCATGAGCTGAAGTCGGACACTTAACCAACTCAGCCACCCAGGTGCCCCAAGAAAGTGACTTTATTTATTTATTTTTTTTTTTTTCAACGTTTTTTATTTATTTTTGGGACAGAGAGAGACAGAGCATGAACGGGGAAGGGGCAGAGAGAGAGGGAGACACAGAATCGGAAACAGGCTCCAGGCTCTGAGCCATCAGCCCAGAGCCTGACGTGGGGCTCGAACTCACGGACCGCAAGATCGTGACCTGGCTGAAGTCGGACGCTTAACCGACTGCGCCACCCAGGCGCCCCCCAAGAAAGTGACTTTAAACTAGAATTGTAAATATGGTCAAATATTAAGTAAAAGGGTAAAAACAGAGATATTTTTAGACATTCAAGATCCCAATATATCTCCTATCTGCTCAAAAAGCTCAGGAGACTATATAAGAATATAATCTACCAAAATAAGAGTGTAACAAAAACAGAGGAAGATATGATAAATAAGGACAGAGGCAAAGGGAATCTCTGGGATTAGAACTGTACATGTAGCCTAGAGAGGAGCCATAGTTGAAACAGGAATAAATTCAGGGAGGGATCTAAGAGGTGGCTCTCTAGGAAAAAACTGGAAGTTACGAGCCATCTTCATATCTGCTCTTTTGTTATTGCAGTAATGGCCTTCTCCTTCCTTCTTTTGAGGGAAAAGAAAAAAGTAGTAATCTTTAGGCCTTATTATTCTACCATTTGGTTGAGATAAGATTTTTAGAATGTATTTCACGTTGCTATAGTATAACTCTACAATAAATAATACTTCACTCAAAACGCAAATAAGGAAGAGTAGTATTTTCGAAAATTCTATACCTTTTCCAATATCAGCACCTAATCGGGTTCGGGCAAAGTCTAATGGATAAACTACACATAAGGATGTTGCTCCAGCAGCTCCACCAGAGGCCAGGTTTGCCAAAAACCACCTCCAGAACTGAAACATATTAATTAAAAAGTGGTTATTAAACTATAGAATCTGTTTAAAATTGTTATTTTTATGAAGGTTAAAAAGTCAGATTTTCAAAATGCTTTTATAAAGTAAACATCTATGATAATGCATATCATATTGTGCAAAATATTTCCCTTCATGTTCACAAAGCCTGTTTCTTTCCAGGTAGTCTGGGAGATACAGTTTAAATGCTGATACACAGAAATTCCAAGATATTTTAATGGCCTCCAGCAAAAGTAGTCCAAATTAGCAAGAGGCCACATAAGATAATTATCTCTTTAGACTATATAATTTTTTTGTCAATAACAGTATTAGGGGGCGCCTGGGTGGTTCACTTTGTTGAGCACCTGATGCTTGATTTTGGCTCACATGATGATTCCAGGGTTGGGGGATTGAGCCCTATGTTGGGTTCTGCGCTGAGCATTGAGCCTGCTTATGATTTTCTCAATCTCTCCCTCTGCCCTTCTCCCCTGCTCACACAGGTGCTCTAACATACATACATGAATGAATGAATCAATCAATCAATGAATCAATGAGTCAATAAATATTAGTGTTAGCTATGGCTAAAATGTCAGGTACCTATGGAGGCTTTAGTTATATTCTTTTTTGGTATTGGGGGGGCAATAATACTTTATAATGCCACAATTTCACTTTGTAATTTTAGTTGATATTAAACAGCTCAAAAGTTAACAGCTCAAAAATATATTATGTTCAACTGCTGACATGAAAACTGGTAGAAATCAATTATAATATAGTTGAGTGGCATGTAAGTTAGGCCTTACTGATCTGGTTCACTTGGGCTATTGAGGTTCTTCTTTTTAAACTTTACTTATTTGGAGAGAAAGTACATGGGCATGCATATGCAAGCAGGGGAGGGTCAGAGAGAGGGAGAAAGAGAATCCCAAGCAGGCTCCATGCTGTCAGCACAGAGCCCAACACAAAGCCCAAACTCATGAACTGTGAGATCATGACTTGATCACTGAGCCACTCAGGTGCCCTAAGCTATTGAGGTTCTTTTTGATAAACATTCAAAATGTGCCCTGCTTAGGTCCAGTAAACTGCTTTTTAACATCTAGAGCTTACTGGAGAAGAAAAGAATATTTGAATTGGAGTGGTTATAGAAAACCTAGGGTCCAAGGCCACTGTAACCATTTTAAATACATTAAAATGAATAATATTCTAGTCAGGTTCAGTTTTTTGCTTTATTCTCTGGCTTTTATTTCTAAGAATAGTTTTAAGTCTCAGATAGCTTTGGAACTCTTGGCCTAGAAGGACCTTCCCATCATTTTTTTCCTATTTTTTTAAATACAAAAGTTATTGATTTATACTCTAATTCAAATTCAACTTCTTCCATGAAACTTCTGATCTCCAAACCCATTCAAAACTGTATGTAATCATCTCTCTCTCTCCATATACTTCAGCTCTCAGAGAATTAAAGGTGAATCCTATGACCAATATATAAAATATGTCAACATGTTCCAGATTCTCACTTAAATAGTATTTACAATCTCTTTCTTCTATTTGTAAGTATTTGTACTCATCTTACCTCCTACAGACTATAAATTTCTTGAAGTCAGGATTATTATTTAACAGCTTTATTAAAATATAATACAATTTACCAATGTAAATTCACCATACAATTCAATGGATTGATAATATGTATATTCATTCAGAACTGTGCAACCATCAGCAGCTTTAGAACATTTTCATCACCCCAAATGCTATACCGATTAGCACTCACTCCACATCCAACCCATCTCCCTGGGTCCTAGGTAACCATTAAGCCACTCTCTGTCTCTATAGATTCGTCTATTATAGACACTTCCTACACAAAGAATAACACCGTAGATAGTCTTTCATGACTGGCTTCTTTCATTTAACATAATGTTTTTCAAGGTTCTTCCATGTGGTAGCAAGTATTAGCACTTCATTCTTTTTTATTGACAAATAATATTCCAGTATATGGATTTACATTTTATTTATCCATTCTTCAGTTCATGGACATTTTGGTTGTTTGTATTTTTTTGTGGCCAGAATTTTTTTTTAATGTTTATTCATTTATTTTGAGAGAGTGTGTATGTGCACGTCCATGGGGCAGGGCAGAGACAGAAGGAGAGGGAGAGAATCCCCTCCCCGCACATAGTCCGACGTGGGGGTTGAACCCAGGAACCATGAGATCATGACCTGAACCGAGATCAAGAGTCTGAGTCTCACCCAACTGAGCCACCCAGGTGCCATGATGCCAGGATTCTGAATTTACCTGTTCATTTCACAATACAAGTCATAGGACCTTACCCAGAATAACAGTAATATATTCAAAAAATATTTGTTTAATGAGGTACTAGGAATGCCACATACTGTCCTCAGACCCCTATGGCTCCTTTGCAGCAAAACTTATTAAGTTTTGTATGGGTAGCCCTATTTCCTAATCACCCAGAGACAGATCAGGAGATTGCATTTGACCCCAGGGTAGCTAATCTATAATCTAGAAGATAATCTGTAACCTGGTAGAAGAAGATGAACAGGGCCAGAGTCTATTTCTTGGGAATGTGACTTTACAGTTCCATGCCAGTTAGCAGTAAGGACAAAAATGGAAAAGTTATTAAATAGCTCTTTTTTTGTCTTTTTTGAGACTGTTTCAAGTTATAGATCCTCTTCCAATAAAAATCACCTATGTATAAACACACTGTTAGTGGTTTAAAGTATTTGTCAAACATGCATGGATCTCAGGAAGGCAGACTGATGTCTTTCTGAGTGGATGATCATATAATTTATTATCCAAACCATGATACTTCTGACAGTGGAAGTAGGGCCTTTGAAAAAATGACACAGACAGGCACAACATGGATAAATAGTGTGGCCAACCTTCTGATGGAAGAAAGAAAGAGAGAAGGAGGGAAGAATGAAAGAAGCAAGGAGGAGAAAAGAAGTATCTATGTTGAATGATAATCCTGCAAGTGTTTGTATAACAAAATCTATCCCTCCACAGTTAAGCTTGAAAATAAAATAGACCCAGAGGAGGTAATTTATTGATTTAAATGAGGGTTTCAGTTATTATAAATTAATAAATTCAGATATTACTATATTGTAAAAGGAGAGGGCAAGGAGAGGAATCAGGGATAGACAAGAAGATGAAATAATCTGAGGGTTTTGGAGGAAAATAATCTTGTTTCTTTTCTCTCTCTCAAGTTTATTTAGAGAGATAGCACAAGTAGGGGTGGAGAGAGAGAGGGAGAGAGAGAGAATCCCAAGTAGACTCTGTGCTGTCAGTGCAGAGCCCAATGTGGGGCTTGAACTAATGAACCTTGAGATCATGACCAAAATCAAGAGTTGGATGCTCAACTGACTGAGCCACCTCAGTGCCCCAATCTTGTTTATTTTCAACTGTTGACAAATAGATATCGTGTGACCAGACTCGATGCACTGAAGAACAAATGCCCTAGAACCAAAGTTCTTTCTAACAGAGCTTATCTGGGCATGAAGGAAAGCTGGGAGAAGTTCTAATCTTCCCTGTTGACAGTTGTGCTGGAAGCTGCTAAAAGGGGGCAGAGAAACATTCTGTACCCAGGTTCAGCTAAGGTTCACCAAGTCTAGTCACCTTAGCTCAGAGAGGAGTAGAGTTCAATTGAAGAATCTGAATTTGGGAGTGAGGAAGACCTGAACAAATGACTTGGTCAAGTGCTCTCAGCTCTGAGTCTTGCTTTCCTTACCTGTACAGTTAGGATAAAAATACCTCAAAAGGTGAGGGGAACATTCAATGAAACAATATAGAGCTGAGCTCAATATAGGTGCATAGCTCCCCACAATGGTTATTTTTAAAAAACTTTTTATTTTAAAACAATAGCAGATTCACATGAATCCTAAGAAATAATACAGAGAGAATCTGTAAACTCTCCAACTAATTTCCCCCAATGGTAGTATTCAGCATAACTACAGTAGAGGAAATCAACATTGATAAAAACTTAGACCTTATTCAGATTTCACCCATTTTGCATGCATTCATTTGTGTGTATACTTAGTTTTATTCAGTGTTATCACATATCCAGTTTCCTGTGACTATCACCAGTCAACAGTTCCATGATAAAGATCCCTCAATGCTATCCTTTTACAGCCACAGCCACCTATCTCAATCCTGGCAACCACTAATATGTTTTCCATCTCAATGATTTTGATATTTCAAGAATTTTATATAAATGGAATCACAGAACAAATAACTCAAGATTGTTTTCTTTCTTCCAAAGTTCCTGCATGTATCAAAAGCTTACTCTTTTTTAAAAATTTGTTGTAAAATATATGTAACATAAAATTTACCATTTTAGTTATTTTTAAGAGTATAATTCAGTGACACTAAGTACATTCACAATATCATAAAAATATTTCTACTCTCTACTTCCAGAACTTCATCATCCCAAAATAGAAACTCTGTACCCATTAGATAAAACTCCCCATTTTCTTTCCTCCTGGCCCCTTAATTCTATTTCTTGTCTACGAATTTAATTTGCCTATTCTAGATACCGAAGTGGGATCATACAATATATGTTTTATCAACAGTTTGTTTCTCTTTATTGCTGAGAAGTATTCCATGGTGTGATGTACCATAATTTTAACTATTCACCTGTTGAAGGACATCTGGGTTAATTCTAGATTTTGATCTATTAAGAAATAAGCTTCTGTGAACATGTGCACACTAGTTTTTGTGTGAATGTAAGTTTTTATTTTCTGGGATAATGCCCAAGGGTATAACTGCTGGGACGTATGATAAGCACATGTTTAGTTTGTAAGAAACTATTGTTCTCTTTTCCAGAGTGGCAGTTATCATTTACATTCCCACCAGCAATATAGGAATGATCTAGCTTCTCTACATTGTTGTCACTATTTTAGCCATTGTCACTATTTTAGCCATTCTGATAGGCGTGTAGTGCTATCTCATTGTGGTAGATCGATCACTTTAACGTTTATTTATTTTTGAAAGAGAGAGAGACAGAGAGAAAGAGAACGAGTGGGGGAGGGGCAGAGAGAGAGAACAAGTGGGGGAGGGGCAGAGAGAGAGGGAGACACAGAATCTGAAGCAGGCTCCAGGCTCTGAGCTGTCAGCGCAGAGCCCGACAAGGGGATCAAGCCCACAAGCCATGAGCCGAAGTCAAGACACTCAACCAAGTGAGCCACCCAGGCGTCCCACAAAAATCACTTTTAAACTCATATACTATATTTGTTTTTTCTATCTTCCTTACTTCTTTTAAAACCAGGTAAAAAAAAAACCAAAAATACTGATTTTTCTATTTTAATTATTCTTCACTTTAGAGGGGTGGGCAAAGATGAAATAAAATTTTGATGTCCAAAGTCAGAAGTAAAAGGGTCATTAATATTCAAATTTAGTAAATAATACATATTACATTCTTACTTGTGACTGAATACCTTTACATTATAAATAAGATAGGATGTCTTTATAGAAATACTAAAGATGTTCTTACCTCAAGTTCTAATAATTTGAAATTTATTATAAATACTTAGCAAAGATCAAAGTTAACTTTAAAACTTGTAATGAGATGTTATTTATACTGCTAGGAATAGATGTTAGTAACAAATATTCTGGTTAACTCAGGAGTTAAATTCTCCATTTGGCTTAGTCTTACAGAAATTATCTTTTGGGGGAGGTGGGGTGGGAAGTGTTCAGTAAAGACTTAACTCAGCAGGCCTGCACTGCCCAAACCATTTATATACTGAGATCTTCAGGACCCATCCTTGACCAGTTTCTTCAAGATAACATCTAAGCCCTTAGAAAATTCTACTGATTAGTTTCTTTGTATGAAAGAAAGCCTTATTAGGCTTTGGGCCACACCAGACAGTTTATGCTAATATGTGAATTTATGGTGAACACCTGTTTTGTATGCTTGGAACATTGGGTTAACTTATAGGAGTTTGATCTCTTGGGTTAGGGAGTAGTGGCTAGAGTCTGAGTAGTTAAGGACACTCACATTCCTTGCCTATGCAACTGATCTCTCCAAAAAATCCTGGACTCCAATGCTCAAGTGAGCAATCCTATTTGGCAACACATCATGTGTATTGTCACACATTGCTACTGGGAGAATTAAGTGCTGTCCATGTGACTCTACTAGGAGAAGACCACTAAAAGCTTGCATCTGGTTTCTCCCAGACTCTATCTGCCTTTTCCCCTTATTGATTTTAACTATATCCTTTTTGCTGTAAAAAAAAAAAAAACAAACAAAAAAACCAACCAACTCATGAGCATAATAGCTTTTCTGTGCTCTCTGAGTCCTAGTTAATCACTAAAAGTGAAGGTGATCTTGGGGACCTCTGATACAGGTTCTGAGTCAAGAAAAGTTCTAATTATTATAGCTAGGAGCTAAGAAAGACAGGGATATTTTTCTGAGTGCCTATCATCAAGCACAGTACTATGATAATAAGCACCTTATAAGTAATGTCATCTAAACTTCACCAACTACGAGGGAGGTATTATTATGTCCAATTTTTAGATGAGGAAAATAAGGATCAGAGACGTGACTTTCAAAAACCCACAAAGCTAAATAACACAGTGCCAGGATCCAAATCCAGACATTCTAAGTCTAAAGAATTTTCTTCATTACCTTTATATTTCCCACTACATATTAGATGGTGCAAAGTACTCCGTAAACATTTGTTAATGAAATATAGACTGTGAAAAAAGGGGAATAAAGGATATACAAGGAAATTAAAGAAGACAGCAACAAATGTTCCACAGTTGCTTTTATAAAGAACCCACTAGAGGGTGCCTAGGTGGCTCAGTAGATTAAGCATCTAACTTCAGCTCAAGTCATGATATCACCATTTGTGGATTTGAGCCCCACTTCAGGCTCTGTGCTGACAGCTCAGAGCCTGGAGCCTGTTTCAGATTCTGAGACTCCGAGTCTCAAACTTGTGCTCTGTCTCTGTCTCTCTCTCTTTCTCTCAAAAATAAATAAACATTAAAAAAAATTTAAGATTCTCCCTCTCCCCCCTGCCCCTTTCTCCTACTCTCAAATAAATAGATAGATACATACATAGATAGATAGATAGATAGATAGATAGATAGATAAATAAAAATAAAAAGAATCTGCTAGGACAGCTAGATTGGTTGGTTGGCTTTGACTGGTTGGGGGAAAAAGAAAAAGAGAAAGGATGAAGGCAAAGAGAGACTGTGTAAGGGCAAGGGGAAGACTTTGTAAAGTATTTAAAAGGGAGACCTTAAGAGTAATGTAGGTGGTTTAGTGTATACAGAGTCCTAGTATAAAGTAAATTTGTTTTGTTGCCTAGAGGCAACAAAACAAATAGAAACCAAAACAAATGACATATAGCTCATATGAATAGGCAGTTTTAAAACTGAAATTTTATAACCAAGGGAGTGATTACCTTGAAAAGAAAAAGCACTTTTTCAATTCAAAAAACAAAGGGGGAGGGTGCCTAAGTCACTTAGTCGGTAAGCGTCTGACACTTGATTTCAGCTCAGGTCATGATCTCATGGTTGTGAGAGCAAGCACTGCATCGGGTTCTGCGCTAGGCATGGAGCCTGCTTAAAATTCTCTCTCTCCTTCTTACTCTACCCCTCCCCAGCTCAAGATTTCATGTGCTCTCTCAAAAAAAAACCCAAAAACCAAAAACTAAAAGAAAAAAAAAGAATTTTCTACCTTCAATTTATTGCTTCCTGTTTTTGTTTGATTTTCTTCCTATGCACTTTAATCTCAACTAAATAGAGACTTAGTCATAAAAAAGAAAAAAGAAACAATGTACTTCTTTAAGAAATTAAATACCTCAGATATGTAGGAATACATACCTGTCCACTGCTTTAAAAATTTTTTTTAATGTTTATTCATTGTTTGAGAGAGATAGAGAGAGAGATGGATTGTGAATGGGGGAAGGGCAGAGAGAGAGGGAGACACAGAATCTGAAGCAGGCTCCAGGATCCAAGCTATCAGCACAGAGCCTGACATGGGGCTTGAACTCATAAACTGAGAGATCATGATCTGAGCTAAAGTCAGATGTTTAACTGACTGAGCCACCCAGGCACCCCTTTTATTAGAGGGAGAGAGATAAAGGGAGAGGGCACACATGCATGCAAGCTGGAGAGAGGGGCAGAGGGAGAAAGAGAGAGAACCTAAGGCAGGCTCCATGCTCAGTGCAGAGCCTGATGTGGGGCTTGATCCCAGGACCCTGGGATCACGACCTGACCCAAATATCAAGAGTTGGATGCTCAACTGACTGAACCACCCAGGAACCCCTGTTGACTACTTTTTTTTGCTGTAGAAGAGTGCAGTAGAACAGTGATTATAACATGTAAGTTATATTAAAATTAACACTTATTCAGACAAATATTATCTTGGGACAAAAGATCCTTTAGTTATTAAAATCGTGTTAAGAGATTTAGAGAAACTTGTAAAAAATGTAATTCTATGTTTCTCAAATATAGTTTCTATAACATAATACATATCGATATGTTAAAAGTTCCTATGTCTTAATTACTACTTCTTCTACCACTTTAGCACCTCCTCCCCAAGTAAAACATCACAGGTTAAGACAAATGCAACTATTTCTTAGAAAATAATAGATATTAAAATGTACTTACTGGGCGCCTGGGTAGCTCAGCTGGCTAAGCATCTTACTCTTGATTTTGGCTCAGGTCATGATCTCAAGATTTGTGACATTAAGCCCAGCATCAGGCTCCAGTGCAAAGCCTGCTTGGGATTCTCTCCCTCTACCCTCCCCTGTTCACACTCTTGTGCACACGCTTTCTCTCAAAAATAAATAAATAAACCTAAAAAAATGTACTTACCTGTTTTTCTTTATTAACTCCAGACATGAAAAGTTGTTTGTATTTGTCCTTAAAAGCAAAGTTTAGAGCTTGTGTTGGAAAATACCGGATAACATTTGCCAAATTGCCACGCCAGTAACTGAAGAAACCTACCAAAAAACAAAAACAAACAAACAAAAAACATACTAAATATAAACTTGTATTATTATTAAAAAATTCCCATAGTTTTAACAAACTTAGTTATTTGAACTATCTAAAATTTATACTCTTTCTCATGAGAAAAAATTAAGTTTATGTGTGAATCCACTGAAGAAAACAGGCAGTGTTAACTCCATGTGCCCCATTCCAATTTTGTTAATTTCCAATAAAAAGCCTTAAATACCTCAAAACCTATGGAAAGTATTATCAGTTGAATACAGGGCTTTCTCCTAATAGAAAAACAGAGCTCACCAGTATTTGTCAGAGAAGCTAGTAACCCTTAGCCTCATTTCCAAATCATGACATACAATTCCTATTATTAGAACAGAATTGGTTTGTATACATACATATGAGAATGAGAAAGCTGTTAAGAGTCTAAAGTATCCTCACCTTTATGTTCTGGAACCTAGCCAGAAAAGGGATCAATTTACAATTCAACGCAGTCTCCAGAGGCCTGATGGAGAGGTTAGAGGAAAATTTCCAGGCCAATAATCTTCCCACTTCAAATCTCCATGGACTGACCAATCCTTAAAATTCAGTCATTGTGTTACCCCTATAATTCGCAACTACCTTTAAAATCCAGAACTGATCTAGAATACAATAGGCTATCTCTTAAGTAGCCATAGTTGTGTCTACTAGATTACAAATTGTCCAATGGTTTGATCTTGCTACTTTGAATAGGATACCTCTAGTCCAAACTTGGAGAATACTCAGAATCAGTCTTCTAAAGATAAAGATTCAAATGAAAATAATCTCTGTTGACTGGGCTGATGTTCAGAAACTGAAAGTTATATTTATTTGCTAAATAAGAAAGTCTGCTTTGTGGGGGAAAAAAAAGAATCTTGGTGAGTCCCAAACTGCATATAAGGCAATTACACAAAGATAATTAAGAAACATATTTAATAGCTAAGAAATAATCTGAGTATTCACAACTGATTCAGTCTCTACTAGGACATTTAACATGTAATGGTACTGAGTGCTTCCTAAGTACTTAGTATGTGCTGGCACAGGACAAAGGCTGTATATTTCATTTAATCACCACATTATGCTTATGATACAGGCTCTCCTACAGTACCCATTTTATACATGCACAAAGTGAAACTTTAAAAGTTTAAAAACTAAGGGGGCGCCTGGTGACTCAGTCGGTTAAGCGTCTCTTGATTTCGGCTCAGGTCATGATCTCACAGTTCGTGAGGAAGAGCACTGCACTGGGCTCTGTGCTGATAGTGTGGAGCCTGGTTGGGATTCTCTCTCTCTCTCCTTCTCTCTCTGGGATTTAAATTGAAAAAAAAAAAAGTATTTGTTTAAAAAAAAAAACCTGAGTTTAGAAAAAGTGTCATATATCAAAAGATATTAGAATTTCCATTTTATACATGGCCCTTAAATATTAATAGTCATTTTGAAAATGGTTGACCCATGGGCGCCTGAGTGGCTCAGTCGGTTGAGCGTCCAACATCAGCTCAGGTCATGATCTCACAGTGTGTGGGTTCGAGCCCCACGTCGGGCTCTGGACTGACAGCTCAGAGCCTGGAGCCTGCTTCAGATTCTGTGTCTCCCTCTCTCTCTGCCCCTCCCCCACTCATGCTCTGTCTCTCTCTCTCTCTCTCTGTCAAAAATAAATAAACATTAAAAAAAAAATTTTAGGAAGTGGTTGACCCAGCTGAGTGGTACTGAAATATTATGGGTTTTAGACTATAAGTTATTAGTCATAATTCTATAATTATGATTATAGTCTGAATTAATACCTCACAAAACAGTGTCATATTTAAGAGCAGTATAAAGGATTGTAACTTTGGCTAATGAATTGTATATAAATGGAAGATTTTGGAAAGACATCTGGAAATTAACATGAGAGCATAACATAGCGCTGGATTTATGATTAAAAAGGTTTGTTACAGTTGGCTGAAGAATATATTCTTTTTAGGAACCCTTCTGCACTGCTGGTAGGCATGCAAACTGGTACAGCCACTCTGGAAAACAGTATGGAGGTTCCTAAAAAAATTAAAAACAGAACTACCCTACAACCCAGGAACTGCACTACTAGGTATTTATCCAAAGGATACAGGAGTGCTGATTCGAAGGGGCACATGCACCCCAATGTTTACAGCAGCACTATCAACAATTGTCAAAGTATGGACAGAGCCCAAATGTCCACCAACTGATGAATGGATAAAGAAGATGTGGTATATAGATACAATGGAATATTATTTGGCAATCAAAAAGAATGAAATCTTGCCATTTGCAATAACGTGGATGGAACTAGAATGTATTATGCTAAGCAAAATAAGTCAGAGAAAGACAAATATCATGATTTCACTCATGTGGAACTTAAGATACAAAACAGATGAACATAAGGAAAGGGAAGCAAAAATAATACAAAAACAGAGAGGGAGACAAACCATAGAGTCTCTTAATGATAGAGAACAAACTGAGGGTTGCTGGCAGGGTGCTGGGTGGGGGGAAGGGCTAAAGGGGTGAGGGTCATTAAGGAGGACACTTGTTGGGATGAGCACTGGGTGTTATATGTAAGTGATGGATCACTAAATTCCATTCCTGAAATTATTACACTATATGTTAATTATTACACTATATGTTAACTAATTTGGATTTAATTTGCATCCTTTTTAGCAAAATTGCATTTGCATGAAAAAAACCTAGAAAATTCATCAAAACACAGGCCAATGTCTCAATGAAAATCTAGAAACAAATAAATCCCTAGAAGTATACCAGGAAAACTGGCAGCTCTTAATGGGTTATATCTGAAAAAAATATAATCTCACATACATAAAATACTTTTGCATATATTTCACAGAACTCATGGATTCCTTGAAGCTACAGTGTCAGGTTAAGAACTCCTGTTTTAATCTTTTTCCATAGATCACCCTTAAAAACTTTATTCTTATTCCTTTCTTTGCATCTCACTGCTGTACCATGCTTTTAGGAACTTCAGTGTCCCTGCTAAGAGTGCAAAGGGAGAGAAACCTCAAAGTGAAATTCTGAATGCATTTTCTATAGGAATGTTATTTCTGGGGGCTAGGTTTCAGGGTTTTATTCATCTATAGTACACTAGGTACCTATGTAAGTTTCCTCAGAAAGATTACAAAAACCTACTCTATGTATAATGCAAGTTTATATCAAAGACACTCATTTATAAATGAATATTAGGAATACATGCTTGTAAATTTAGGGAAGTATACATACTGATTAAAGAGTTAAAACTTATTGAGCACTAACTGCAACAGACACATGGTTGAATATTTTACAGCCATGATTTTGTTTAACTCTCACAACTATCATATCAGGTAGGTACTATTATTATACCCAGTATATAACTGGGGTGATTGGGGCTGAGATAGGTTAAATAAAAACTGCTGAAGGTCACAAGGTGAGGAAAAGGCTGGGACTTGATTCCAGAATCCAACTCCAAACCTAGATCTATTAAATTCTACTGCCTCTCTATAAAAATCCATTCTGGATAAAAATAGTATTTTTTGGTCAGATAATCCATTCTAGATAAAAACCAGTATTTTTGGTCAGAAAAAAACAAGAGAAAAGGATGATGCAAATGTAGGAGTATTTTGATATTCTCTAGTCATACAGAATAAAAGGGCAATTTCCTAAGATATAATCACAAAATTGGTAGGGAAAAACATAGTGATTGTGGTATCTTTCTTTGCTAATAACAAAATATCTAAGTTTTTTACTTAATTGCTAAGAAAAAAATAATTTCTTCAAAATTTAAGGCTGAGAGGGGCACCTGGGTGGCTCAGTCAGTTAAGTGGCTGACTTCAGCTCAGGTCATGATCTCGTGGTCTGTGAGTTCAAGCCCCGTGTGAGGCTCTGTGCTGACAGCTCAGAGCCTGGAGCCTGTTTCAGATTCTGTGTCTCCCTCTCTCTCTGACCCTCCCCCGTTCATGCTCTCTGTCTCAAAATAAATAAATGTTTAAAAAAAAATTTAAGGCTGAGAAAAAACCATCATGAACTTAGTTCTGAGAAAATAATTAAGAATTAAAATGGAACAGGGGCACCTGACTTCGGTTCAGGTCATGATCTCACAGTTTGTGAGTTCAAGCCCTGCATCAGGCTCTGTGCTGATCGCTCAGAGCCTGGAGCCTGTTTCAGATTCTGTGTCTCCCTCTCTCTCTGCCCCTCTTCTGCTCACACTCTGTCAATCTCTTTCAAAAATAAATAAACATTAAAAAAAAACACATTTAAATAAAAGAATTTAAATGGAACAAACAAATGAACTTGGGGGAAAAGAGAAGGAGAGGCAAACCATAAAACAGATTCAACTATCGAGAAAAAGCAGGGTTGCTAGACATGGTGGGGGGATGGGTTAAATGGGAGTTGGGTATTAAGGAGGGCCCTTGCTGTGATGAACACTGGGTAGTGTATGTAATTCTACACCTGAAACTAAGATTACACTGCATGTTAATAAACTGGAATTTAAGTAGATACTTGAAACAAACAAACAAAAGAATTAAAATATAGACCTGATGGGAAAATGAGAAAAAGTTACTGGTCAACTTATTAGCCAAACCATGATAATGTTAAACATGTTTGGGTATATATATTCTAGACTGGTATGCTACTACATGTTTTGACAATATGCCTATCAGTAAAAACTATGTAAGGCTGACTCTCAAATATGTACACATTAAAAAGATTACATATATTTTCTACTATACTACTCTGCTATGCACATTTGTAAAAATACTCAAAACAGAAATTAAAGGATGTAAAGATTCTTCATTTAAAAACCTTTTATTTGGTACCTAGTACATAGTGGACCTGCTAGGGATAGCACTAAGGACCAAATTTCTTGGGTTTACGGAGCTTATATTTTAAGGGAGAGAGACCAGGGAGACAGACTATAACAGATAAATATGTCAAGTGGCTTTAAGAACAAAAATAATATGTGGACATGGAGATTGAGGAAGGGCTATTTACATAGGGCAGTTGGAGAAAACTTCTAGATAGGAGATATTAGAGAATAACTTAGCATTCATTTGAACAATTAAACAATATATTTAGATATCTTGCTAATCATTATGTTTTCACACCATTATTTGCTATTATCTCAAAGCACCCTTGAGGTGAGGTTCATTCTTAAGAATAAAATAAAATAAAATATTTTAAAAAATGTTAAAGAATAGTGTACATGAATATATATTTCAAATAGTCTTCTTGATACTTTCAAATATTCAGTCTTCTTGTCTCTATAAATCCAACTGAGCAAACAGAAACTATGTTTATTACATAATAATTGAGAAAGGGTGCCTGTCAGCCCCTCTTTAGTATGCAATTAATTTTCTTTTTTTCAGAATGCCTTAGTGTCTTAGGATTTGTAACTGACATTTGGCCCAAGCATAGATACCAGTCCCAATTCATATACCAAATATTAGTAATGTTTATGTTTACTTTCCCATTTTATTTAAAATGATGTCTTTCCATATCCCAAACCACTGTCTTCAAGATATAAAAAACCTCATAGCCAGAAACTCCTAAAAGAGGAAAGAAAGATCTGGTAGATGCTTAAAAATGAGCTGCCTAGATCAGATCTTTAAAATATTTGTTTACCATATATGAAATAAAACAATTATTTTTAAAAAACAATTACTTTAAAATATTCTTACATATATGCTTATTGTGCCCAGTGAAAAATTATAGCACAGACACCAAAATGTTACCTGTGGGGATTTCAGTGGTGAGTTGTTTTACTTTTTGATCTTTTATATTTTCTAATTTTCTATAACATGAATTTTTCATGTAATAAAGGTTTAAACAGTACTAAATAAGAGTATGCATACAAAGTTTGAAGGTCCCACAAACAACTAAAGCATACAGTAAATCTTTAAGAACAGCATCAGTCAAGATAAATCCAGAAGCTTTTACAAGCCAAGGAAAGCTTATAGGGTGTATGAAAGATACCCAAAGAGATGTTGAAAGCTAAGTCCAGAGATTTAAAATGAAGAGATCTATCCTTGGTGTAGAAAGAAAGAGATAAGTAAGAAGATAGTGAGAGACCATCTACTTGTGCCTTATGGGTTCATGTCTCTCAAGTTCGTTTCATGTTGCCTAAAGAAAGGAAAAATTATCAGTAAAATTAGAGGAAACATGAAACACAAGAGAAACTTCAGAGCATTTGAGATGAGGATGTGCCTTGACTTTCAAAAAAGGGACAGGAGGTAAATTCCAGAAAATAACAATTTCAGAACTTCATTGCCCAGTAAAATTCCAGAATGATCTACCCTAGTGATTCTCAACCTTACCAGGCTCAAGTCCTCTATATAGAATAAATATTTAACATTACTTCCTTTAGGATCTAGAAATAGAATTCAAAGACTGTGACTTCTTCAACAATTTTTTAAAAATCCATATAATGCCCTCTCTACCACACAGGAAGTGAAAATAAACGCATTTTAAATAAAATAGGGATTATATTTTATTTTTTAAATGTTTACTTATTTTGAAAGAGAGAATTGTACTGAGAGCTGTTCACCATTGTGAAAACTCATGTCACCATGAATGCTTACACATGAGTGGGGGAGGAGCAGAGAGGGAGAGAGAGAAGCCCAAGCAAGCTCCACACTCATTTAGTTCCTGACGTGGGGCTCCATCCCCCCACCATGAGATCATGACCTGGACCAAAATCAAGTGTCGGACACTTAAATGACTAAGCCACCCAGGCGCCCCTAAAATAGGCATTTTAATTAGTAAGTTGGTGAGGCATGAACACACCACAAAATTGTCAGATGCTTGCTTCCACTTAATAATGAATGTTATACTTTAGATACCATTAACATTTCTTTTAAAAGGGCTTAATAAATATATTTGTGTATATGTATGTATAATGATCATGAATTCAGTAGTTACAAATGAAGATGATGCTTAAGTGGTGATCAAATATCACAAGAATTGGTAACATAAGTTTTTACAATGGTGAACACCTTTCAGTACAATTCTTTAAAAAATTTTTTTTATTGTTTGTTTTTGAGAGACATAGAGAGAGAGAGAGAGATCAAGTGCAAGCAGGGAGAGACAGAGGGAGACACAGAATCCAAAGCAGGCTCAAGGCTCTGTGCTGACAGCTCAACTCGGGGCTCAAACTCACAAACCATGAATTCATGACCTGAGCTGAAGTTGACAATGGACTGAGTCACCCAGGCACCCCCTCTCAGTACAATTCTTAACAAAACAAAATACAACAGTCCTTCTACTCACAAGGTAGTTGAATTACTGAATCAGTATATATGGAAACTATGTCCCAGACAGTTTGTGTTTATGAGTAAATCAGAGTTAGGTTCTAAGCTTAGAAAATCATAAACAGGTTTTACTACTACATGAATGTCTAGTGGGAGAAGTGAGCCATTTAGGTTGCAGAATAAGTGTTTGTTGCACAGGACTGGCCATGTACAGCAGCAGAATTTTTGCCTTTTATATCATTGCAATTATATATTATACCCTTCTATCTTTGTGCTAAACAAAGAATTCCCTCCAAGTTTGTAAAAATGCCCCTAGATGGCAATATTATCCCTGTTGTGAATTACTAGTCTCTTAGCATAGGATGTACCATGGAGTGTGTATTCATAACAAGGCCTTGTTTATAAGAACATAAAACATCTTAAAGTTCTGCTTATGATCATCTCTTTGGAGGGTAAAGAAAGCAAGCACTAGAATACTATTTAGAATGATCTCAATTTACAAGAGCCATATTGAATATGTTTAGGTTTAAATATTATTTAAAACAGTTAAAATATAAAATAAATTAGCACTGATCAGCACAACCTGACTAGAATATTTAACTTTACCTGACTAAATATTTAAAGCAGATTAGCTAATAATAAAGAGTCCCCTACTTCTGTGAAGAAGTCTTAGAATATAAACCAAGTGGAGATAGGTTCCTACCTTTCCTGTAAAAACCTTGGGGGAAACGGGAAGCTTACAAATGGGAGTGGAGAAATGTGAAGCACTATGAAAGATCTGAGCTCAGCTCTCCAGGTGAGTATCCTAAATTTACAGCTTAGATGATGCCTTAAGAGTTACACACCAAAAAAACCCAAAAAACAAAAAAACAGAAACAAAAAACAGTTACACTCCACCCTAAATACCACACCCAACAGGCCTAGAGGAGTTGTAACTACATCTCTGGGGAGAGAATGGTTTTCTCATGGGAGAGTAACCTGGCATAGACTTAGGAGTAGAAGAAAGGGCAGGCCCTGAAGTTAAAGCCACTCACTTCTTGTTCAGGCTACACAATAAACAGGCCTATTCCCTTTTTAAAGTTCTTGTTGAGTTTTCAACTGAATACAACTACATGGGTGATTTATAGAAGATTTTTGATAAATTTATCCTCTTATCTACTTAGCTAACTTAAGAGCAATTCTGCAACAGAAGGGTATTTAATGGTTAACAAACGCTTTATTTATCCCTTGAAATCATTTCGGTATCACTGGAAAAAAACCTTTACAATGAAAAAAAAAATCAAAATTTTAATTAAGGCAGGGCTGATACAAAAAGAAAAAAACTGGTAATGTTATTCTCGTCTTAATTTAAAATTTTGATATTTTGCTCACTTTGGATTTTCAAATTAACTTTGATTTTTAAAAATACTGCACTACAATATCATTTGTCTTTACTGAGTTTTGGGGTACCCTCCTCCAATTTGTGCACGGGTGAATGCCTCTTTAGTTTCAGCCCTGGTCTTCAGTAGTTCTGAAGAATGAACAGAACCTCTTTTCACTCAATAGGTAGCAGAGTATTGGGAGGCTCCTACACTACCATACTTGGAGTACTTCTATGAATATTATTTCAACAAATATTTAAGCAACTTAAAGCATGTGTTAACATACCTAATGGCATCTCCCTCAATCCTGGGAGGTCAACCATTTTCCTTCTGACCCAGGCACAACTACAGCAAGGTGTAAATCCCGATGTGAAGGAGAAACTTAAGCGAAAAAAGAGAATGTGGTGGCCTCTCCTACCCAGGACTGGTCACGTTACAGGCCTTCCTGGCTCTGGAAAGGGGAGCCTCTTAGGTTGGCTAAGAAACTGAACTGTCAACGGTATAGAAACAAACGCATCACGGACAGGCACATCTGTGGTGCAGTTACCCACTCCCGCCCCTCTCCCCTTTTCTGGCAAGCTGACCCAGACCGGGAAAGGTTGGCATGGTGGCCTCTGGTACGCACCCTGCTCGCGGGGAATCCGCACCAGGCAATCCACCATGCCTTTGTACTGAGACTCGGCGCTGATCTGTCGGGACGACGCCTGCACCTGCAGCAGCAGCTTCACCCGCTCGATGGGCGCCACGGCTGTCTTGGACACAGCCGCTGCGACCCCGCCGGCCAGTAGGTCCTTCCCGAAGGACACGGGGTCAAAGAGCCGCTTTTCCGACTTCTTCCCCTGCCTCCCCTTCGGAGGTTCACGCTGCATGGTGGGAGGACGGCGGTAAAAAGGGGCACCAGCACAAGGAAAAAAAGCCTGAGAGAATCTACGAAGGGAAACCTAAAACCGCTTCAGCTTCGTCCTGGCGGGAAAGCGACGCTCAGGTTGCCGCGAGATCGGCGCGCCAGGGCCTGGGGGAGTTCGCGGAGCTGCGCAGGCGCCTCCAACCGCCTCCCGCCTTCTGGCACCAGCCACGTGACTCCCAACACGTGTCTCCTCAGCGCTGAGCGCTGCCTTTGATAAACCCGGGTCTGGGTTTTCCTTACTGCCCGCAGTGTTATCAGGCGATGGGTACTGAACGGCGGAGGTGAGGGGAGAGTGCGTAACTAGTCCTGTATAAAGATATTTAGTAGGCAAAACTAGAACATAGTAGAGTAAGCCAACGTGTGGGGTTAATCAAGTTTTAAATTTTGGTTCCCAGAGTTACCCTTTCATTTTCTCTTAAAAGTTGCTTTATTTCTGCTCCTTGAATTTAGCAGGGCTTGTTTATCTAGTCACATTGTCAGTCTGGCTTTGCTGATTGCACCCCAATAGCTTAATTCGACATGTTCCTCTTTCGTTTGGATTTTATTTAAATTGGTAATTTCATCTGGAGCAGTGTTTCTCAATCCAGACAGCCGAAAGAAGACAGGGCTATGCTGTTTTAACTAATGCTTGGGCTTGGGGAGGCTGAGAACCAAAGACCTATTCTAGAACAGCACCTCACAAACTTAATTTAGGATCGCTTTTCACTTTAAAAAGACTAAGACCACTAGGAAGCTTCTGTTTTTGTTATATATTGATATATTTATATTCAGAAACTGAAACTGAAATTTTAAAAATATTAATTCACTTAAAATAGCCCATATAAAAATAACATTTTTAAATAAAAAGTAACTATTTTTCAAAACAAATGAGAATAGCCTTGTTTTTTATTTTTGAAAATCTCTTCAATTCCTGCCGTAATAAACGACAGCTGGATTTACATGGCTGCTTTTGTACCCAGTCTACTGCAATACCACACATTGTGGGGCTGTTGGAAAACTCCACTATGCACTGAGAGAATCAGAGTGAAACAGACAAGTAACGTCTTAGTATTCTTAAGAAAAGTTCTTAGGGGCGCCTGGGGCTCAGTCCGTTCAGCGTCGGACTTCGGCTTAGGTCATGAACTCCTGGTTCATGAGTTTGAGCCCGGTGTCGGGCTCTGTGCTGACAGCTCAGAGCTTGGAGTCGGTTTCTGATTCTGTGTTTCCCTCGCTTTCTCTGCCCCTCCCTCGCTCATTCTCTGTCTCCAAAAATAAATAAATGATGAAAAAAAATTTTTTTAAGTAAAGTTTTTATCTCATGGTGTCTCCGAGGAGGTCTTGGTGACATCTATATGCATACCACAGTTTTGAGAATTCATCTGGAGTGTTACCAGGTTCAGGTCTGACTCTGGGCAAGTATATGCAGTAGATATACATCTATCCTGGACATGAGGTCTTGCTGTATTTTCTTTCACCTTGCTTTTTTTCACTTTGTACATCCTGGAAATCTTTCTGTAGTAGCATCTAATATACTCCTGATTTCTTTTTTTATAGCTTATTTGATGGTTTCTAATAAAGAGACCCTATTTTATCATCTCTTACTCTGTAGGAGTTAGTTGTTTGAACTTGAGGTTCTAGTTTTTTATTATCTTATGTGTGTTATAACACTTTTAATACTACTTGTCACTAGTACAAAACCATATTTAGGCCAGGGTTCCAGAGCAGGAATTTTGTTTATATTTTGATTACCTCATACAAAAGCAGGTGGCAAGTCCTGCTGGTACCATTTTAGTGCTACCTTCCTTTCCATGGCAGCTTATTCGACCCTTAACTGGTTTTACGGCCAAATCTCTCCATTTTACATGCTGCTACCAGATTAAGCTTTCTGAAGCAATTGCATTAATTATTCCTAGGCTTAAAAGATTTAAAGTCTTCTCATTGCACGAATTTCAAAACCCTTTGTGAAATCCATGCAAATTCAAGACGTGATTGATGTTTTATCTGCAAAAATATGAATAATAAAAGAGGTTTCGGTCTCTTTTATAGGATATTAAAGTATTAACAAGCACACAGGGAGAAATTTAAGGGGGCACAGGGAATGCTTGAATCACATTCCAGGCAAGATTGTGTTCTTAAGGTGCCAAGAAAGATCAAAGGAAGATCTCCGGTCCCAAGGAACATATATATATATCTCAGACAGAAAAGCAAGTGTTCTGTTGTTCCCCAGGCAAATTTTCTCTTCCTTCCTTTCTTGACTCCCTTTCCCCCGAAACCCCACTTTTGACCCTATAGTTGACAATGTTTATAGCACACTGATTTATCATATCCTCAAGCTTATTTCTGACATATATTCATTGACAGAAGATAGCAAAAGTGAAAATACTTAGAAATGTAGCTTTTTACCTTAAGAGCTGTGGATCAGCTCTTTTCTAAAGTCTGAGCTTAAAATGTTTCACCAGCTGCATTGCATTTTATTTACCGATTTTGGGATCAAAAAAAGTTCCGGTGATTTACATGTTGATATAAAAGTACAGCATCTCAGGGTCTTTGAGCTGTTCACTCTGCTTTCCTTAGAAATCAGCATGGTTAGTTTCCTCTTAGTTCAGGTCTAGGGTCACCTCAGTAACCCTTTTTCTGGCTACCCTATTTCTCACACTTCCTATCCAATTTCTTCCTTCACTTTTTTTTACCTCTTAGCTTTTATCAACATATTTTACTTATTTGTGGCCTTCCTCTTCCACTGGAACATCAGGTCCGTGAAGGTCCGTTTTTAGCTGTTTTGTTCACCACTTTACCCCGGCATCCAGAACAGTGCGTGGCACAGAGTAGAAAGTCAATAAATATTTGTTGGCTGAATGCATGAAAGGACAACACAACTGCAAACATACCTCCAAACCATCTTTATTAAAGACTATCAATATAAAAATAGCTTCATTATATAGAATAGAGAAATACAACTCTAGAAAATTAAATCATTTTCACACAGTTTAGTGTATAGATTAAAGTTTTAATAACATTTAATAATGTCTTTTAGAATATCCAAAGTATACATCCTTGTTCTCAAAGTGTTCAGTGCTGAATTTTTTTCTCAGATTTTCCCCAACACTTTTACAGTAGCAGGTATGATTTAGCTGGCTCCTGGGTTTTCAACCAATGGATAATAATAATAGATGGTGGTGGTAGTAGTAGTAGCTAACACTTTTACAGCATGTGCACTGTGCAGGCACTATTTAGGGGGAACTTACACAGATAACAAGTAGTTATTCACAATATTATTTCCAAGAATTTTCAAAGCAGACAAACCTACTAAATTGGTTTCACAACTTTTCCCATTTGTGTCAGAAATATAAAAAAGCAGGCACTGCAAATTTACTATCTTGCCAGTATGCATCATCATCAACAGTTTCTTGGCACAAATAAGAAACTCTCCTTTGCTAAGTACAGTTCTCTAACCCGACAGAAAGAAAACAAAGGAAGAAAGGGGAGGAGGGTGAAGGGTGGAAGGTGTAGAATCTAAAACATAATTTTGGGGGGGCTACAAGATATATGGTGATGATAAAATAGTACCTGGTATTTCCCAAAATTGATAGTTCTATAGTCTTTTGCATTCACAGTCTAGTAAAAGGGAACATTTGCAGGATGCTAATAATAAAATCCAACTTAAGAATGTTTCTGTATCTGCTAAAACATACCTCTGGGGTATCTGCACTTTTACTTTGTCTCTTTTTTTAAAATAAAGTGGCAGAGGGGCGCCTGGGTGGCGCAGTCGGTTAAGCGTCCGACTTCAGCCAGGTCACGATCTCGCGGTCCGTGAGTTCGAGCCCCGCGTCAGGCTCTGGGCTGATGGCTCGGAGCCTGGAGCCTGTTTCCGATTCTGTGTCTCCCTCTCTCTCTGCCCCTCCCCCGTTCATGCTCTGTCTCTCTCTGTCCCAAAAATAAATTTAAAACGTTGAAAAAAATAAAATAAAATAAAATAAAGTGGCAGATAGGCAGTCATTGGCCAATAGTCAGATTGATCTTTCAGATGTGCATCTCAATAAATTTGGAAAATGGGCAGCTAGATTTAGTTACAATGCTTACTTCAATATCCATTTAGAGATGACAACCACAATGTTTGGTTTTATTTCCTAAAAATGCAATGTCTCTGCAACATGAACATTACGCTATACATCTACAGTGTAGCAAAGGATTTTCCCCTTATTAAGGTAAGTAGACTACTTTGTCTTTTTATTTTAGTTATTGAGTGGTGGTCTCAAGATTCTTTGACACCATTAAAGCAGTTCAAAAGACCAAAATTTCATTAAATGAAATTTTAAAAAGTCCCTTATAATAAAACCTGAGATATTTTAGTTCAGTCTGTTTGAAAAGCTGAGGGGATTAATAGCTGCATTTATTAATACATCTCAGTATTGAAAGTAGCACATGGTGTTTGGGGGACATATTAAGAAATTTAAGACATTTAATAAATACTTATAAACAAAGTTCCTTAAACTAATGCAGTGGTAAAGAGTCTACCATTCTGACCAATACTGTGATCTTAAGGGGAGGATATTTTAAGCCATTTTGTACATTTCAAGAACCAAAGTTTCTTGCCTTGATTTCAATGTTAAATTTAAGGCCCACAAGTCACTAATAGAACAAATATAATCATTTGCATTTTAAATACCTGGGTGAAAATTTCTCAAACTGATTACAGAGAGGTAACAGTGTTTCTTTTAAGACCAAATATTTCAGGGGTGCCTGGGTGGCTCAGTCGGTTGAGCGGCTGACTTCGGCTCAGGTCATGATCTCGCGGTCCGTGAGTTCGAGCCCCGCGTCGGGCTCTGTGCTGACAGCTCAGAGCCTGGAGCCTGTTTCAGATTCTGTGTCTCCCTCTCTGACCCTCCCCCGTTCATGCTCTGTCTCTCTCTGTCTCAAAAATAAATAAACGTTAAAAAAAATTAAAAAAAAAAAAGGCCAAATATTTCAAATGGTGCACCCACTATGTTTTACAGTTAATTCTAACCTGGAGGGCTCATGTTCCAGGCGTCTGAGGGGAAGGAAATAGAAACTGATTTTACATGTGTTGGCATAATTTTCCTTCTAAAGCTTAAGTCCTGAAGAAGAAAAAACCCAGTGTTGTAGTCTTAAGGGCATCTGAGACTTCAGGAGGATCCATTAGGTAAATGGTAATAAAAAATGCAGTTATTATGTTTTTCCTTCCTTCTCAATCTACCAAATTGTCACAGTCAAAGAAAATTCTTATCTCATTAGTTTTCTTTCTCTACTAAAGGTCAAGTAAACTTTTGCTCATTAAGGTACTTCCCTCTGGGAAAACCCAACACATAATGAGACATATTTGTAAGGCAAAAATTAGTACTTAACAAGTCACCATAGGATTACTTTAATCCAAGTTTTTCAGTGTTTTTTAACATGATTAGGTTCGTAAAAAGATTTACATACAGCTGTCTTGAAATTCATGAACTATATAAAATGTGTGTGCATACCTGAATATATTTCAACGAAAAGAAAAATAATAAAAGTTTATGGACACTAAATAGTTTAAAAACTATATTCTGGAGTTGATCTGAAACAAAACAAAACAGAGCTGATCTGAAAGAGTAAAGAGAATCAAATAAATAGAGAAAAAAGTTTAATTTTCATTCCTTAGTTCTTCTACCCCACAGTGAGGTATCTATTAAAGCACTTAAACTAAAGAAAAGTATTTGATCTAATAAGGAGTCAGTACTTGGACATTACAAATTTAGATACTGACGAGTAGGCAAGAAGAAAAAAAATTGCACATGTTACTTAAGAGGGACTTTAGAAGTCTCAATGCAGTCATCTCATTTATACATGAAGATTCTGAACTCAGAGAGGTACAAAAACTTGTTCATGGTCACAGCACTAATTAGTTACAGGACCTGGTCACATCCTCCAGTTTTGTGATTCTTTCACCAGATATCCTCATTAGTCTTGAGAAAAATACACAAGTGAATTTACTTATGAACTGTGTATTTTTTCAAGATAAATATTTCCTCAAGATAAATATTTCCTCTATTAATTTTATATAAAACTTCACATTATTTCAAACTAGTCAATAAATTAACATTACATACAAAAAATGGAAATAAGTTAAAAATCCCTTCTTATTTTGATCAAGTATCTTTTCAAAAGTCTGACAATACTACATAAGATTTAGTGCATCAAACCCAAGAGCATATCATCTCAATATTTAACATTATTATGTTCCAAACTGAACAGTTAAAAGAAGCTAAACCTTATCTTCTTGTGTATGTTTTCAGCAATCCTAACACTGTTCAATGTTCCATGCATAGTTGCTATGCATCAAGAAAACACAGCTACAAGGTTAATCCAAAGAACAATTTAAAAGCCATTTCTATGGCAATTTCTGTGACTGAATCATGAAAACAGATGTAAAGTTCTTGAAGTTTGGGACGAAGAAAGAGTCTCCTGTAGAGGAAAAGAACACACTCATTTCAGAAATTCAAAAAACAAAAATCAAAGGGAAAAAACTCCAATCTTTTAATATATCTTATTTTTGTTTTTGAAAGAATTAGTAGTGAATTAAAAACCACTAGTCTAAATCTATAGTAGGGGGAAATATAGCTAGATTAATTTTTAAATAAATAATATATGTCTTAGGTCAATTATTTCTATTTTTCCAGAGTGTAAAAAGCCTATTTCATCAATATGTAATTACCATATCCCTCAGTTTTAAAAAATATTAAATGTAGTCATTATTATTACAATAAAGCCAGTTGATGTTAACATCATTAAGTACAATAGTTACTGAACACTGCCATTTACTTTCTAAATGTTAATTATTATTAAAACATTTTAAAAATGTGATTTGTTTTTGGAGATAGTATTCAATTGGAAATACCATTGAAACTTTGATTTTTTTAGAGAGTTAAAATTTTGATATATTTATGGGGCACCTAGGTGACTCAGTTGGTTAAGTGCCTGACTTCAGCTAAGGTCATGATCTCATGGCATGTAAATTTGAGCCTTGCGTCAGGCTCTGTGCTGACAGCTCGGGGCCTGGAGCCTCCTTCTGATTCTGTGTCTCTATCTCTCTCTGCCCCTAGCCCTCTCACACTCTGTTGCTGTCTCTCTCTCTCAAAAATAAATGAACATTAAAAAAAATTAAAAAAAATTTTTTTGATACATTTAGTGGACACTAGTATATACAAATCAAACTTTTAAATCAGAGATAGTTTGCCTGACTTCCTTAAATTTCTCTATTCTTTTTTTTTTTAATGTTTATTTATTTTTGAGAGAGAGAGACAGAGTGCAAGCGAAGGAGGGGCAGAGAGAGAGACACAAAATCTGAAGCAGGCTCCAGGCTCTGAGCTGTCAGCACAGAGCCTTATGTGGGGCTCGAACTCACGAACCGTGAAATCTTGACCTGATCCCAAGTTGGACGCTTAACTGACTAAGCCACCCAGGTGCTCCAAATTTATCTAGTATATACATATCTGCATCATCATAATTCAATACCTCTTGATTCTTTCTATTCCAATTGTTGTGAATGTAGTTAAGGCTCCACTGCACATATGCATGTATGCCTAACTGTTCTTATCTCTGTTCTCTGTGTCTATACTACTCCCTTTCCTGCTCCTGGTGTAATCTTACAGTAGCACATCTCTAATCAGACTACACAGAGTTGAGCTTATGCTGATGCTCCTCCCAACTTTGGTTGATTACACAATCACAATCACAAGGAGTTTAAAAATATAGAGTCCCGCTATCCTAGATTCTGTTACTGGGTCTGGGGTGGGCCACAGGCATCTCTGATTTTAATAAGTGACTCAGGTGATTCAAAATCTTATGGACCAATACACAGGATTACTTCTTCCACCAATTTTTTTTAGGTTAAATTTTGTTTGTTATTTATTATTTATTAATTTAAATATAATTTATGTTTAAGTTAGCTAACATACAGTGTATACAGGGTACTCTTGGCTTCGGGAGTAAATTCACATGATTCATTGCTTACATACAACACCCAGTGCTCATCCCAACAAGTGCCCTCCTCAATGCCCATCACCCATTTTCCCCTCTCCCCCGCCCCTGTCAACCCTCAGTTTGTTCTCTGCATTTATGAGTCTCTTGTGGTTTGCCTCCCTCCCTCTCTGTTTGTAACTATTTTTTTCCCCTTCCTTCCCCATGGTCTTCTATTAAGTTTCTCAAATTCCACATATGAGTGAAAACACATGATATGTTTCTCTGACTTATTTCACTTAGCATAATGCTCTCCAGTTCCATCCACATTGTTGTAAATGGCAAAATTTCATTCTTTCTTATTGCTGAGTAGTATTCCATTGCATATATATACCACATCTTCTTTATCCATTCAGCAGTTGATGAACATTTGGGCTCTTTCCATAATTTGGCTATTGTTGATAGTGCTGCTATAAACATCGGGATGCATGTGCCCCTGTGAATCAGCACTGTGTATCCTGTGGATAAATTCCTAGTGGTGCTATTGCTGGGTTGTAGGGTAATTCTGTTTTTAATTTTTTGAGGAAACTCTACACTGTTTCTAGAATGGCTGTACCAGATTGCATTTGCACTAGCAGTACAAGAGGGTTCCTGATTCTCCACATCCTTGTCAACATCTGTTGTTTCCTGAGTTGTTAATTTTAGCCATTCTGACCGGTGTAAGGTGGTATCTCCGTGTGGTTTTGATTTGTATTTCCATGATGATGAGTGATGTTGAGCATTTTTTCATGTGTCTGTTGGCCATCTGGATGTCTTCTTTGTAAAAGTGTCTAGTCATGTCTTCTGTCCAATTCTTCACTGGATTATTTGTTTTTCCAGTATTGAGTTTGGTAAGTTCTTTATAGATTTTGAATAATAACCTTTATCTGGTATGTCATTAGCAAATATCTTCTCCTATTCCGTCATTTGCCTTTTAGTTTTGTTGATTGTTTCCTTTGCTATGCAGAAGCTTTTTATCTTGAAGAGGTCCCAATAGTTCATTTTTGCTTTTATTTCCCTTGCCTGCAGAGATGTGCTGAGTAAGAAGTTGCTGCAACCTCAGTTGCAAAGGTCAAAGAGGTTGTTGCCTGTTGTTGCCCTCCTCTAGGGTATTGATGGTCTCCTGTCTCACATTAGGTCTTACGTCCATTTTGAGTTTATTTTTGTGTATGGTGTAAGAAAGTGGCCCAGGTCCATTCTTCGGCATGTTGCTGTCCAGTTCTACCAGCACCATTTGCTAAAGAGACTGTCTTTTTTCCATTGGATACTCTTTCCTGCTTTGTCGAAGATGAGCTAGCCATATATTTGTGGGTCCAATTCTGGGTTCTCAATTCTATTCCATTGCTCTATGTGTCTATTTTTGTTCCAATACCATGCTGTCTTGATGATTACAGCTTTGTAGCACAGGCTAAAGTCTGGGATGGTGATGCCTCCAGCTTTGGTTTTCTTTTTCAACATTATTCTAGCTATTCAGGGTCTTTTGTGGTTCCATACAAATTTTAGGATTGTTTATTCTAGTTCTGAGAATAATGCTGGTGCAATTTTAACTGGAATTGAATTGAACGTGTAGACTGCTTTGGGTTGTATCGACATTTTAACAATATTTGTTCTTCCATTCCATGAGCATGGAATGTTTTCCCATTTCTTTGTGTCTTCTTCAATTTCTTTCATAAGTTTTCTATAGTTTTTAGCATACAGATCTTTTACGTCTTTGGTTAGGTTTATTCCTAGGTATTTTATGATTCTTGGTGCAACTGTAAATGGGACTGATTTCTTGATTTCTCTTTCTGTTGCTTCATTATTGGTGTATAGAAATGCAACTGATCTGTACATTGATTGTACATCCTGTGACTTTTCTGAATTCATGGATCAGTTCTAGCAGTTTTTTGGTGGAGTGTTTTGGGTTTTACATGTAGAGTATCATGTCATCTACAAAAAATGAAAGTTTGACTTCTTCCTTGCCAATTTGGATGCCTTTTATTTCATTTTTTTGTCTGATTGCTGAGGCTAGGACTTCCAACAGTATGTTAAACAACAGTGGTGAGAATGGACATCCCCACTGTGTTCCTGATCTCAGGGGGAAAGATTTTAGGTTTTCTCCATTGAGGATGATATTAGCTGTAGGTCTTTCATATATGGCTTTTATGATGTTAAGGTATATTCCTTCTATCCCAACTTTCTTGAGGGTTTTTATTAAGAAAGGATGCTGTATTTTGTCAAATGCTTTTTCCACATCTATTGACAGGATCATATGGTTCTTATCTTTTCTTCTATTAATATGATGTATCACATTGATTGATTTGCAAATATTGAACCAGCCCTGCAGCCCAGGAATGAATCCCACTAGATCGTGGTGAATCATTCTTTTAATATACTCTTGAATTAGATTTGCTAGTATCTTGTTGAGAATTTTTGCATCCATGTTCATCAGGAATATTGGCCTGTAATTCTTTTTTAGTGGGATCTTTGGTTTGGGAATAAAGGAATGCTGGCTTCATAGACTGAATCTGAAAGCTTTCCTTCTGTTTCTATTTTTTGGAAAAACTTGAAAAGAATAGGTATTAATTCTGCCTTAAATGTCTGGTAGAATTCCCCTGGGAAGCCATCTGGCCCAGGACTCTTATTTGCTGGGAGATTTTTGATAACCTATTCAATTTCTTCGCTGGTTATAGGTCTGTTTAAATTTTCTATTTCTTCCTGTTTGAGTTTTGGGTGTCTAGGAATTTGTCCATTTCTTCCAGATTGTCCAGTTTCTTGGCATATAATTTTTCACAGTATTCTCTAATAACTGTATTTCTGTGGTGTTGGTTGTGATCTTTCCTCTTTCATTCATGATTTTATCTATTTGGGTTCTCTCTTTTCTTTTGGAGAGGACTGGCTAGGGTTTTATCAATTTTGTTTATTCTTTCAAAAAACCAGCTCTTAGATTCATTGATCTGTTTTCACTGTTTTTTTTTTTTTTTAATTCTATATTGTTTATTTCTGCTTTAATCTTTATCATTTCTCTTCTGCTGGCTTTGGGGTTTCTTTGATGCTCTGCTTCTAGTTCCTTTAAGTGTGAAGTTAGGTTTTGTATTTGGGATTTTTCTTGTTTCTTGAGATAGTCCTGGATTGCAAGGTATTTTCCTCTTAGGACTATCTTTGCTGCATCCTAAAGTCTTTGGACTGTCATGTTTTCATTTTTATTTGCTTCCATATATTTTTAAATTTCTCCTTTAATTGGCTGGTTGACCCATTCATTCTTTAGTACAATATTCTTTAACCTCCATGCATTTGGAGGCTTTCCAAATTTTTTCTTGTGGTTGATTTCAAGTTTCATAGCATCGTGGTCTGAAAATACACATGGTATGATCTCAATTCTTTTATATTTATTCAGGGCTGTTTTGTGACCCAGTATATGATCTATTTTGGAGAATGTTCCATGTGCAGTTGAGAAGAATGTGTATACTGCTACTTTGGGATGAAAAGTTCTGAATATATCTGTCAAGTCCATCTAGTCCTGTGTATAATTCAAGGACATTGTTTCTTTATTGATTTTTCTGCCTATATGATCTGTCCATTGCTGTAAGGGGAGTATTAACATCACCTACGATTACCATATTGTTATCAATAAGATTGCTTATGTTTGTGATTAACTGATATATATATTTAGGTGCTCTCAAGTAGAGGACACAAACATTTACAACTGTTAGCTCTTCTTGATGGACAGACCCCTTAATTATGATAGAATGCCCTTCTTCATCTCTTTTTACAGTCTTTAGTTTAAAATCTAGTTTGTCTGAGACAAATATGGCTACTCCAGCTTTCTTTGGACTTCCAGTAGCATGATAGATGGCTCTCTATCCCCTCACTTTCAATCTGAAGGTGCCTCAGGTCTAAAATGAGTCTCTTGTAGACAGTATATAGATGGATCTTGGTTTTTTATCCATTATGATATCCTATGTCTTTTGATTGGGGCACTTAGTCCATTTACATTCAGAGTGATTACTGAAAAATATGAATTTAGTGTCTTTGTGTTATCTGTAGGTTTCGTGCCTGTGGTGATGTCTCTGGTCCTTCGTAGTCTTTGTAGCATTCCACTCAGAGTCCCCCTTAGGATCTCCTGCAGATCTGGTTTAGTGGTCATTAACTCCTTCAGTTTTTGTTTGTCTGGGAAAGCCTTTATCTTTCCTTCTGTTCTGAAAGACAGCCTTGCTGGATAAAGGATTCTTGGATGCGTATTTTATATTTCAGCACATTGAATATTTCCTGCCACTCTCTTCTGGACTGCCAAGTTTCAGCGGACAGGTCTGCTACTACCCTTATGTGTCTACCCTTGTAGGTTAAGACCCATTTGTCCCTAGCTGCTTAAAGAATTCTCTCTTTATCTTTGCATATTGCCAGTTTCACTATGATATTACATGATGAAGACCTGTTCTTGTTTATTCTGAAGGGAGTTCTCTGTGCTTCCTGAACTTGGCTGTCTGCTTCCTTCCCCAGATTAGGGAAGTTCTCAGCTATAATTTGTTCAAATAAACCTTCTGCCCCTTTCTCTCTTTTTCCTCTGGAACTCCTATGATATGGATAGATATTATTATATTTCATTGAATCATTTAGGTCTCTAATTCTCCCCTCGTGGTCTACTATTTTCTTATTCTCTTTTTCTTGGCTTCATCATTTTCCATAATTTATCTTCTATTTCAGTTATTCTCTCCTCTCCTTTCTCCATCCTTGCTGTCAATATATCTAGTTTATTTTGCACCTCATTTACAGCATTTCTTAATTAATTGTGACTATTAGTTCCTTGATCTCTGCAGCAACAGATTCTCTGCTGTCTTCCATGCTTTTTTCAAGCCCAGCTATTAATCTTATGACTACTATTCTAAATTCTGCTCAGATATATTGTTTATATCTGTTTTGAGCAATTCTCTGGCTGTCACTTCTTCCTGGAATTTTTCTTAAGGAAAATCCTTCTGTTTCATAATTTTGGTTAGTTTTCTGTCTTTTACATGTTTTAATAGTTTGTTATGTGTCCTGCATCTGTGAGTACTACTATATCAAAATGGGGTCATACACTGTCCAGGGCCTGGCCCTTCAGGAGGTGTTTTTGGAGTGTGTTGAGTGTTGTCTGTTTTTGTGACTCTGGTTGCTTTATCTTCCTATTTGTAGTGGTGGTTTGGACCTTCCACCAGGTGTGCTTTGATTTGTTCATTGAAATAACGTGGAAAAAATTAAGAAAGGGGGTGGTGGTGAAAGAAGCCTTATTTCATACAAAGAGAGAAATGACAGGGGTGGGGAAAAAAAAATGACCAGGCAGAGGTTCTGAGAAACTACATGGCTTAATCCAGAGAGAGAGAGAGAGAGAGAGAGAGAGAGAGAGGAAAATAAAGAAGGAGATACAGAAGAGGTATAAAAAGAATAGATTAAAAATGTCGTTGTCTGATGGTGCCTTGGAACTGGTGGCTGTGCTGGTCTAGAGGAGGGGCCTTCTGGTTCAGTCAGTGTCAGTCTCGCTCTGGTAGATATGCAGTTGCCAGGCACGGAGGGTGGGATTTGGTATAAACAGGTCCCGCCTCCACTGGGGGGGGCGGTGGGTGCTGTCTTATTCCCTGAAGCCCCACCAAGTTGGTGATGGGGAGAAAAATGGTAACACCCTAATCTCCGCTCCCCTGCCGGGTGTCACAAACCACACTGTTCAGACAATCCTCATAGCACCGTGCAGGTTGGAGCAGCCTGTTTGTCCCACTCCGCAGTCTCCAACGCCTCTGAGGCACTTGGCTGGGATTCAAACTCCAATGTCTGAAAGGATCCTGCTCCATGTGCCCCATAGTGCCACTCTGCCCAGCTGACGAAAGGTCTCTGGCTGGTGCCTGCAGGGTCATTTGTCCTTGGAGTGGCAATATATCTTCTTCCCACAGCACTCGAAGGAGGGGACTGCTCTCCCAATGCACCTCTGAGTTCACTACCTAGTCAGGGCTGGCTCCCCTACCCCCAGGGGTCAGGTGCGGGTACCACACCAGTAGCCAGCTCTTCCATCAATTCTTTACTGCAACTCAAAGAATGTTTAGTGGCTCAATATTTCGCTCAAAACTGAATTCCTGGGTCAGAAATTGGAGGCTCTTTGCAGTGGTCCTAACTTAGCTTTCCAGTCAATCTTTCATTTTATCTTTGTATATATCATTCCTTTACCATCCTGGCAAATCAGTCTACTCACTGTATGCCTTATGATTTCCCTTGTTTTGGTCTTTCTTCATCCCATCCTTTTCCTAGAATGTTCTATCCAAATCCAATTCATTTTCAAACTAGGCCAAATGGAATCTATAAGCCTTTCTTTGTAATCCCAACATAGGTTTTCACCCCTTCCTCAGAACTCCCATAGTGTTTGGTTGTATCAACTAATTCATTCTATCTATCTAAAAAAAATCTATATATCCATAAATAAATATATATATACATATATATGTTTGAGCATATTTTGTATTTCTTCTTCTAGATGTAAGACTGCTGATAGCTGTGACTTTATCTTCGTGTTTGCCATACCACCCTCCCACTACCACATTTTGCCAAGCACAGCTCCATTTACTCAATTGTTACATATTTATCAAGTGACTATGTACAATGCTGTTGTAGGCACCAGTAGTGGACAAGACGGATACAATTCCTGACCTCATAAAGCTAATTTTCTAGTGAGGGGGAGGAAGACCATATACAAACAAGAAAATAAACAATAACTGAGAGGGAGGGAAACCATAAGAGACTTCAAAATACAGAGAGCAAACTGAGGGTTGATGGGGGTGGGGTAAATGGGTGATGGGCATCAAGGAGAGAACTTGTTGGGATGAGCACTGGGTGTTATATGTAAGTGACGAATCATTGGGTTCTACTCCTGAAACTAACACTACACTTTATGTTAACTAACTTGAGAATAAAACCCATGGATCCTCTTTTTGAGGCCAACATTGATCTGAATATCAAGGAGCCAGACATACAAAGGTTAAGAGGTAGAACATTTCACACAGAAGGACTAGCAGGAACAAGATTCAACGGATGCCAGTGTGGCTGTGCACAGTGGGTGGAGAAGGAATGATAGATGGAAACAAGTGGGCAGGAGCTAGGTCAGGCAGGGTCTTGTAGTTGGTGGGCGGGGTGGGGAGAAAGAAGAAGGAAGAGGTAAAGAAAGGAGGAGACAGGGAAGAAAAGAAGTAGGGATGGATAGAAGGAAATAGTAAAATTGTGGAATCATTATCTTTTAGTGTATTAGTAATATAATTTTATAAGATAACAAAATCAGCTTTTTTTAATAGAAAAAGACAGCAGTCAGAAAGACAAATACCACATGATTTCACTTAAACGTAGAATTTAAGAAACAAAACAAAGAAGAAAAAGAGACAAACTGAAAAACAGTCTCTTAAATACAGAGAACAAATTGGTGGTTGAGAGAGGGGAGGTGGGTGGGAGATGGGTGAGATAGGTAAAGGGGATGAGGAGTACACTTATCATGATGAACACTGAGTAATGTATACAATTGTTGAATCATTATATTGTATGCCTAAAACTAACACTGTGTGTTAATTATACTTGAATTTAAAAATACATTAAAAAAAAAGAAAGAGTAAAAAGAGAAATTCTTGGGAGGAATTTAAGGAGATGGTAAATAAAGCAAAATACTAAAGTCTATTAAAATATTATAGTTGGATTAATAATTCCACGCCTACATCTTAAAATGCTTATCTCTTTTACTGCTTTTCTAACATTTTACTTCACTTTCAAATACTTTTTTTCCCCACTTACCCTACTACCCAGTAAGCCATAACTGGTGGTGTTCTTCTCTGATCTGTCCACTTTTCAGGTGAGCATTCAAACAACACACCATGTTCTTTCACAGGGTGAAGAGAAGATACTGAATTTGTAGAACCTGAATGATCTTCACCATTTAGTGCTTTCTTTTTCTGTAAATTAAATAAGTATTATTAGTATTCACTGGTATTAATGTTACTTTAAAATGTTTTCACACAGAGATTTGAATTGACTGATCCTAATACTTAAGTGCCTAGAATGACACTCTTCTCATCGGTGGGAAAATTTTTATTCTTCCTCATACTTAGTATAAATACCATTTCCTAAAAAAGACTTTATAGATAAAGTGTCCTTGAAATCTCTCAGAAAACATTTTGCTCACAGCCCTATATTATTAGTATTTATATTAATTATATTAGCAGTTTATAGATCTGTCTTCTTCAGTAGACTATATGCTTTTTGCTAGGGCAGAGACAATATGATATTCATATTCGTATGTTTTGAAGCAGCAGGGCCAGGTACATAGTAGGTGCTTAATAAATAGATTACTAATGAATAGGTTACTAAATTAATAGATGATTTCGTAATATACTTAAAACAGTATTGTCTCTTCCTTTCTTAAAGTTTATTTATTTATTTTTTAGAGAGAAAGCAAGAACGCATGCATGAGCCAGGTAAGGGCGGACAGAGAGAGAGAGAGAGAGAGAGAGAGAGAGAGAGAGAATCCCAAGCAAGCTGCAGGCTGTCTGCATGGAACCCAACATGGGACTCAATCACACAAACTATAGGATCATGACCTGAGCCCAAGTCAAGAGATGGCTGCTTAACCCACAGAGCTACCTAGGCGCCTGTGGTCTCTTCTTTCATGCATACTCTAAATTTCCCATTGATTAAATCATTAGCAAAAGAATGACTCATTTGGAAAAAAAAAAAAAAAAGACATCTTTGTAAGGCTCAGGCTAAAATCATGGAGTGATCCTTGATTCTTCTCTTTCTCTGAAAATCCTTACCTAATCTGTCAACAGATCCTTTTGGCTCACCCTCCAAAATACATCCAGAATCCAGAAGCCACTATCATCTTGCTTTGAGAATTTCTATAGCCTCCTAATGGAAATTCCTGGTCCCTGCCTCTACCCTTGCTACACTACAGAGCTTGTTCTTGGCACAGTAGTAGCTCAAGTGATCCTTTCAAAAATTTAGGATCATGTCCTTCCTCTGCTCAGAACTGAGAGCTTCCTATCTCCTCCAGAGCAACCCCAAAGTCCTTAAATATATCAGGCCATGTGCGATTTGGCCCTGCTAACCTTTGCCATCTCAACTCCTACCACCCTCCTCCCCGATGGCTCCAGCATTCTCAGCTACTCCTACTTCTGTGGCTTTGCAATTACACTTGTACTTGTTTTCTCTGTCTTCAGCCCTGCCTTCAGATCGTTTCCTCACTTCATTCAGGTCTTTGTTCAAATACTACCTTATCTTATTATTCCTGTTAAACTTATCCTACCTGACATATTATACGACTTGCCAATTAATTCGTCTTCTCCATTAGATAAAGGTTTTGGTAGAATAGGCAGTTAGTTAAACGTGAGCAGGAGGCAAAGGCAGTGATAAATAGGTGACACATTAGAAGCCTAAGGGCATCACATCCTGACTTGTTGGCTTCTAATATCCTGGCTTTAAATTAAGGTATCCAATGCCCAGGAGCTGATAGACCAAGAGCCAAAGTTCTCCTCTTCCACCTCCCTCTGCCCCAGTGTAACCTACAGCTTCATTATAATATATTTACATTGTGGTTTCAACCCCTACACTCCCCACCAAGGAGGAAGATGGCCATGACAGTTGTGGCAAGAACCCTGCAGAGCCCAAAACTCCCCTTTCCAACCAGAGACTGTCCCGGCTATGACCCGTAACAGACACGAACATAAAAAGAAAAGAGACCCCTAACCCAGGTGCAGCTACCACCTCTGGGCCTGCCCACTCTCCCACCTTGCCAGTGTACTGTCCTTAATAAACTGTTTTAAATAAATAAATAAATAAATAAATAAGCAAACTGTTTTATGCTTACTACCTTCCTCCTTGCTGTCTTTATTTGAGCACGGATCCTCATGTAAATCTTTCTGGAATACAAGAACCCAGACCTCCCTTCACACAATGTAGACTCTTCCACTGGTAATAGCTTCTTGAAGAAAGGGACTTTGTTCACTGCTGTATCCCCAGCACCAGAACAGTGTCTGGTACATAGTAGATACCTCAATAGTTCAGTAATATGGAAAAGGCTAATTTACATTACTAAGCATTGTAATACATTGCATTACTAAGCGTAATACTTACGCAAATGCTTATGTGTAATATTTATATTACATAAGACATAATAGTGTATAGTCATACATAATATTAGTTCTAGGACTAATCCTCTATGGACCTCAACTGTCCGAAAGAGCTTAATCACCAAGCCTTGAGAAACCAGCAACCCTTGCCTGAACTTGTACCTCTTCTCGCACCGGGCCCATCTTAACCTGGGGGTTTCTGTCGTGAAACTATACCTGGCATCTGGTTCTTACCTCAGGGCCATCAAATTCTTGACTCCAATCCTTCAACCCTCTCAAATGGGACATCTCGATGGACTAATGACTAATCGGCCCATGATCACACATAACTGTGGTGTCATGCATTTGGTATTTTTTAATTTTTAGGGGGGGAACTTGCTATGACTCAGCTATGACCGTAAAGGTCTCGATGCAGTCAAATATCTTGTAGCTGGGCTTATTCTCTATGCGGGGTCTCCACACGCATACAAATAAGGTGCAATTCAGTCAATGGTTACAGGACATACACTTCAATTCTTAACGTCTCACGTGACACGGCACGCACGCACCCACGTATACGCACACACGCATACACGTATACACGTACACTCACGTTTACACATACGCATATATGCATTACACATGCAAACACTTTAATTTAGTAAATAACTAGCTTAACCAAATCCCCCTTACCCCCCGTTAACCTTATTAATAAAAATACGCATTTATTACTGTCCTACCAAACCCAAAAAACAAGACTAAACCTGTACCTAAATATAAGGCCTAAGAAGCAACATTTATAAATTCACCAAATCCCTGTTATTACTAACTACTAATACTAATTTATATCTCTGTTCGCAGCTATCTATAGATACACTAACCTAAGCTCTAATTCGTCCCTATCGAGCAATATTTTTCCCACACCTAATCAACTTAATACAATACTTCCTCCCCGTTAATGTAGCTTAAATATACAAAGCAAGGCACTGAAAATCCCTAGATGAGTCGTCAGACTCCATAAACACAAAGGTTTGGTCCTGGCCTTTCCATTAGTTATTAATAAGATTATACATGCAAGCCTCCGTACCCCGGTGAAAATGCCCTCGAGGTCACTCAGCGACCTAAAGTTGCTGGTATCAAGCACACAACCACTGTAACTCATGACACCTTGCTCAGCCACACCCCCACGGGATACAGCAGTGATAAAAATTAAGCTATGAATGAAAGTTCGACTAAGCTATATTAAACAAGGGTTGGTAAATTTCGTGCCAGCCACCGCGGTCATAAGATTAACCCAAACTAATAGACCCACGGCGTAAAGCATGTTACAGAGAAAAACTCATACTAAAGTTAACTAGCCTTAACTAGGCTGTAAAAAGCTACAGTTAACGTAAAAATACAGCATGAAAGTAACTTTAACATCTCCGACCACACGATAGCTAAGACCCAAACTGGGATGAGATACCCCACTATGCTTAGCCCTAAACCTAGATAGTTTAACTAAACAAAACTATCCTCCAGAGAACTACTAGCAACAGCTTAAAACTCAAAGGACTTGGCGGTGCTTTATATCCCTCTAGAGGAGCCTGTTCTACAATTGATAAACCCCGATATACCTCACCATCTCTTGCTAATTCAGCCTATATACTGCTATCTTCAGCAAACCCTAAAAAAGGAAGAAAAGTAAGCACAAGTATCTTAACACAAAAAAGTTAGGTCAATGTGTAGCCCATGAGATGGGAAGCAATGGGCTACATTTTCTGTAAATAGAATACCCACGAAAATCCTTATGAAACTAAGGACTAAAGGAGGATTTAGTAGTAAATTGAGAACAGAGAGCTCAATTGAATCGGGCCATGAAGCACGCACACACCGCCCGTCACCCTCCTCAAGTGACAAAAACCCTTAAAAAAAACCTATTCAAACCACTAAACCCACAAGAGGAGACAAGTCGTAACAAGGTAAGCATACTGGAAAGTATGCTTGGATAAACAAGATGTAGCTTAACAAAGCATCTGGCTTACACCCACAAGATTTCATATTAAACTGACCATCTTGAGCCAAAGCTAGCCCAAAAACCCATAAATTAAATTAACATTAGACAATAAAATAAAAGTTACCCTTAAAAGTATAGGAGATAGAAATTTAACTTGGCGCTATAGAGAGAGTACTGCAAGGGAAAGATGAAAGAAAAATTAAAAGCACTACACAGCAAAGATTACCCCTTGTACCTTTTGCATAATGAATTAGCTAGAACAACCTAACAAAGAGAACTTTAGCTAGGTCCCCCGAAACCAGACGAGCTACCCATGAACAATCTTTACAGGATGAACTCGTCTATGTTGCAAAATGGTGAGATTTGTGGGTAGAGGTGAAAAGCCTAACAAGCCTGGTGATAGCTGGTTACCCAGAACAGAATTTCAGTTCAACTTTAAACTTACCCCAAAAACCTCCTAAAATTCTAATGTAAGTTTAAAATATAATCTAAAAAGGTACAGCTTTTTAGAACTAGGATACAGCCTTCCTTAGAGAGTAAGCATAAACATAAACCATAGTTGGCTTAAAAGCAGCCATCAATTAAGAAAGTGTTCAAGCTCAACAATCAAAACACCTTAATGTCAAAAAATGTAACCAACTCCTAACTCAATACTGGGTCAATCTATTCAACAATAGAAGCAATAATGCTAATATAAGTAACAAGAAATACTTCTCCTTGCATAAGCTTATATCAGAGCGGATAACCACTGATAGTTAACGACAAGATAAATATAACCTAACCATAAACCAAATATCAAACCAATTGTTAACCCAACACAGGTATGCAAATAAGGAAAGATTAAAAGAAGTAAAAGGAACTCAGCAAACACAAGCCCCGCCTGTTTACCAAAAACATCACCTCTAGCATTTCTTGTATTAGAGGCAGTGCCTGCCTGGTGACATTAGTTAAACGGCTGCGGTATCCTGCCCGTGCAAAGGTAGCATAATCACTTGTTCCCTAAATAGGGACTTGTACGAATGGCCACAGGAGGGCTTTACCATCTCTTACTTCTAATCCGTGAAATTGACCTCTTCCCACGGAAGAGGTGGGAATATAACAATAAGATGAGAAGACCCTTATGGAGCTTTAATTAACTGGCTCAAAGAGACCTCATCAATCAACCGACAGGGACAACAGACCTCTACATGAGTAATATTTATTTTGCGTCATGAGTATTACATGAATAAATTAATGAGACATTCCTTTATAGAATCAATCAGTTATGTTACAAGGAAAGTGGGATCGTAAGACCACAAAGCACACAGAGATATATGGTCAGACATAACATTTTGCTGAATACTAATTTCTGATAGCTCAAAGAAGAAATCCTATCAGACACAGAATTTATTGCTGAACAAGTTCTAAGACATAATTCAGCCCACTTACTTTACAGTAAGGAAATAGGAAGAGTTGAGGCTCAGTCCAGGATTCCTTATTCCCAGTCCAATGTTCTACTTTAAACCCAAGTTCTTCACAAACTTAGCATTCTTAACACACATATTGCTATATACATTACTAGCATCTTCAGAGAGGGTTTTGTGGTTTTTTATTTTTTAATTTTTTTTGGCTGTATGATATTTGACCACTGACAAGTGAATTTCTGTATGTTTATCCTTTTCCAGAAATCAACACATACTTTTCCCTGCCATTAAGATAATCTAATTGATTTTTTAATTATATACAACATTACTACTTTCCAGAGGTATAATATTAAATGAAACTTCATCCTGGATTAAAAAGCAAGCAAGCAAGCAAGAAATGAAACAAGTGGCTGAAACATTTACAACAGTCTTGTGTCTACTGCTATATTTTACCCTATTATATTACAAAATACCTTATATTACTGATGGAATACTTAAAGAATTATCAGAGTTACCAATGGGTAGATACTACTGCGCAAGTAATGGTTGACTCACAAATGTCAAATATGGAGGCTAATTTACATTACAAACTACCATATTCTACTTTGCTGTAGAAGAACACAGGTCCACCATTTTCTGAAATAGTAATCCAGGACATCAAACTCAGTATTATGAAACAAAGCTTTGAAGTTAAATATGGTGAGTATAATCTTGGGCACTCAAGTTAGATTGGGTGCTCTAGTTAGATTGGGTGATTGTTACAAATTTTTTAAATAAAAACTGTAATTATTGGGCATACAGATTAAAGACCTTTTAGAGATAATATTTAGAGATCTGGGAACAAAACAGAAAAGTATACTTATGGCAGTATCCTACCTCTTCTACCAATGTCTGTTGGAAAATTGCACGAATGGAGAGACAACACTGATGGAAATTCTTTATTAGTTGAGGGTGGATAGAGCCACTTAGCTGTGCCACTTCTTCATGGGTAGGAGTAATAAAGATCCCTTGCACAGTTTCTAAGGCAACATAGTGGAAAAGTGTGTTCTCAGGACCAGATGTCAATCTTGAAAAGAACAAAAGAAAGAAAAAAATATTTAAGTAAGCTTAAAAATGTTCCTTCATTTTGAATGTTTATAGACTCCTAAGTTTTTATCTACAATATAATATTAGGAGTGTAATTAGGACAGGGAAACTAGTACAAATATTTAATTCCCATTTCCTCCTTAACTAAAGTACAGCTAGGGTTATTATCAATTCGTTAATGCAGGCAAATACTACATGGTATGTGAGGATAAACATCAATTGCAAACCACTTAATTATTCCTTTGCTAAACAACCCAAATTGGCTAAACCCTTCTTTTTCCATGGTTGGTAATAAATAACTCAGCCCCTGTCTGGCCCAGATACCTACAAGTCATAAATAAGGTATCAGTCCAGAGTGGACCACATACAAGAACACCTTCCAACAAAATGAACACATTTAAGTTTGTAGCATAACAGTCAGACTGATGATCCTGAAGAAAAATAAAATTATTATTAGTGACTGCAAAACTGGGTTAATAATCTAGAATACTATGACAATTACTGGTAGTATTCTACTATTCATCATCACCGTCTTCCTTCCCTTACATGTTCTCTTACTATTTTCATTTCTCCATTCTTTCTTCCCCTATTTAGGTCTCAGACAACTCAGTAGAATCTATAAATATTTATTTCTACCAGTGGTAAGAAGAGCTAAAGAATAACAATGATAGCAACAACAAAATACTAATAGTATCACAAACTGAATGCCCTCTCTGTGCCTGGGGTGGGAGGGGGGCTTTAAAATACCTTAGTCTTAATTCTCACAATGATCTTGTGAGATATTAAATATTATTACTCCCCTCATTTTAACCACGAGGAAATCAGTGTTCAGAGATCTCAGATTAACTTGCCTGAGGTCACACAGCTAAGTGGCTGAGCTAAGCTAACTCTGAAGCTTACTCCACTATCCCTTACTTTTTCCTTTCTACTGATGACTTCTGACGGGCAATCTTTAAACATATGGACAGCAATTCTCCATTTGCATTTCAAACACTCAAGCTGCCCCCATTCTAATTCTGATGTCTATTTTTAAAACATTCTCTCAGTTGATTTTTTTTCCAGCCATAAGCACAGAGGCAGAGAAAAGGCATGTAACATCTCTTAGCCTGGATACTGCCTTTGATCATCCATGCTAGTTAAAATCCTGTTAAACTCTTAATTAGGAGGCATGATCAGAATAATTTCTCCTTCTTATTAGTGATTTATGGCTTTGGTTCTTTTTTCAGACCAGGGATAGACCGGAAAGGAGATCATCTGCAAATTTTTCTCATACTTTTCTAGAAGGTGGCTGGCTCATTAACAACTCAACTGGTGGCTGATCTTTTTCAATTAGTAACTCAAATAATCAAGAAGAGAGGAATTTTGATTATTCAAAAAGGAAAATAAATTAAAACATACATTTTATTTTAGAGGTCTTCAAAATTAAGAAAAGGTACAGAACAGAAACAATTCTTTAAAAAGAGAAATTAATAAGATTCCTTTTTAGGGAGGTTTAGAATTAACATTTTTGTTGTATTTTTTGACTTTCTTTCTCTCTCAAAAAAAAAAAAAATCCACAACACAGTGAGGAAATTTAGCTCTTGAAAATCATAAACTCATTCAGAGTATATTAACTCAGTGGATACACTGCAAGTTTAAAAATCATCAAACAATTGCCCAATGGGAAGACAAAATATTTGTGAAAGCATAGATTAAGTCATTTATTATTGAGAAAGGTCACTCCTGCAGCAGAAAATGGATTCATGGTAGGCTGGGAGTTGGGAGACTGTTGCAGTAAAACAGGTAAAACAATGGGAGCCTGATCTACAGTAGGAACAATAGGGGTTGAATGGATTAAATAATTATTAGAATGTAGAGTATAGGACTTGGTTATTAAATGAACTGTTTTGTGTATATTATTTTTAATATGTTATATATTTTTATTTTACAAAAATGTACACACAGAAATTAGGACAATCTACACTGGCTTATTTCATACTTTTAAAATTAACTACATAGTATGAACATTTTTCATGTCAATAAAGAAAATAAATATGCATCTGTAGCATCTTTAAAAAAATTTTTTTTAATGTTTCATTTTATTATTATTATTATTTTTTTAATATTTATTTATTTTTGAGAGACAGAGTGAGACAAAGTGAGACTGGGGGAGGGGCAGAGAGAGAGGGAGACACAGGATTGGAAACAGGCTCCAGGCTCTGAGCTATCAGCACAGAGCCTGACGCGGGGCTTGAACCCACAGACTGTGAGATCATGACCTGAGCCGAAGTCGGACGCTCAACTGACTGAGCCACCCAGGCGCCCCTCATTTTTTTATTTTGAGAGAGAGAGAGAGAGCACGAGTGGGAGAGGAGCAAGGGGAGAGGGAGAGAGAGAATCCCAAGCAGACTCCATGCTCAGCACAGAGCCCCAGGCAGGGCTCGATCTCATGACCCGGAGATCATGACCTAAGCCAATATCAAGAGTCTGACGCTTAACCAACTGAGCCACCCAGGCACCTCTGTAGGATCTTTTTAAATAGACAGCCTATGATTTACATTGTATATGAATTTATGTTCAAGCCTGAACTTGTAAAACATTTTCTTTTACTAGAGATAAGGTAAAAATAACACACACATTTAAAAAGTAAGATATGGGGGTAATAAAATTTCAGAGTGGTAGTTGTTAAATAGAAGACGAGGGTTTGGGAAAGTATTTCAAAGCTCTACAAAAGGTTTGATTTAGATTTGTTTAAAAAACATTTTTAGCTATTAAAAAACTAACCATAGTTTTTGAAGGCATTAAATTTAACACATTAGATTCCCATTACATTATTTTATGCAGACAAGTTACCTTGTTTTTGACAACTCTGTGACATATATATTTGAACTTATTATAAAATGTTTTGGGGTGCCTGGGTGGTTCAGTTGATTAAGCGTCCAACTCTTGATTTCGGCTCAGGTCATTATCTCATGGTTTGTGAGTTTGAGCCCTACGTCCAGCTCTATGTTGACTGTGTAGAGCCTGCTTGGGATTCTCTTTCTCCCCCTCTCTTTCTGTCTCTCCCTCTCTCTCTCTCTCTCAAAGATAAATCAATAAACATAAAAAATAAACATTAACAAAAAAATAAACATTCATAATCTTTAAAAAGATGTTTCATGATTAAGAAAGTAATAGTGCTGAACTTTTTTTGTGTGATTTATGTGTCTGCTTATTCAAATAGAAGTGTGCAATGGAGTTTGTTATACTAACTGATCCCACACATGACATCATAATTAAACATCAGGCAAAGCTCAGACAGCTCGTCACCACATAATAGTTGCACAAGAAGTGAATACGTAACATTTTACATTTTAATAATTACAGAGTTTAATAATTATAGACATTTTATGTTTTAATAATTATACACATGCTCTTCTCACTCTGTTCCTTTTACTTCAGAATTCCTACTTAATGTAAGTTTGAGGTTTCATTTCTTTCCTAAAATGGGTGTTATAGGCTCAGTTCCTACCCCCAGACTTCTGAGTCCGGGAGATGCAGCAAGGAAGTTTACTAGGGAGAACTCTGGGGAACAACACTTGTGGGAGGAAGTCCCACAAGTGTGGGAGGAAGCAGGATTGAGCAGAGGGAAAAGCTGAACCACACTGCGGTTGAAACAAAATCTCAGCAGATACCACTTGGAACTATGAGATTGGATGGCCTTTTAGAGTTGTCTCGAATTTAGGCCAAGTCTTTGTTTTCAACTTACCTATTAGTCCTTAGATGTGGGCTATTTCTAAGGAGAAATTGTCATCTTGGCTGAGTCAATAAACTTCCAAGCAGAACAAGAGACTCAGCTGTGAATAGTTAGCAGCCATTATCCCTAAACACTGGAAGGAGTACCCTGGGCTATGGAATATCTGTGCAGCAGACTGCAGCATCCACCAAAGTCTAAAAACAGTAAATACTATAATAAAAAAATTAGACATACAAAAGGGAGGTTACCTGTGGAAAAGAGATAAGAGGGGACTTTCACATTTTGAAACATCACTCTGTTTTTTTATCTCTTATAATAGGAGTATGGGTTCCCTATTGTATAATGAAAAACATTAGTGAATTAGCATAGACATTACCTTTAATATGTAAGATATATCACAATTACATTTTTTAGTTAAATCTCTATATGTTATGGATTTGTACTTTCTTACTGTAAAGTTTGCTCGAAGACACAATGTTTAAAAAAAAAAAAGAATACAAGGATGCTTCTTACTTCATTGTGTTATATATTTCCAGTTCTTTATCTGAAAAGTCCTTTTTCAAGTTCCCCAAATGAAATGGATTTGGAAGAGCAGACTTCCGTTTAGTGACCTGAAAAATGCAGTTAAGTAGATCAGTTTGCATCTAAGAATGGAATCAAACAGCAGAAATAGTGTAAAAACTGAAAACTTTCTAAGAGAACTATTTAGTATTTTGCAATGTTTCCTTTAAATATGTTTGAGGCTAACTTATACCTCCTGGCTTATTCTTCGCTAACAGTGACCTAGGGCCACGTCACAGAAGGATGTCATAGTTCTTCCTGAAAATCTACCAGAGCCACTATCAAGTTTTGTTACACTTTTTTTTTCATTTTTTTTCCTTTTCTTTATCTTAGAGAGAGAGAAAGAGAGTGTGAGAGGGGAAGAGGGGCAGAGGGAGAAAGAAAATCTCAAGTAGGCTCCATCCATGTTCAGTACAGAGCCCAATGTGGGGCTTGATTCCACAACCCTGGGGTCATGACTTGTGCCAAAACCAATCAAATGAGCTGCCCATGTGCCCCAAGTTTTGTTATATTTTATGTGTAAATGTGCTTGTCTCCCTCTCTAGACTTTGCACTCCTCAAAGGCAGGGGCTATGTCTTACCCATCTTTGTATTTCTTCTGTATAGCATGGCCCTTGGCACATAATAGGTGTTCAATCAAATTTGTTGAATGGCTCGATTATAGAGATTATTTAATTTCTCTTCAGAGTTATTCATGGCTTCTTAAGCCTACTACTTCTTAAACTATGTTTCCTACCAATTTCACCAACTGGGATAATGAATATATAGTACGAATGCGGGTATTTTCTAAATATATCCACTTCAGACTCCAAGACTGCTGTATTGTTTGGAATTAGAAGATGGAAGCTATGGCTATTTATGCCATGACACTCAGAATCTCATATTTTATTGGTGCCCCTTCTCAGATTCTACCTTCTTCATGTCTTGTCTGACATCACTTCCAACAATCCAAATGACAAGCAAGTTTCAAAAGTGTTCTGAAAGTAGAGCATCACTAGAATAGTAGAAGACCTCCCGGGGTGACTACTTTGATGATCATTTGGATACATTATTGCATCCAAAAACATGGAAAAAGGATAAAAATAAACAATCTGAAAAATGAACATTCTCTTTGTTTTATAATCACATTTTAAATTATTGACAATGGAGACCAGCCTTTATAGATTCAGATAAAAACAAAATAAAACAAAAAAAACCCTATAAAAACCTATAGAATAACACGTATACACACATATATTTACATAAATATATTTTTTTAAGTTTCTGATTCTCTGTTTCTGCTGAATATTTTATTGCTTATTTACTTAAATCAGGCATCTAAAATCCCACACAACTAGGATGTTCTCTGTTAACCTTGTGAATACAGAAGAAAGATGAACAGGGAAAGCAGGAAGGATTAAAGAATTTTCCTACTTGTAAGTAGTGTCAAGCAGTTGTCCTGGATGCTACTATTTTATTACTTGATATTTCTTTCTCTTTTTGGTTCTTTCTTTCTTTCTTTTTTTTTAATTTTTTTATTAAAAAATTTTTTTTTAATGTTTTATTTATTTTTGAGACAGGGAGAGACAAAGCATGAACAGGGGAGGGTCAGAGAGAGGGAGACACAGAATCTGAAACAGGCTCCAGGCTCTGAGCTGTCAGCACAGAGCCCGACGCGGGGCTCGAACCCACGGACCGCAAGATCATGACCTGAGCCGAAGTCGGCTGCTTAACCGACTGAGCCACCCAGGCGCCCCTCTCTTTTTTGGTTCTAAATCACTGGTTTGCTAACAATAACCAAAACAACCACTAGATCAAATGAAGAATGATTTGCCATTAAAAATTTTCTTGCAATTATAAAATAAGAACTGGAAAGACAGTAGCTCCCAAATGTACACACTCAAATGAACACACACCTTAAGCAAGGCCCCACTTTCTTCTGAACCATCAGAGCCCTGAGGTTCTCTTTGTTGTTTCCGTACTGTATCTGGTGTAGAGTGGGGACTCAGGTGAATACCTTCTCCACCTTCACAACCATTGTCAGATCCTCCACCGCTTTGGGAAGGACTGGGCTTACGTGTCTTTAAGGAATAGTCACCAAAAAGAATTCTTCTGCATGTTGGAGAGGTTGCTACTTTGGAAGTACCTGGAAGCTTACTGAGGATAGGTGAGGTTGTCAAACTATCTAATTTTTCATGTGATCCAGTAAGGAACCAGTCAGCACAAGACAAACAGGGGCTTGGAGAAGATGTTAGCCGTTCATTTATGCGACAATCTATTCCTTCCAGCTGGTGAAGAGTTGTTTTGACCTGATCCACATATATACAGTCTGGTCCAGGATTCCCAATAGCTTTGGATGCACAGCCTCCAGCTTCTAATAGTACACATAACATATAATGCTTCTATAAGACAAAAATATTAATAGAGATTTAGCTACATGAAAATGTTTATATGTAGTGTGTATGCATAAATTCATAAGTATGAAAAACATGGTATAATCATATGATTATTAAAAACTGCCTCAGTTTCTTAGTTATTCTCAATGCTTCCTGATCATCCTTGAAAACAAATCTCATATTGCCTTCTCTTGGTATACCATCAAAGACTACTTTCTGGTACATGGAATTCCCTAAGGTAGCTTTCAAAGAGCCACAGTGATTAGAAGTCCTTTTATCTACAATCACATGTTTTTTCTGATTCTATATTCTTTTCATGTCTCTCTTTCCCAAGACAAACCAGAGGATAAAATCACTACAGAAATGAGAACAAAAGATCTTAAGAACCTGATAAAATCTTATTCTGGGCTTCATTAATATTTCTTCACGAGTATTAAATGGATGTAAAAGAAAAGAAATAAGGGACATATAACATTTTCTTGAATACTGGTATCTGGCACGCTCATAATTTTAAACTGTCATATTTGTTTGTGTATTTTAAGATAATAAATGGCCAAAAAAAAAAAAAAAAAAAAAAAAAGCCACCCCAAAACGCACACACAGAAACCAAAGTAAACTTACCAAGCCAACGATTAGCAAAAAATATCTTCCTTCAGGTTCCTGAAAGACTTCAGTGTTTGAGTCTGTAGAAGGTTGGAGGTGATGTTGAGGAAACACTTCTCTCCATATAACCAACTGACCAATTCTTTGTTTTGCTGCTAACGGCAGTAGGCAATAGTGGCGACAGTATACGGCAATATCAATAAGGTCATCCTTAGGCAAATGACTGCAGATCAAATAACCCTTGAATTTAACCGCAAAGAACAGAAGTCAACTATGTCATAATATATTTCTAAGAGTTTTACAGGTACTTCAGTTAGCTTAAAATATTCCAGTTTCAAATAGAATAAAGACATAGCAAAAATAAATGTTCTTTTCCTGAGGTCAATTACAGATCAAATATTTATGATAAGTCAAGTCTACCACAGACTTTAGCACAAAGCAAGATGGCCTGAGTAGTATAAACCTGACTATTTGGCAAAGTTAGAAAAGAACTGAATTTTGAGCATGGAAAGTGGAGAAGAGAAGTTACAGTGAGGACAGACTTACTTTTCACTGTGTACCATTCTGTACTGTCTGATTCTTTTTTAGATATGTTTTAAATCATGTTTAAAAATCTTCTTGAAGTGCCAAAACACTTAAATTCATTTGATGCTTAATGTGCTTTGCATGGAAGTCAATGAAATGTTAGAAGATTTACTAAAAAGATACATGGTTATGTCTGAGGATAAGAAAAAAAGTGCACTGCTGCAAAAAGAAACCGAGAGAGTATTGCTCTTCTCTCCTACGCACTTGGTTCCTCCATTACTGTTTCTGCTTATACATCTGCAAATGCAATGTATGTAATGAATGTAATAATACCAAAAATATTTATTGTATTTGTAAATCTGTAGGTACTGGGTTTTTTTTTAAGACCTTAATTTTATGGTAACTACATTCAAAGGAAAAGAGATAAATGTATTTTTCATGTTTGTAGAAGTTTGAGAAAATTTACTTTAGGTCTCTTCATATGGCAGTTGGACATTTATAAAAATTTCAGCCTTCAACTTACCTTGTAAAATAGAGAAGATCCTAAAATTGTATACAGCCGCCTCATGTCATAGTAGTCCTCAGACTGGGGGAGCAAAACCACAGTGGATTTATATTCTTTGTTTTTCATGATTAAAAAAATCCTAGTAAAGCTATAATAATTAAAAATGGCAATTATATTCTTTAGTAACTGAACTTTTCATAGTGCCTTCTTTAGAAATGAACATACTAGGGTATTAGGGTGAAAAATAATGTGCATATATTTTTGGCTGAAAGCAATCTTATTTTTTATTCTTATAAGATACTGTTGATTAGAGACATTTAAGAACAGAACATAAGAGAGGTGCCTGGGTGGCTCAGTAGATTAAGCATTCAGCTCTTGATTTCAGCTCAGGTCATGATCTCATGGTCCATGGATTCGAGCCCCGTGTCAGGCTCTGTGCTGACAGCTCGGAGCCTGAAGCCTACTTCGGATTCTGTGTCTCCCTCTCTCTCTGCCCCTCCCCTGCTCTCTCTCAAAAATAAATAAACATCAAAATAAATAAATAAATAAATACATACATAAAAATTAAATAAATAAGAAGTCTTTTTTAAGGCAAGGAAAATAAATTTTGTTCATGTCAAAATAGAGATCCAATGCTACGTATTTCAAGATTATTACATGCCCACTTGAAAAATATTTAGAATAATGGCTGATTTACAATATATGAAATCAACATTAAGCCTAAAATCCACTAGCTTTCTTACCAGTTCAGCAAAATCTGCAGACTCTAAGTCACTCAATGCTGTGTCTAGTTCCATCTATGTGGGAAAAAAACAAAAAACAAAAAACAAAAAACCACAACCATTTAACTCGGTTATTGTTTAGTAATGGCCTCATAAAAGTGCTTAATAATTACTTGAAGAGTTGAATAAGTATCTTTCTCCTTTGTGATATTTAAGAAATGTCCGAAAATAGAACATGTTGTTTTAAGCTTTGCAATTACATGGAAAAAAATTATTTAACATATTGTCATTTTTCAATTAAATCCCAATTATTACAAAATGAACTTCACTCTGTATTCAATGCAAAATAACTTATGAGGTTAAAAAATTGCTTTCTAGTTTTGAATTAGGAAATTTTTGAACCTATCAAAATTCTTACAGGAAAATAACCCATCTTAATGTACCCAATCTATTTTGAGGTTTTTTTTTTCCCCCTCTATTGCTGTATATTTCTCAACAGTTAGATCCCTGGAAAATAAACATTCTTCCCTGTCTCTTTCCTATGTTCTATATAAAAGGACTTTTAATCTTTATTTATGGATTAAAACATGAAGAAAAGTGTTCCCCTGGAACCTGGCACAGTTTAGCTTCCCTACAGGGTTATTAGAAAAATCTTACTTAGGATTTAGCTTTTGTTTCTATGGAAATTGCCCGAACTCTTTCATGTGTTTGTTCTTCCATGAAACATTCAAAATTTAAAAACAGAATAAATTTAATCTGTAGTTTAATCTGTAATACATATATATAAATTGAAAACTATTGGCAGTTAAAGCTTGTAGCATAAATGCAATTTGTGGAAAAGAATCCTTTTTTTTCCTTTTCCTTTTCTTTTTAAAGGCCAAGGCACTCTCTGCAGGACTATTTCACAAACTGTGTCTTACTGAGATGACAAAAGCTTTGGAAACATTAGTCATGCCTTTCAATACTTTTCACACTCTATGACTTATTACTCATTTGTGACCTGCATTTTTCTGTATCTAGCAAATATTTCATGTACTCCTTTTTGTGGCTTTGATGCTCTTGTAAAAAATAATAGACAACAAGAAAAGTACCCACTTGTTAATTCTGATCTCACAAATATTAATGCTTACAGGCTGCTATTCCTGCTACTGAACTCTGTAGGCTAACGTACAAGGTTACAATAATTGTTTCTTCACATTCCTTAAGAGAACAAAGTATCTACTCTCTTAATTATTCCAGTGTACCTTAAGAAAAATGACATTAAAAAAAAACATCTGGGGCGCCTGGGTGGCTCAGTCGGTTGAGCATCTGACTTCAGCTCAGGTCATGATCTCGCAGTTCATGAGTTTGAGGCCCACGTTGGGCTCTGTGCTGACAGCTCAGAGCCTGGAGCCTGTTTCAGATTCTGTGTCTCCCTCTCTCTGCCCCTTCCCCGCTCATGCTCTGTCTCTGTCTCTCAAAAATGAATAAAGGTTAAAAAAAATTTTTTTTTTAAAAGAACATCTGATAAACAAAAGCAAGTCACACCATATAATTATGATTTCTGAGAAGTATTACAAATTTAGAAAATGCTTAAATGTTACAGTAAGATGAGAGAGCTAATTTCTGTTTAGAAAGAAATATTTGTTTAAGTTCACTGTACTGGATCACCTACTTCATCAATCAATGGCTTCAACTCTTACCCACAATCCTGAAAATACAAAAAGGCTAAAAAAGAGAGAAGGTAAAAAATTACAAGGCAACTGGTTCTGATTTTTATTTACGACACCCAGGATTACCTTGATTTCCTGTGGAAGTGTGAGCCACCGAACTCCGGGGAGACTGTCTAAAAGCACTGCACTGGAAGCATCATATCGTTGTGCGTTCAAACTGGCACTGGAATGTAGTTTAGTAGGCTGAAGTGCTCTTTGAAAGAACAAGATGAAAAAATGATCCAGACGAGGAACATTCTCAACCTGGCAAAAGGCACTGAAGAAACAACAGCTGTAAGTCAGAAAAACATATGGAAATAGTGGTCATCTTTTGTATGTCTCTAGGAGAGTGGATCTTTCCCAAATACATAGGCTCTCTTCCTTCTTCCTCTCCCTTATGAAGAATTACTGCTAGGGGCGCCTGGGTGGCTCAGTCGGTTAAGCATCTGACTTCAGCTCAGGTCACGATCTTGCGGTCCATGAGTTCGAGCCCCGCGTCGGGCTCTGGACTGATGGCTCAGAGCCTGGAGCCTGCTTCCGATTCTGTGTCTCCCTCTCTCTCTGCCCCTCCCCGTTCATGCTCTGTCTTTCTCTGTCTCAAAAATAAATAAAAACGTTAAAAAAAACTAAAAAAAAAAGAATTACTGCTATAATGTTATTGCACCGAAAACCTACTTTCAAATGCACTGAGTAGATGGTATTATGGAAGAACCACAGGGCTAACACAAGCGGTATATCTACAACAAAATGGACTGAAGTAACCTTTTTGTAAAAAAATGTAAGTTGCTTTTACCTTATCTCTTAACCATTTAACCTCTCAATATCTTTCAGGCAAGATGGAATAATAAAGAAATTTTGAGCTTTGTAATAGAACATATTTGTCTTTGAATCTTATCATTGCTTTTACCAGGTAGTTATCTCAGGAAAAGTTCTTTGAACTTTTGTTTCCAACTCTAAAAATGGGGATAATACAATCTGACTTGCATGCAAAGTACTTAGTACTTTATTTATTTATTTATTATACTTATTACTTACTGAACACAGTAAGCACATAATTAGCCTAAGTTATTTTTCCCTTCTTCACTAATGTAGGCAACACTACTGAAGAACCGAAAAAGAGATAGAGAGAGAGACACACACACTAAACACTTGACTTTAGTTATGTAAAAATAATAGAGCATTGCCTGCAACTATTCATTGGAATAGCCTGCTTGATAACACAATAGCTAGTATATGTACCATTAGTACATCAGAATAATATTCATGGATTTATTCAACAAATTGCTTGAGTGCCAACTATGTTCTAGGCACTATTCTCATTGCTGGAGGTACCGCAGTAAAAATATCAAGACAAAAGACAAGGTCTCTGCTTCTGTGGAGCTCATGTTCTAATGGAGAAAGACAACTAATGAACAAAGAGTAAAAACACGAACTTGTACAAAGAGATATACAGAGAACAAGATCATGTGAATGGGTGATGTAACTGGTTGGTTATTTTAGATCAAAAGTTGGGGAAGAGTCTTTGAGAATGGACATTTAGCTGAGATCCCAATGTCAAGAAGACCTAGGAAGAGAAAAGAGCGCAAAAGCCCTAGTGTGGAACAAGTGTGGCCAGGGTGTCCACAGACCAGCCAGAGAGGAAATGTGGTTTGAAATCTGAAATCAGAAAGATATGTAGGGCTAGATTATAATGTAAAAAGACTGCTTTAACCACATTTGGAATTTTTTTTTTAATAAACATAGTTTATTGTCAAACTGGTTTCCATACAACACCTAGTACTCATCCCAACAGGTGCCCTCCTAAATGCCCATCACCCAGTTTCCCCTCTCCCCCACTCCTCATCAACCCTCAGTTCGTTCTCAGTATTTAAGAGTCTCTTATGGTTTGCCTTCTTCCCTCTCTGTAACTCCCCTCCCCCCTTCCTCTCCCCCCTGGTCTTCTGTTAAGTTTCTCAGGATCCACATATGAGTAAAAACATATGGCATCTGTCTTTCTCTGCCTGACTTATTTCACTTAGCATAATACTTTCCAGTTCCATCCACATCGCTACAAATGGTCAGATTTCATTCTTTCTCATTGTCAAGTAGTATTCCATTGTATATATAAACCACAACTTTTTTATCAATTCGTCAGCTGATGGACATTTAGGCTCTTTCCATAATTTGGCTATTGCTGAAAGTGCTGCTATAAACATTGGGGTACAAGTGCCCCTATGCATCAGCACTCCTGTATCCCTTGGGTAAATTCCTAGCAGTGCTACTGCTGGGTCATAGGGGAGGTCTATTTTTAATTTTTTGAGGAACCTCCACACTCTTTTCCAGAGCGGCTACACCAGTTTGCATTCCCACCAACAGTGCAAGAGGGTTCTCGTTTCTCCACATCCTCTCCAGCATCCATAGTCTCCTGATTTGTTCATTTTAGCCACTCTGACCAGAGTGAGGTGGTATCTCAGTGTGGTTTTGATTTATATTTCCCTGATAAGGAGTGATGTTGAGCATCTTTTCATGTCCTGTTGGTCCTCTGGATGTCTTCTTTAGAAAAGTGTCTATTCGTGTTTTCTGCCCATTTCTTCACTGGATTATTTGTTTTTTGGGTGTGGAGTTTGGAGAGTTCTTTATAGATTTTGGATACTAGCCCTTTGTCTGATATGTCATTTGCAAATATCTTTTCCCATTCCATTAGTTGCCTTTTACTTTTGTTGATTGTTTCCTTTGCTGTGCAGAAGCTTGTTACCTTGACGAGGTCCCAATAGTTCATTTTTGCGTTTAATTCCCTTGCCTTTGGAGATGTGTTGAGTAAGAAATTGCTGCGGCTGAGGTCAGAGAGGTTTTTTCCTGCTTTCTCCTCTAGAGTTTTGATGGTTTCCTGTCTCACATCCAGGTCCTTCATCCATTTTGACTTTATTTTTGTGAATGGTGTAAGAAAGTGGTCTAGTTTCATTCTTCTGCATGTTGATGTCCAGTTCTCCCAGCACCATTTGTTAAAGAGACTGTCTTTTTTCCATTGGATATTCTTTCCTGCTTTGTCAAAGATGAGTTGGCCCTACATTTGTGGGTCCAATTCTGGAGTCTCTATTCTATTCCATTGGTCTATGCGTCTGTTTTTGTGCCAATACCATACTGTCTTGATGATTACAGCTTTGTAGTAAAGGCTAAAGTCTGGGATGGTGATGCCTCCTGCTTTGGTTTTCTTCTTCAATATTACTTTGGCTATTTGGCGTCTTTTGTGGTTCCATACAAATTTTAGGATTGCTTGTTTCTAGCTTCGAGAAGAATGCTGGTGCAATTTTGATGGGGATTACATTGAATGTGTAGATTGCTTTGGGTAGTATTGACGTTTAAAAAAAAATTTTTTTTTAATTCACATCCAAATTAGTTAGCATATGGTGCAACAATGATTTCAGGAGTAGATTCCTTAGTGCCCCTTACCCATTTAGCCATCCCCCCTCCCACAACACTCCAGTAACCCTCAGTTTGTTCTCCATATTTATGAGTCTCTTTTGTTTTGTCCCCCTCCCTATTATTATAATTTTTATATTATTTTTGTTTCCCTTCCCTTATGTTCATCTGTTTTGTCTCTTAAAGTCCTCATATGAGTGAAGTCCTATGATTTTTGTCTTTCTCTGACTAATTTCACTTAGCATAATGCCCTCCAGTTCCATCTACGTAGTTGCAAATGGCAAGGGTTCATTCTTTTTCATTGCCAAGTAATACTCCATTGTATAGATATACCACCTCTTCTTTATCCATTCATCCATCGATGGACATTTGGGCTCTTTCCATACTTTGGCTATTGTTGATAGTGTAGTATTGACATTTTAACAATATTTATTCTTCCAACCCATGAGCATGGAATGTTTTTCCATTTCTTTGTATCTTCTTCAATTTCCTTCATATGTTTTCTATAGTTTTCAGCATACAGATCTTTTACATCTTTGGTTAGGTTTATTCCTAGGTATTTTATGATTCTTGGTGCAATTGTGAATGGGATCAGCTTCTTTGTTTGTCTTTCTGTTGCTTCATTATTGGTGTATAAAAATACAACTGATTTTGTACATTAATTTAGTATCCTACAACTTTGCTGAATTCATGTATCAGTTCTAGCAGACTTCTGGTGGAGTCTATCAGGTTTTCCATGTATAGTATCATGTCATCTGCAAAAAGTGAAAGGCTTGACTTCATATTTGTCAATTATGATGCCTTTCATTTCCTTTTGTTGTCTGATGGCTGATGCTAGAACTTCCAACACTATGTTAAACAACAGCAGTGAGAGTGGACATCCTGTTGTGTTCCTGACCTCAGGGGGAAAGCTCTCAGTTTTTCCCCACTGAGGATGATATTAGCTGTGGACTTTTCATAAATGGCTTTTATGATGTTTAAGTATGTTCCTTCTATCCCGACTTTCTCGAGGGTCTTTATTAAGAAAGAATGCTGAATTTTTCAAATGTTTTTCTGCATTGATTGACAGGATCACATGGCTCTTATCTTTTCTTTTATTAATGTGATGTATCAAACTGATTGATTTGCGAATATTGACCCAGCCCTGCAGCCCAGGAACGAATCCCACTTGATCATGGTGAATAATTCTTTTTATATGCTGTTGAATTCGATTTGCTAGTATCTTGTTGAGAATTTTTACATCCATTTGCATCAGGAATATTGGCCTGTAGTTCCAAAACTCAAACGGGAGGTACTTCCAAAACTCAAGTACTTCCAAAACTCAAATGGTAAGAAACAAAATTTTAACAGACCCATAACTAGTGAAGAAATTGAATCAGTTATCAAAAATCTCCCAACAAATAAGAGTCCAGGACCAGATGGCTTCCCTGGGGAATTCTATCAGACATTTAAAGCAGAGATAATACCTATCCTTCTCAAGTTGCTCCAAAAAATAGAAAGGGAAGGAAAACTTCCTGACTTATTCTATGAAGCCAGCATTACTTTGATTCCCAAACCAGACAGAGACCAAGCAAAAAAAGAGAACTACAGGCCAATATCCCTGGAAATTTATTAAAGTGGCAAGAATGGAGATTGTTACAGCAGTGAGAGATGGTGGTGGCTGTACAAGGTGATAGTGAGGATGGAGAGAAATGAATGGATTTGAGATATGTTTTGGAGACAGACTGTTTAGAGTCTGCTGATAGTTTTGCTAGGAATAGTGGAGGAAATCTATCTTTAATATGATCACAATACTAAACTTTTTTTTTTTTTTTTTTTTTGGAGAGAGAGCATGAGTAGGGGAGGGGTAAAGGGAGAGGAAAAGAGAGAATCTTAAGCAGGCTCCACACCCAGCACGGAGTCCAATGCAGGGCTTGATCTCATGACCATGAGATCATGACCCAAGCAGAAATCAAGAGTCAGAGATTTAACCCACTGAGCCACAAAGATGCCCCTAAACTTGTTAATACAAAATCACTTTTCTGTGGCTCACAGGAACTAAACAGCTCACAACTTAAAAAAATTAACTCTTTGGACTTCTTAATCTTTTCATAATTTTTCATAATGGGCCTTTAATATCTTTCATAATTAGAAAAAACCTTATTAAAAATTACTACAAAATGACTATTAACAACATCTTGGATCCATACTGCTTCTTGGTCGTAAGAACTCAATGGATCTTCACATTCATTATCTTAGTTTGCCTTTCCAATTCTCACTAGAACAAGAAGAAACTAAAACTCGCTGCCAATTTGGTGATACTTCCAAGTAAAAGAAAGCTAAATTTCAAAATGAAATTCACAGAAATGAAGAGTCTCTCTGTTCATAACTGCGTCCATTTGGAATTTGCAGAACAACCCCAAATGATTGTCTTAAGTTATGGAATTCATCTCAGGAATTTAATCTTTAATTATCTCTGTTTTTATGAAAACATAAAGCTTCAGTTAAGGTAAAACATGGCAAGGTTTGCTCACCCAGTGTAAATTTAAGGAAGTAGTTTACAACCATATCTTACTGTTCATTGGTTAAAAGTTTCCTTATTAGTAAAAGTTAAAAACAATGTTGGTGGCTGCCTGGCCTTTTGTAGTTCACATATTTGGAAAAGGCTCACCAGTAATTAGGTTTGAGAGGGATGTGTCTTCTAAGAGGCTTGTTGAAGAGAATTCTGTACACTACACAGTCCCAATGTCACAGAAAGTTATTTCAGGCTGCTTTGAGAACAGTGGTAACAAAGATCCATAAGAGATAAACAGGGAGCCAATACCACTGTGGTTTGGAAAGACATATAAACTGTTTTGGATCTTTATACTTATATACTCTTAAGGCTTTGAAAGCAAAGGTATCATTTTAGCTCTCTGAAGTACTGGAACTTAGAAAAAATCCCACAAACAGAAAAATCTTTTTTTCATCCATAATTTCATGTGTTCAAATCCTGAAGTTACCTCAAATTGCCTCCTTTAGATCAAGAAAGATGCATCATATTTTACTGTAATGTTAAAAAAACAAGAAGCAGGAAAATAGGCATAACATGAGCCCACACATATTTTAAAAGGGAATATATATACTGTATTCATATTGTATAGGAAACATATGACACACATGAAACTAAATATCTTTACTGTGTCATTTATATATTTTAATAGTGCTTTTTTTTTTAATTTAAAAATTGGTTTAAGAAAGAAGAATCACATTTTAGGACAGTGCATTTGACACTGGTCTTATAATGAGAGAACAACACAACTTAAAATCTTCTTACTCCTTTTTGTATTTGTTTTGAAGAAATGCCCTTATATTTGCTTCTATAGAAATATATCAAGTCAGAATATAATTATGGTTTTATCATTATTTTACTTTATTTTGCTAAACTAACATGAGACCAAAAATGAAAAAGCAATGAACAGATCAAGTGAAAAAGTGCCTAGAACTGTAAAATGAAGCCAGTAATAAAAGATGAGAAAATCAGAGAAAGAAAGAAAAAAACAAAACAAAACAAATAACTTGCCAAACAAGGAAAAGTATTAAATGCAAAAGGTGATTTGGAATCATGTGCTTAAAACTTGAGGTTCATTTTTTTAGGAGCACTGGTATCTTTATTATTTTTAGTATTATTTTTTGTTAAGTTATTTTAATTCCAGTATAGTTAACACTCTTTTATATTAATTTCAGATACGCAATATAGTGATACGACACTTCCCTACATCACCCAGTGCTTATCACAGCAAGTGCACTCCTTAATCCCAGTCATCTATTTTACCCATCCTCCCACCTCCCTTCCCTCTGATAACCATCAGTTTGTTCTCTGTGGTTAAAAGTTTTTGTTTTTTTTTTAAAACAAACAAACAAAAAACTTGAGATTCAATTCATACTTACCTATCTAAAGAACCATACATAAATGTTAAGGTTTGGGCAACATCTTTTATCATACTCCTTAGCTGAGGGAGAGGAACTCTAAAAAGAAGAAAAATACATTTGTTCATTTATAACATAACCAAGTGATACATATCTAAAAGAAGCAGAACATCGTTCCATTTTATATGTAAGGAATGTGAAAAGTCTGTGTGTCAACTGCGAGTATGGCTGTGTAAAATGGTTCACTGAATTAGCAACTGAAGACTCTGATATCTAGACTTGGAGTTCTAGCATGGGTCAAGTAAGGACTTTTATATCACTACCTACGTGGAAATTATTTATACCTCCTTAGGGTTCGGTTTCCTCATGTATAAAATGGGGGAATAATCACTAAGCCCTTCTCAGGTTCATTTTGAGGATTAAATTAATGCATATAAAGTAGTGCAGTATCTGAGCTCAGAAAAAAATGCTAAATTCTTGACACTTTCCAGTATTACCCAGATTTCAACCGAACCTCCAACTTCTGTGACAAAAGACACCCCTAAACAAATGGGAGAAGGGAAAGAAAGTAGAGGAAAGAAATGGAATTAACTGTTTTCTTGGTAGCCTGATAAAAATTCTACAAAGTAGGTCTGATTATTGCTATTATGGCAATGGGTAAACTGAGGTCCAAGAAGTTAAGTAACTTGTACAAGGACTTAAAGGGAGTAGAACCTGCCTGTGGACATCCATCTTCTTAGCTCTAAAGTTACTCTCTCTACAACCTCACAATGACTTCCTGGTTGGGTCCCCACTATTCACTGCAGTCATCACAGGAAGATGATCTCCCCTCTGAAAACACATGTTCCTGGATTATACACCTGACCTGATCTTCTGTGGGGTGGCACTTTTCTCATTTTGCTCATAAAAGGCATAGTGGCAAAGAAGGAAATGCATAGACTGGCATTTAAGACAAATGAGAGAAAAATCCCAGGCCTGCCACTTCCATTACAAACCACATGCACAGTGTTAGAGATACAAAGACCTATTAATTGACACTGAGGAGGTGCTTGTGCATGATCTCTCATACTCTATTTCTCAGTTTGAACAAAGTAGAATAATAATTCCTATCTTTCATGGCTATGTGAAACAAGATGGGATGAGGAAAAGAATCTGGTACAGAGTAGAATAAAGGGGATCTTCAAATTCATTCTAATTTATCAAACCAAGTTCCCCAGGATAGGAATGACTAATATTTAGGGTAGACACTTTCTATCCCCATCACCCAGAAATAAAGACTGGGAAATTGGCTAGAGCATCCCCTATGCAGCACAACCTTAATTCAGAGCTCAGCTCAGCTGGGACAGCCTTTTTTTTTTTTTTTTTTTGGCTTCAGGGTAAAACCTTGCCTGGAAACTGTCTCTATCTGCATAATTAATTTGGCTGATAGCATCAGAATGTGGCTGAGCAGCCTCTGCTCAGTTCCTTAGCAGGGCCTTCCTTTTCCCTGTGTCTGTCTACACTACCTTCAGCTTACCATTGTATTTTCTGTTTTCTTTCTTTTGCTGTTTGGGCCACTATAAAAGTCTAAGCATAATTATTTTATCCTAAAGTAATTTATAATGAGTGTCCTCCAATTCTTGTAAACCCATACTTTCAAAACAACTCAGCTTTTTCATAATCTGGCCCATTGACATAAGGCAGTATTCTAGCAGGGTTCATCATAGTCTCTTTTGAGTCAGAAAAATACAAATTAGCTGGTTAAGGGAATCACCATGTAGTATATGTCACAGCACCATTATCCTTCAAGTTAAACATTTTGAAACACACAGGAAATACATGGAGACAAATGAAAATGAAAACACAATGGTCGAAATCTTGGGGATGCAGCAAAGGCTGTTCTAGGAGGGAAATTTATAGCAATACAGGCCTACTTTGATAACTAAAAAAGTATCAAATAAACAACCTAACCTTACATCCTAAAGGAACTAGAAAAAGAAGAACAAAGCCCGAAGTCAATAGAAGGAAAAAAAATAAAGATTAGAACAGAAATAAATGAAATTAAAAAAATTTTTGAACCACACATTCATGACAGATCATATAACCTTTTGTCCAAAATTAGACATCTTTAAAGCACAATCATTTGGATAATTTTTCACTATAGTCTCCTTTGGAGTTCCTGTTTGTGGTATGAAAACATGTCAACAGATTGTTCGCTACTCTTCCTCTCTAGAGGTAGAGCTTAATTGCCCTTCCCTTGAGTGTGGGCTGGACTTAGCAACTTACTCCTAACAAATAGTATATAGTGGAAATGACTGCATCATTTATAAGACTAAGTCAGCTTCCCCTCTTTCTCTGTTTTGGAGAAATCTATTTCTCCATAACTTGCTTTGAGGGAAGCCAGCTGACATGTGAGGACATTCCAACAGCTCTACAGGAGAGACCCATTTGGCAAGGAACTAAGGCCTCTCAACAATGGCTATGTGTGTAAGCCATCTTGGAAGCAGATGCTCTAGCTTCAGTTAAGCCTTCAAAAAACTGTATCCCTGGACAACATTTTGACTGCAACCTCAAGACAGATCCTGAGTCAGAACTACCCAGCTAAGTTGTTCATGAATTCCTGACTCACAAAGACACCTATGAGATAATAAATGTCTGCTGTTTTAAGTCCCTAAATTTTGGTGTAATTTGTTACCTAGGAATAGATAACAAATACACTGTTACATAATGAAAGAAATCTTGTTAACAAAATCATCAATAATAGAAAATAGTCATATTCATGTCTAGAGTAGCTGTATAATGCATTTTTTTGAGGTCTACTTTTTTTCTTCCTTGGGAAGCATAAGGCAACACCAAAAGAAAAGTTATCTAAACTGGTATTCTCTAACGTTGTGTCAGTCACATAATATAGTATTTATTTTGATATTTGATCACTATTTGGTAGATAATATATGATAGTTCTATGCACCAAAAGGTTAAAACTAAAATGTGTTAATAGTTTAATAGAAGTTGTCAAATTTTTTTTTTTTTTAAAGCAGGGAAGAATCTAAATTACAAGTTTTAAAAAATCATTGAACAGGGACATAAGACTAGTCTAACAATAATTAAAAACTTCTCCTTGGGGGCAGTTCTCCATATTCCTACCCCATTCCCCCCCCCCCCCAGCTTTTAATGTCTTATGACATTAGGGAAGCAATGTAGTTTCAGAAATAATTCAGAAAGACTCTCCTTCAACTTCCAATTCTGCTTCTTGTTAGTTTTGTGATCTTTAGCAAGTTATTTAATCTTCTCTTAGTTTTACTTTCCTCATTTATAAGATGGGGCCAGAGATCATGATGTACATCTGGAGCTGATTTTGAAGATTAAATGAGATGAATGAATGTAAAATACCTAACGTAGTCCCTGGGTTCACATTCTACTCATAAACATCAATCCAGCTCTTATCTCCAACTATAAAAATAATATATACATTAAAATTAAAAGTTAAGAAGGTGAAAATAATAATATAAAACATACCATTAGAGAAGTCACTTTAAAGTTAAATATTCATTACAGTTGACCTTTGAACAATGCAGGGGTTAGGAGTCCCTACACCCCAGGCAACTGAAAATCCAAGTATAAATTTTAACTTCCCCAAAACTTAAATAATAATAGTCTACTGTTGACTGGAAGCCTTATGATAACAGTTAATTAACACATATCTTGTATGTATTATATACTGTATTCTTACAATAAAGCAAGCTAGAGGAAAGAAAATGTTATTAAGAAAATCATAAGAAGAGAAATTGATGCCATAAGTTTGTATCATCTGTTTACAAGATGAATCATCTGTCAGTACCTACATCAATACTGTCTTATACGATACAAAACACTGTAGATTTACACATATTACTAACACTAGACACCCAAAATGAAAAGATGTTAAAAAGAAATTCATATTTATTTACAGACAACTTATGTGTTGATAATGAAGAAAGAGCAATATGATTTCTTTATGGTAGCCTAGTATAATTGATAGTATTACTTCATGGTAGCCTAGACTACAGACTAGAGAGTAAATATTTAAAATTTTTTAGGGCACACTGTATTATATTCATAACACAACTGGAAACACTGCTGCAAAAAAGCAAAAAGCAAAGTTATAAGGCAGTAAGAAAACTAACACATTATTAATTTTATATTAAATATCAATCATCTTATGCCTCTATAAGGATAGACTATTCCCTTCCACAGAAATCTTGCATGTGATGTTCTACAAGATGAATACTTATACAACGATGATGATGACACAGTTCTTGCTGTACAATTATTAGATTTTCGCAAATATTGATTTGCACGAAGACACACAAATGTACAACAGATAAGTTTATTAACTGTATGGCATAATGATTTTCTACTATTCATTAAGTGGAAGTGGATCATCATAAAGATCTTCATCCTCCTCATCTCCATATTGAGTAGGCGGAGAAAGTATTCATATTGAGTAGAGGAGGAAGAGGAGGGGTTGGTCTTGCTGTCTCAGGAGTGGCATAAGCAGATGTGGAGGTGCAAGGGGAGGCAGGACAGGCAGGCACACTTGGTGTAACTTTACAGAAATATATCGTAATTTCTTTCTGACTTTTCTGCTTTTTCGTTTCTCTAAAAATATTCCTATATGTTATCAAAATTTCTTCCACCATTTGCTTTATTATTAGTGCCCATATCATAGAAGGGTTTGTGTTGTAAAAGAGGTCAAAAGCAGTCCTGAATAATTAGAACGTTACGGCCGGATTGTCTAGTGTCAATTTGTTTGCTGGCACTGGATGTGGCCATGTGTGGAGATGGCACATCTCCATTAAGTCATCTTCTGTTCATTCCTCAGGTGTGGTGTCTATTAGCTCTTGAAATTTTGTAAGAGCTTTATATTGAAACCCTTCACTCCCTGCCCTGCCACCTTTTTGCCAGATCCACAATCTCTTTCATGATTTCCCTAATTGGCTCTGTCATAAATCTTGTGACGTCATGCACAACATCTGGACACAATTTTCTCCAGCAAGAATTTATTGTTTCAGGATTGATGACTTTTGTGGCTTTTTCTATAACAACAATGGCATCTTCAGTGGTGTAGTCCTTCCAGACTTTCATGATGTTCTATTGGGGTCCCCCTCCATGGCATTGACAATCCTTTCCATAGAGTACCATGTGTAATGATGTCTAAAGGCCCTTGTGACCCCTTGATCTAGAGGTTAAATTGGAGATGTTTTGTTTGGGGGCAAGTAGACTGACATCTTTGGTACTGAACTCATGGGGTTCTGGGTGGCCAGGGGCATTGTCCAATATCAAAAGAACTTTCAAAGGCAGTCCCTTACTGGTGAAGTACTTCCTGACTTCAGGGACAAAGCATCAACAGAACCAGTCCAGAAAAAGGATTCTCATTGCCCAGGCCTTCTTGTTGTACAACCAAAAGACTGGCAACTGGTGTTTATCTTTTCCCTTCAAGGTTTGGGGCTTAGCAGCTTTATACATAAGGGCAGTCCTAATCATAAATCTGACTGTGTCTTCACAAAACAGAGTTAGCCTATTCCTTCCCACCTTAAATTCTGGTGCTCACTTTTCTTCTTAACTAATGTCCTATGCAACATTTTTCTTTCTCCCAGAATAGGGCACTTTTGTCTGTATTAAAAATCTTGAGGCGCACCTGGATGGCTCAGTTGGTTGAGTGTCTGACTTCAGCTCAGGTCATGATCTTGGGGTTCATGAGTTCAAGCCCCACATTGGGCTTGCTGACGTCATTGCAGGACCCGCTTCGGATCCTCTGTCCCCCTCTCTCTGCCCCTCTTCCACTTGCACTCTCTCAAAAATAAATAAACATTAAAAAACAAAAAACAAAAAACCTTGAGGCAGATATCCTTCCTCCTCACTGATTTTTTTAATGACATCTGGGAAGTCATCTGCAGTCTCTTAGCAGAATCTGCTTCTCCTGATATCTTGACATTTTTAAAGCTAAACCTGCTTCTAAAATTGTCAGACCATCCTTTGTGCTGGCATTAAATTCTCCTGCTTTAGATCCTTAACCTTCCCTTTGCCTTAAGTTGTCATATCATGACCGCTTTTTTCTTAAATCATATTAGTCTGTAGGTATGCCTTCCTTCTAGCAATCCTGCACCTACATAAAAATTGCTTTTTCAATACAAGATAAAAAGATCTTTCACAAAAAGTGCAATGTTTTTGCACCTGCTGGCCTAACTGTAGTGATGGCTTCAGGAATTTCCTTTCCTTTTTTACAATGGCCCTCAGGCAGGATTTATTTATGTTGAAATGGTGGCCAATTGCAGCTGCAGATCTCAATCTATAGTACATATCAAGCAATTTAGCTTTTTCTTGTAATGTCCTAACTTTTGTCTGCTTCTTGGGAGCATTTCCAGCATTACTAGTGGCACTTCATATGGGTCCCCCGGTGTTATTCAAGGTTTACACTATTGCACGAAGAAAAATATGCAAGAACTGTAAGAAATCACTTTTTACTGCAATTTACTGGAAAGACAAACTGCTCATACAGAGATGATTAACGTCACGGGGGGTTGTAAGTAGATAACACTTGAGGTCACTGCAACAGCAGCAATAGGAGATAGCAATAAGATTATTCCAGTAGTACAGTATGTGCTATGGTTAATTTTATGCAGTTATGATTTAATAATGTATCTTTACATTTGTTTATACTTCTCTCAATTGCGAATAGCTCCATGTAAGTATTTGTTTAAGTTTTGATAAATTTTAACTTTTAATAATAGATCTGTGTATATTTTATGGTAGTAAATGATAAAACAGACTGTATCTACACATATTTTATGCATTCATGATGTATGTAACTTTTTCTCAAAATTTTCAATATTTCTAGACTATGTAGTTCATCTGTGAGCTTTTTCATACTGTCACAAATCTCCAAAAACCTTCTAATATATTTATTGAAAACAACCCACATATAAGTGGATCAGCACAATTCAAATCCACGTTGTTTAAGGGTCAACTGTATTTTGTCAAAGGTGCTCAACATCAGGGCCAAACACCTTTTTCCTTGACTTTTAATTTTCCAAAATCTCCAACAGTAAAAAACCGAACACACAAAATCCAAACCACGATCTTGTCAAAAGTTTGAGCAGAGAAGGTCATCTCTCAGCCACCTTCACACTGGCCACATCTCATAAGAAAGTGTGTTGAAAGTCCTTCTTCTTACTAATTGGTCTAGCTGGGTGTTCCCAGCGCTTTTTATATTTTTAATATCAAATTAACATAGGTAGCAATTGCACTGGTGGAACAGATATTTAAAACATAAGACTATTTTTTTATTAAAAAATTTTTTTTAATGTTTATTCATTTTTGAGAGAGAGAGAGACAGACCACAAGCAGGGGAGGGTCTGAGAGAGAGGGAGACACAGAATCTGAAGCAGGTTCCAGGCTCTGAGCTGACAGCACAGAGCCCGATGCAGGACTCAAACCCACCAACCATGAGATCATGACCTGAGCTGAAGTTGGAGGTTTAACCAGACTGAGCCACCTAGGTGCCCCAACATAAGACTGTTTAAAGGAGTTTGCCTTTTGACAAAAATGTCATACTTTTAATGAAACAGATTTTGTTAGCAATATATTAGAAAAGATTTTAAGGTAAACAAAGATCTCAACTTACTCTTCAGCAGGCAGGCCAATTAACAACAACTTGTCAGATTCTTTCCAATAAGCCACATGGATTTGTTTCCCATTTAAAAGAAGGGATGAGCTAAGAAAAAATAGATTTGAAAATAAAGTCAGAATATCTTTAAATGTCATAAAATTATAAACAGTCACTCATAAAAGATTACACATGGTATGATTTAAGAACCACATGCTTAATAAACAAGTTTCTTGGCATCTATCTGTCACACAGAAAAGGCAAGGAATTGTATAACAACAATAATGTATTCTGAAATATTCTTTTAAATACCTATAAAAAGCTCCAGGTCAAACAAAAGTAGTCACATTACAGTAAAACGTATTGAAATTCTTTTGCTAAATTAAGTGACTATACACTATTTTTTTCCCAAAAGAAAGCTTCCATGACTGTGCTAATTTAACAAATCTTTTCTGATTGCCTATTTATTAAGAGAATTATTAAGAGAAATTTCTATTTATTAAGAGAAATTACAAAGAAAGGACAACATGATTCCAGCTCACAAGTGATAATTCAATATGGGGCACATGTACTTAAACAAAGAACCAAAATATAAGTCAGATTTAAACATGTACTCAAGGAAACTTTTGGGATAATGTATATATTCATTGTGGTAATGGTCTCAGGGTCATACACCTCTGTCAAAACTGATCAAATTGTATATTTTACATATATGCAATTTACTCTACTTCAATCAAGTTGGAAAACATATTAAATGTGTTCTAAAAAGAGATATAATAAAGAACTATGAAAACAGAGTATGATCCTTCTTGTAATGTGGGTAGATGGTGTGAAGAAAACATATTCAGTGTTTGTTTTTGCTTTAAAGTTTATTTATTTTTGAGAGGGAGAGAGCATGTGCATGTGTGCAAGCAGGGAAGGGGCAGAGAGAGAGAGAGGGAGAAAGAGAATCTCAAGCAGGCTCCGCGCTGTCAGCACAGAGCCCGATGGGGGGTTTGATCTCACGAACAATGAGGTTATGACCTTAGCCAAAATCAAGTCAGACACTTAACTAAGTCGCCCAGATATACCCCTTCCTTTTTTTTTCTTTAGTGTTTTTTTTTTTCTTTAAGTGAGAATACACACATCAGTTTTCATTGGTTGAGTCCTTGGAATATAATGTATATTCTATATTACAATAGAGATAAGTGTGTGGGATTTTAAACATGAATTGAAATAGATTTTTTCAAAAGAAATATTACTATTGTCTTAATAAAGTTTAAAAATATATATGCTTTTTGACAAATATTAGATTCTTTTTATACTCAGACATTAATATTACTATAGTTTTAAAACTGTGTATACAAGACGTACATGTTGCTAAGGAATCCCTGAAATAATAATCATTTTCATATTTACTGTTTTACAAAAAAGTTTTTCTACCTACATTTACTGTTTTCCACATGTTTAATCCATATCTTATCATTAATAACAAGATCTAAACATCAAGTAAAATAACATCTATCCTTTAGAGTAAAAAGAAAAAAATCAAATCCACATGGAGAAACTTAAAACAAAATTTCTTTCCAATAAGATTAAAAAGGAGGCCTGAACTTTGAAAACATTATCCTAAGAAGTCAGTCATAAATAAGCATGTATTATGATTTCATTCACATGAAATGTCCAGTATAGGTTTTTATTTGGGTATCATGAAAATATTCTAAAATTGACTGTGGTGATGGTTGCCGAATTGTACACTTTAAATGAGCAAATTGTATGATAAATGAATGATGTCTCAATAAAGCTGTTTAAAAAAAATAAAAGGAGGGCACCTGGGTGACTCAGTCAGTTAAGCAACTGACTCTTGATGTCGGCTCAGGTTGTGATCTCATGGTCATGAAATCAAGCCCTGTGCTGGGCGCCATGCTGAACACAGAGCCTGCTTGGGATTCTCTCTCTCCCTCTCTCTTTCTGCCCCTCCCTATGGGCATCCTCTTTCTCTCTCTCTCAAAAAAAATAAACATTTAAAAAGTAAAAATAAAAAATAAAAGGAGGCCTGCAACATATTTTTTCATATCATTATTTTAATTATTTTCTCTAATGTTTAATACATATTATTTGTTATTGTTATTATTTTTTATTATAATCAAGTGCATACTATTTGCTAGACATTATATTTTTTAATCTTTTTAACATCGTCTTCAGGCATTACCATCATTATATTTTTTAAATTTTTGTTAAGTTTTATCTAAATTCCAGTTAGTTGGGGCTCCTGGGTGGTTCAGATGGTTAAGTGTCCACCTCTTGATTCAGCTCAGGTCATGATCTCATTGTTCGTTGATCGTGGGATCGAGCAATGTGTCGGGTTCTTCACTGACAGCACAGAGCCTGCTGGGATTCTCTCTCTCCCTCTCTCTCTGCCCCTCCTCCACTTGTGCTTTGTGTCTCTCTCAAAATTAAATAACTATTTATAAAGACATAAAATAAATTTTAAAAATCCTTTAAATTCCAATTGAACATACAGTGTAATATTAGTTTCAGGTGTATAATACAGTGATTCAACACTTCCATACATCACCCAGCACTCATCACAGCAAGTGCATTCCTTAATCCCGATCACCTATTTTACCTATCCTCCCACCAACTTCCCACCTGGTAACCAGCAGTTTGTTCTCTATAGTTAAAAGTCTGTTTCTTAGTTTTCCTCCCTCTCTCATTTTATTTTCTCTTTGCTAGCTTGTTTTGTTCTTAAATTCCAAATATGAGTGAAATCGCTTGGTATTTGTCTTTCTCTGACTTATTTAGCTTAGCATAATACTCTCTAGCTCCATCTGTGTCGTTGCAAAGATAAAGACTCCACTAAAAAAGAGAACATTAGGCCAATATCTCTGATGAACGTGTATGCAAAAATTCTCAATAAACTACTAGCAAACTGAATCCAACAACACATTAAAAAAAATCATTCATGGGGCACCCAAGTTGCCTCAACTCAGTTGGTTGAGTGTCTGACTTTGGCTCAGATCATGATCTCCCAGTTCATCGGTTCAAGCACCACATTGGGCTTGCTGATGTCAGCGTCTGTCTGTCCCTCTCTCTCTCTGCCCCTCCCCCCCCTTTCTCTCTCTCTCTCTCTCTCTCTCAAAAATAAACAAACATTACAAAAAAATCATTCACCACAATCAAGTGGGATTTATTCCTGAGTTGCAAGGGAGGTTCAATATTTGCAAATCAAGCAACGTGACACACCACATTAATAAAAATTTTAAAATATCATTTCAATAGAGGAGGAAAAAGCATTTGACAAAGTACAACATTCACTCATGATAAAAATCCTCAACAAAGCAGGTTTATAGGGAACATATCTCAACATAATAAAGGCCTTATATGAGAAACCTGCAGTTAATATCATCCTCAGTGGGGAAAAACTGAGAGATTTGCCTCTATGGTCAGGAACAAGACAAGGTCTTGCTGAGCTGTCAGCACAGATCCTGACACAGGGCTCAAACTCACGGACCGTGAGATCATGACCTGAGCTGAAGTTGGACGCTTAACCGACTGAGCCACCCAGGCACCCCCAAAGTAATCTTGAAAAAGAAAAGCAAAGCTAGAGACATCACAATTCTAGACTTTAAGTTTTATTACAAAGCTGTAGTGATCAAGACAGTTTGGCATAGGCACAAAAACAGACACATAGATCAGTGGCACAGAATAGAAAACCCAGAAACAAACCCATACCTATATGGTCAATTAATCTCCAACAAAGAGGAAAAAAAGAATATCCAATGGGAAAAAAGACTGTTTCTTCAACAAATGGTGTTGGGAAAACTGGACAGCAACACGGAGAAGAATGAAACTGAACCACTTTCTTACACCATACACAAAAATAAACTCAAAATGGATGAAAGATCTAAATGTGAGACAGGAAACCATTAAAATCCTAAAGGAGAACACAGGCAGTAACTTCTTTGACATTGGCTGTAGCAACTTACTTCTAGATATGTCTCCTAAGGCAACAAAAACAAAAGCAAAAATAAACTACCGGGACATCATCAAAATAAGCTTCTGCACAGTGAAGGAAACAGTCAACAAAACTAAAAGGCAATCTATGGAATGGGAGGAGATATTTGCAAATTACGTATCTGATAAAGGGTTAGTATCCAAAATAAATAAAGAACTTATAAAACTCAACACCCAAAAAACAAATAATCCAACTAAAAAAATGGGCAGAAGACATGAATAGACATTTTTCCAAAGAAGACATACAGATGGCCAACAGACACATGAAAAGATGTTCAACATCACTCATTACCAGGGAAATGCAAATCAATACTATAATGAGGTATGACCTCATACCTATCAGAATGGCTAAAACCAACAGTACAAGACACAATAGATGCTGGCAGAGAAAAGGGAACCCTCTTGCATTGTTGGGGGGAATGCAAACTGGTGCAGATGCTCTGGAAAACAGTAGGAAAGTTTCTCAAAAAGTTAAAAATAGAACTACCCTACCATCTAGCAATTGCACTAAGTATTTTCCCAAAGATTACTAAAACACTAATTCAAAGGGATATATACACCTCAATGTTTATAGCAACATTATCTACAACAACTAAATTATGGAAAGAGCCTAAATGTCCACTGACTGATGAATGGATAAAGAAGAGGTGGTATATAAATACACAATGGAATATTACTCAGCCATAAAAAAAAAAGAAATCTTGCCATTTGCAATGACATATATGGAGCTAGAGTATTATGATAAGTGAAATAAGTCAGAGAAAGACAAATACCATATGATTTTACTCAACATGTGTTTTTGAATGCAAATTTATATATTAAATATAGCCTCAGTTACTAGTGTCTGGAAAATGAGTCCCAGAATTAAACATGACTTTTATTTAGAAAACAAGGAAATTCTTCTTGCTATTGTCTTGCAGATCTTATCTTTTAGAATCTTAGAGGTGTCATTTTTACCAAAAGATGGGAAAAGTTAAAGCCTTAGAAAATCCAACTTTATATTTCTAAAACTTTTGAAATATTAAGAAAGAAAAATGGTTTGTAATCCCTAGATTTATTTTATTAAAAAAACAAAAAACAAAACTCAACCAAGTTTTGAGCATCCTCCTCCCATAAGTTAACTGTGGCATTTCAAAGTCAGGGCTTATAAATTGACTTTGAATGGGATGTGTGGCTCTATAACTGAGTATATGGTATATTTTATTTTTCAAAAAATTATTTCACATCAGTGTTGTTTATTCATCAAGTTAACTTGCACAGATGATACAAGGAACATTCTAGCTCCTCTTCTTAAAGTGTATGTGTATTGTGTTTTTTTCTGTCATTGTTGTAGAACAGACTATTTTGAACTACATGAAAAATGCAGTGTTCAGTCATTCTTACCAACCACAGGAGTACTGCCTAGCAAATTAATAATCAAGACAAAAACATGAAAGAGCCCAGACTCAACATAATGTCATGCTTAAGAAATACCACCTTCATGAATAAATGCTACAATATATGTCATTAGTCCAAATTTGTTATTTAAAGTATGCCAAACACCCAGATCTACAGCTGTATTGAGAACTTACACCTTATAGGTGACCGGTAGAAATGTTAGGTAAGAAACAAAATATCTGCAGACATCATATCTGCTATATAGATATCTACATTATAGATACAAATATATTTTTTTAATAAGTACTTGTATTAGTATTTTGTCAGAACCAAGGTACAGAACTTGCAAGAAATAGAATAAAAGCTAAATAAAAATCAATTCTTACCTAGTAACTTGTGTCCCAGTTACATTTTCCAACATGTCACAGAGTGTGAGAAATATCCCTCTCACACTTTTCAGTTTCTGAGATGCATCAGAAACTGGATAATGATAAAGAATTTCCTGCTGTTAAATGAAAAGAAAGAGAAGTGATCAACCCCCCCCCCCCCAAATTTTCCAACCATTACTTTTGTCATGGAAACTTCAGGCTTTGTACTATTAAGAAAAGAACAAAAAAATGAATCCTTTCAGCTTCAGGGGAAGTTTCATTCAAACAAACACAAGAAAGGAAGTATGTCTGGAATTTTAACACATTACCTAGTATTTAAAACACTACATTTGGAAGTCAGTTACAAACTGTCAAAATTGTTCATAATATCAAAATATATACTGAGTAGGACACTCATTAGTTAGAATAATTACAATTAATTTCAATGTTTTAAACTTTAATCTCCTGTACAATAAATTCTAATAATAATATTTTATTATATTTAATTACTCAAATTTTCTGATCTCCTGTGGTAGTGTATCTGTATGGATACCACATGTAACTTGTAAGAGTCTTTAATTTTAATTACTTTCATTACTGACATTTAAAAGATAATCATCATCTTTGGTGAAATCATTAAATCCTTATTCAAACATAAGACGGTACTACAATTAAATTTACAAAGTAAGAATACAAAATGAAAGTAGTGCAAGTAGAGAGAAAGCAGTATTATGATATTATAATATCTTATCTGTCTTAAACTTAAAAGGGTTTGCCCACCACAAATTAAACTTTAAAAGAAAGCACATTTTAAATTATGGAAAAAACTAGATCTATAAGATAATTCACCAAATGCTTAATATATATTTTTTTGTTTTCAAGAAAAGCATGTTCCCAAGAAACACACAGTTTTTATAAAATAAAATAAATTTCAAAATCAGGATAGGCATTGTGCTAGACCTTTTACACAAAAGGATGAATCATTCTGTACCTCACTTTTTTGTTGTTAAAACAACATGCTATTTTCCTCACAGGTTAAATTAAAAGCAGGCAAAATAAAAATTTCTATATGAAATCATAGAGAATTCAAAGTAGCTCCCAGTTATGCTATTTAATATTTAATATCTGTAAATATTAATACAGTCACTATTGAAAAGCCAAACTCCTAACTTGGATCTTTTCCTTGATTCTCTCTCTAAAGAGTGTTCTACATCTTATTTTGATCTCTCGTTACAAGAAATAATTATGTGACTTAGAATCCATGTCTTGGCAACTTTTACATCATGACAAATACAAATAATTAATAAACTGGACACACCTTTTTTTATACTTATTAAGCACATTCAATATATGAAAATTGCTATAGAATATGTTGGCCAAATACACTCTGCCTAACCCTCAAATTTTCTTGCAATATTTCTACTGTAAAACAGTTACAAAAATCCTATCTTTAAAAATTAAGCCAAACATCAGTTAAGATCTTCTGTTATGCTTATTTAGTAAAATTAAACCTTGACTAGTAAATGCACTTATTGCATTTGGTCAAATACCAAACACCACTTTAAACAAATAACCATATACTCTTTGATTAAGTTTTTGAAATTTTCAAATCTTATAACTTGGAGAATACAAGTTATTAACTATGTAACTCACATGAAAACTAAATGACCCTATGACATTTTATTGTATGCTAAGTCATATTAGTAAAAAAAGTCATTTGAACAAGTCTCTATTCCAACCTCTGCAGCAACCAGCCCAGAAAGCCTTACTGTTAAGGACCTGGCAAACTCAACAGTTTCTAACCAGTTTAATTAGCTGTCTTTTTAGACACTTGTTAGTGGCATGCATTTGCAGCAGCTTCCACTCTGTTCAGTAAGAATAAAAAGCCTCTCCTAATTACAGCGTTGATACAGGGCTGTCAACAGACAGAAACTTGTTCATTTGAGAGACATCTACACACTTTCCCATGGAAAGAAAGGCAAAGATGACAATAGGCCTCAGCAGTATTCTACTCCAGGATGACCTAGAAAGTTTCAGTAGAAAGTATTCTACTCCAGGATGACCCAGGATTTTGTTGTGTGTTTTTATATAATAAATGGTTAAATTTCTCATTTAACTAGTAATACATGCAAGAAATCAGAATAATTAACTTTAGGTTTTTCTGTTTTCAGAACACAGAAAATTATAAAAAATACATATAAGTAAATCCTTTCTTTTCCATTTCAATTATTGACTAAATTTTGATATACAAAGAAGCAACACTTTTGAAAAAAATTTTAAAAAACAGAAGCAGCAGCAAGACGAGGAAACACACTCCTTGGATAAAATGGCTTTGGCAATGAGAATATAGGCTGCAAGGATTTCAAAAGCAAAGAAATGTAAATTAGGTAAAAACTTTTTAAATCTCCCTTGTGCTTGAAGCATTATGGTAAACTAGATGCTCTGAGAGACGCTTACGCTGTAAAACAAGTAGAGTTATGGCTCGAACGTAACTTGTTGAACTGCTAGATATGTAAGAAGGACATCTTCTCCATACCCTTTCAAGCCCCTTCCCAGAACTGCAAAGCAAGCTGGGAGTGGTGAGTGGTGGGCCGAAGGACAGAGGCAGGGTTGCTTTGAGGGTTGATGCCTACAATAGTGTCAGTCAGGACACTGAGTATTGAGCTAGTGGCTAGGTAGGTAAGCTGAACTTAGCACCGTTGTGTTAAACCTGGATTCTTGAGTAAGGCTGAAGTACCCTAGGTCAGTGGCAGAAGCAGAAGCAGCAAATTCTCTCTGGAGGAAGGCATTCCCACTTTTAAACCACAGGACTCCCAAAGATAAAAATCAAGCAGTTAAGTTTAGTCAGTGATCACCAAGGACACAAGAAGGCAAACCACCACAAGTCTTAGGACGTAGAGGACTCAGAGTTGGTAGAATGGGCAGATAAAGGATACAGAAGAACACAGAATATACATGAAATACTTACAGAAATAAAGTATAAAATCACTAAGACAAGACTACCAGTAGAGAAAATAACTTTCTACCTGAATGAAATAAGCAATAGTATGCGCTAACTTCATCTTCTTCTCAGCCACACAGAAAAACTACATTTTCTTACCTCCTTGCATTGGGAGAGACCATATAACTAGTTCTAGACACTGGAACATGGGCAGAAGTGATGTTCTAATTTTTAAGCTAGGACTCGGGAAATGTCCCATGAGATATTAAATGCTTTCTCTCTTCTTTCATTGGTGAACTAGATGCAAAATGATCTACGGCTCTGAAGCCTTTGGAAATCATGGAACCACTAGATGAAGGGCTCTGACCACGGAGCAACATGAGCAGGAACATTTATATTGAAATAAGAAATAAACTATTATGTTAAGCCACTAAGACATCAGAGTTGTTACAACGATTGGCCTATTTTGACTAACACACTGTAGTAATAATTATAAAGCACCTTTCAAGATGAGGTGAAACAACATCATCAGATAAATAACAACAAAAAGTATTTATCATCTAGAGACTTTCACTAAAAAGAAATACCTAAAATATATGTCTTAAGAAGAAGAAAAATGATCAAATAAGGACAGTTAGAGACATAAGAAAGATAGTAAAGAAAGTGGTAAGCATTTATGTAAATTTAAAGAAGGCCCATTTGTATGGAATACAATGGATAAAATATGCATTTTTATAATGTATTACTTACATATTTTATAATATATAAAATGTCACAATAATTAATAGTAGTAACACTAGTATAATTACACCCAATTTCTGGAATTTTTAAAAAAGTGATAGCATGAAAATACTGAGGAAAATAGCATGTATGTGAAGAGGGGAAATTGGAATTAAGGTGTACCAAGGGCCTTGAATTATTTTAAAAAAGAGTTAAGGTACTGCTTTAGAGTCTGCTAAGATAAATATGACAAAATGTTAAGAGCAATTACTAAAAAAATAGAAATAAAGACTACAGCAACCAATAACAGGTAAGAAAAATATTATGGTAAAAGTAGTTCAAATAGAAATTTTTAAAGAAGATGGTAGAAACAAATTCAAATATTTCAGTAATCTATAAATGGACTCATTAGGTTTGTCAATTAGAAGATTGTGTAAGAGACATACCAAAACCATAAAGACACAGAATGACTGAAAAAAGTGCTTATTATTCACCTGGAAGACTATAAAAGATCCTTATTCTTTTCCTTTGCACTTTTGAGAAGGCACTCACCTCTTCCTTTGATGTTTCCGAGTCAAGCTGTAGTGTGAGATACATAACGATATGAGGAGTGTTTAGGATATTTTGCTGGATCCCTTCAACCTCTTCTCCCCACAGAAGTTTGACTAAATCACTTGTGTTCGACTGTGTCTTTTTCTGTTTTGGTTGAGTTGTTTCCTTTTTCACAGCATATGCATTCTCAAATGTCAGTTTTACCTTTAACAATTAAACAATGTGTTGATTTTTCAACAAGGGAAAGTCAGCTGCAGTTTTCACAAAAAAGGGTCTGTACATGCGTATATATTCAGGTACACACAGTATATCTAAATATCATCCTAGAATGTGAGCTCTTTATGGAAGGGACTATGTAGTCTATTTACATTTCTATCTCTAGCTCCTAGCCTAGCACATATTATTACAAATATTTATTGAATAAGAATGTATAATTATGTGTACAAAAATTCATTTATTTAATCACTGTATTCTAAGTTACTGACAACAAAAGGAAATGCCGTGGAAAAACAAGAATTCATATGATCTCATAATTTCAAAAACAGCAACACTATTACTATGAATGCTGATAGCACTGATTCATCTGGAGAAGGGAAAAAGAAGATTTAGGATTAAAAGGAACTTCATAAAACCAGATTAGCTTTCCTTTCAAGCGAGGTGATAGTCAAACATTTTTCTTAGACATTCTTCGAGGTCCTTTAAATTAAAGACCAAGGAGGGGCGCCTGGGTGGCTCAGTTGGTTAAGTGTCCGACTTCGGCTCAGGTCATGATCTCATGGGTTTGAGCCCAGTGTCGGGCTCTGTGCTGAAAGCTAAGAGCCGGGAGCCTGCTTTAGATTCTGTGTCTCTCCTTCTCTCTGCCCCTCCCATGCTCATGCTCTGTCTCTCTCTGTTTCTCAATAATAAATAAATGTTAAAAAAATTTTTTTTAAATAAAGACCAAGGAAAACTATCAATGTGCTGGATCTCGGACCATGACCTTGAGAAGATTATCAGTTTTATCAAGACAGTTTTATTTTCATGGTTGACAAGATTGGTAAGAGCCAGAATGTGGCCATCCACATTCCAGTTGCTGAAAGGAAGCTTCCACTTCTCAATTACCTTTCCTTGAAAAAGGAGATGTAGATAGTTGAGTTTGGCCATGAGTTGGGCAAAGATAACTCATTCATTTTAAAGAAGCACCAGTGTGTATCTTGACTAAAAGAAGTTTCACTAGAGACAGCTAATTTGGTATAGTAAGGACATCATCATAAGCTATATAACCACAAAGTATTCCTGTGTGTAAAATCTTATCAGAATATAGATGAGTAAAACAGGATATTCTAACTGTAATAATCCATAAAGTTTCACATTTAAACATTAAAGTGTAATGACTCTTTTAAAATTAGGTTAAATTTGAAGTCAGATGATAAATTCATGCTTATCAAGAATAAAGAAGTCTGCTCAACATACTTTAATATGTATATTAAATCATCACACTGCATCCTTTAAAAGAAATCATGCACAACCTAAATATATACAATTTTTATTTGTCAATCAAACCCAAATAAAGCAGGGGGAATGTCTAGCCAATATTTAAAAGCAGATAAAATTGTACACATGAAGTTATATTTTGAGGGGAAATCTTTAAAAGCTATTATCAAGATAGTAATAAATAATCTCTAATTTTTAATAATTTATTATGAGTTACCATTTTTAAGGCCAACTTTAAATATGTGATGAATACCAACATATGTAGTCATTCTTTTTAAAAATGAGCTTTATATATTTATATGTTTTCATAAAAAATATTAAGCATATTATTTTTAAAAATTCATTCATAATCACACCAGCCCATCTAATTATTATTAGTATTAGACTATAAAATAAATTTGTCCTGATGAATAAAACCTTCCAAAAGAAAAATGTCCTTTTTTGTTAGCAAGGAGGGACTATTTATGATTGTATTCCATTTTGCTTATCTGTAATTGTCTGTCTGTGGCATTTCAGGGGCACCAAATTATCTCTGTCTACCTAAAGTGGATTTAGTTAAATAAACATCTTTTCTAAAATAAATCTCAGATTTATGGTATTAAGTAGAAAAGAGACATGAGGTCTAAATTCATCAATATGTATATATTTAAGGTAAACAGAAACTAGGTCAAGATCAGCAGTAGTCTGTATTGAAAGTAGGAGGGGAGAAATTCTTCATAAAATTTTCCTGAGGACTGATAATCATGGTTTTCTTTACAAAACATGTAATTGTATTCCAAACAGAAAAGATAAACCTTTACTAAATTTTTCATGTTTGCTATAAACCTAATGTTGAAAAATGGGTTCTTGATATTACAACACTGTGTCCAAAAAAGGCTGAATAGAAAATTGGTATATTTGGGGCGGGGGGTGGGGGGGGGGGAATATTAGGCAAACTAAATAAAAATATAAAAAATTAGAGATCCTATATGGGAACAATCAAGCATTATCTGATGAAACTTAAGATGACGGTGAGAGATAGCTGAAGAGATGTTGCTTTAGCAAAGATCTTAGAAGGATGTGAAAAAGAATATTTGGTGTGAGGGTTTTTTTTTTTTTTAATGTTTATTCATTTTTAAAAGACAGAGAAAGACAGAGCACAAGCAGGGGTGGGGTGGAGAGAGGGGGGTGCACAGAATCTGAAGCAGGCTCCAAGCTCTGAGCTGTCAGCACAGAGCCCAACACGGGGCTCGAACTCACAAACCACGAGATCATGACCTGAACCAAAGTCGGACGCTCAACCTACTGAACCACCCAGGCACCCCTTTGGTGTGAGGTTTTGATCCAAAAAAGCAACAGGTAAGCATTAGATGGCCTGAAAGACTATGTTCTGAGAGTTGCATCTGTAGTAGAGGGCAATGCTCAACATATGTCTGCATAAACAGAAATACAAACATAAGCATAGACATATAAAATCCTTGAACAAGGATCTCATGAAGTGAATGGCTTGGTGGTTGAGGGTCCTTTTATCTGAGAATGAGAATTTAAGTGTGTCCAAAAGAAAATATATGGGAGCCTTTGGTGGTGTTCCTTGAAAATGTGAGAAATCCTAAGAATTTGGGGAAATTCGGAACCTAGACCTCATGACAGGATAGATGGGAGATTTGAGATTGTCCTCAGCAGTGGGCTTTGGCGAGGAGCCATATATATAAGTGGAGTGGGGGAGGAGAAATCTGACTGCAGGGAGCACATGATGAGTGACATCCTAGGGAAATAGGTGTCAGAGAGACAGGCTGGGTCTGTGTTGGGAGTGTCTGTAAGAGATATGCATACCAGTGGTGAACAAGGAGAAAGGTGGTCTTCAGAGAAAGAAACATGCTTCAGCACAGGGAGGGCATCTTTTCCAGCTGAGATTCTTGTGGGTGGAGAGGTCAAAAAACCAGGTGTAACTAACCAAAAATGACAAAAGGAAATGAGGTGGTAAACTCAAAATGAAAATTCACTAATTTTACTTGAGGCAGCAACAACAACCTAAAATTTAAGACTAGTTTGCTATGCTTAGTGAAAAATGACATACTTGAAAACTAATGTTATACTTGGCAAACAACTGCACTTCTTTTCGGTGGTGTAAGGACGTTTTCCCCTCACCATGTCACAAACTCAAACAAATACACAGACCGCAGAACCATCCATTAAAATTCTTTTAAGAACTATTTTAGCCACCATTCTTCTGATTTAAGTAAAGTTAGCTTCAAGTGCAAAGATGATTACACTTTGGCCAGACATTTTGAAAAGCTTACATGCTAGGTAGCTCTAAAATGTCAGGATATCTGGTTGCCTTGATAAAATGAAAATGGGTGAGACAACTAAATTAAAAGGTAAGTGCTATTTTTAAAAAGGGGTTGATATATATAGAATTTTTTATAGAAAAATACTTTTATTAAGAAACATCTAATGTAAAATAGTTTACATGAAACTTCCTATAAAAGGGTTTTCATTTCTGTTGTTCCTTCCTAGATGTTAACCTGTGACGTGTTTTATCATTCCTTGTTGTAGGTCTCTCTCAAAACATTTTTGTGTGTGTGTGCAATTTGCCCATTCTTTCTTTCTTCCTCTCCTTCCAGTTCAGGAGATGATGTGCCTTTCCTCAGGGTCTAAGGACATGCTCTCTATAACTCATCACTTTCAAAATCTTGTTTCCTTAATTACCCCCTCTCTACTTCTATCTTTAACCCTTCCATGTAACCAGCAATGTCTCTTCAGCCTCTGTCAAACAAGCAAATTCTTTCTCTCCATGCCATCCTCTTCAGAGATGGGAACGAGGGAGGTTGTCAGAATCTGAAGCAGCTCCAAGAGCTGACCAGTCTCTCACTTCTGCCTTATGGCCCTCACAATCTCTCTCACCACACCTGGCTACTATCTGCATGTCTGATCCTTTCTCCTTTGTCTGACAGAAGCTTTGAAAGTTCCTCCATCAAAATTCTGAAGGAATTGAGTCTATCTGAGTCAGCAAATTCTCTCCCCTTGATCCTCTTCTCTTTTGGACAATGTCACTGAGTTACTCAAGACAAAACCTGGAAGGCACCTTGGACTTCCTTTTATTCTGCAGGAAGTATCCTCTTCAATTCACATTATCTTAAATGTAATCTACTCCTTCCTCCATATCCACAGCCAAAACCTTGCTCAGGCCTTTATCACCTCTCTTCTGACTGCTGTGAAGCCAGTCACCTGGTTTCCTAAACTCCAGTCCCATTCAGAGTGAAATATTCCTAAAATGCAAATCTGACCAAGTCAGTCCTCCACTTTAAAAATATCAAGACTGGGTAGCTCAGTTGGTTAAGCATCTGACTTCAGCTCAGGTCACGGTCTCACGGTTTGTGAGTTAAATCAAACCCCGCATAGGGCTCTCTGCTGTCAGGGCGGAGCCTGCTTCAGATAATTTGTCTCCCACTCTCTGCCCCTCCCTGTTCATTCTCTCTCTCTCTCTCTCTCTCTCTCTCTCTCTCTCTCTCTCTCTCTCAGAAATAAATAAAAACATGAACAAATTTAAAAATAAAATATCAACACAGATGGTTACTTCTGGGTTCTGAGAACAGAGAAGGTTTACACTTTTTTTTTAAATTTATTTATTTATTCTGAGAGAGAGAGAGAGAGAGAGAGAGAGAGAGAGAGCCAGCATGCTAGCTGGGGACGGATAGAGGAGAAGGAGAATCTCAAGCAGGTTCTGGGCTGTCACTGCAGAGCGTGACTCAGGGCTCAATTTCATGAACTGTGAGATCATGAACTGAGCCGAAACCGAGTTGGACACTTAACCAACTGAGCCACAGGAGCCCCCAAATACATATTAAAAATTTTGCCAGTCTATTTCCTAATCTTTCCACAGCATATATGAATATCACTTTTGTGTAACAAGAAAATAATAAAAGTTAAAAAATTCCACCCAGGGGCGCCTGGGTGGCGCAGTCGGTTAAGCGTCCGACTTCAACCAGGTCACGATCTCGCGGTCCGTGAGTTCGAGCCCCGCGTCAGGCTCTGGGTTGATGGCTCGGAGCCTGGAGCCTGTTTCCGATTCTGTGTCTCCCTCTCTCTCTCTGCCCCTTCCCCGTTCATGCTCTGTCTCTCTCTGTCCCAAAAATAAATAAAAAAAAAAAAACAAAAAAAACAAAAAAAAAAAACGTAAAAAAAAAAAAAAAAATTCCACCCAAATATCATCTCCTTTAAGAAAACTTTTCCCCCCTCTCTTGGTCCTAAGAAGTACTTGAGAGGTAAGAGTCTGGGACTAATGTTCCACAGGCCGATCTCCTTAAAAGGAGTTGGCTCCCTCCAAATCTCCAGGAAAATGAACTATGGCCCAGTGCTTAATGCAATCAACCCTGGTCAACTGCAAAATATGGACACAAAAACCCTGATCAAGCCAGGAGTGGGTGGTATACTACCTGCACAATTATGTGCTTGTAGAATAAATAAGTGCACAGAGCTGTGGCAGGAGATCAAAATCACAAAAGTAGGTAATTAGAAGGGTACTTCCACCTCTGTTGTCATTTTAAATACCTAAAACCTCTTTTTTTCAAACCTACAACTTCTCAATTTAAAACATTTCAAACCTACAGAAAAGTTGCAAGAATATAATAATTACCCATGTATTATTCCTCATCCAGTTTCAACAATGTTTAACATTTTGTTACATTTCCTTTCTCCTTCTCTTCTCTGTAATATTCTTCTCTCCTTCCATCCTCACTCCCACTCTATGTACTAAAAAAATATTGACTGGAACACCTGGGTGGCTCAGTCAGTTGAGCATCCAACTTTGGCTCAGGTTATGATCTCGCGGTTTGTGGGTTCAAGTCCCACATCAGGCTTAATGCTATCGGTGCAGGGCTCGCTTCAGATCCTCTGTCCCCCTCTCTGTTCCTCCCCTCTGGGCACTCTCTCAAAAATAAATAAAACATTTAAAAAAAATTGACTGAATCACTTCAGAATTATCTGCAGACATTTTAATGTTTCATTGCTAAATACTTGAGCATGTATGTACTAAGGACTGAGGCATTCTCAACACAACCAAATATAATGATCACATTTAGGAATCTGAATATTCAATACAATATTGTTCTCAAAGTCTGTGTCCAAATTTTCCCAATTGTCCCAATATGACTATTTCCCACTGCAATCCAGGATCAATTAAGGATTAGCCACTGTATTTAGTTATATGTCACTTCAGTCTGCCTTAGTCTAGAATAGTTCTCCAGCCTTTTTTTCCTTTCATGATAGTTAAATTTTTGGACACTCTAAGACAACTTTTTTTGCAGAATGTTAAAACTTGGCTTTGAAAGAAAATGATTTGGGCTTTTTATATCTTACCTAGCGTATAGGCTTCACCTCTGGATCTCATTCTGGTATTTGGAATCTATTTGTAACAGAACTTATTCAAAAACCAAACACAGAACTGCAGAGTTGGAACTGGGCTCAGATATATTTGCTCAAATCTACTCTGATTATAGATGAGAAAACTGAAGCCCTGAAGAATCTGGCAAATTGCTCAGAGCAAGGTTTTAAAATGGAGATCTGACCTCATCCTACCACATTACCACATTGTAGGTATCTCCCAGGCCATATGCTGTCACATGACAAGAAGCCTTCAGACCATTTTTATACCCTGAATAGAAGCTGAAAATGTTGCTGTTAGATATTTTCAAATTTAAATGCTAAAAAGTCTCCTATGGTATTCTTTATAAATTAGCATTCCTCTCCTCTTATTGCTTAAATAACTGTTTTAGATGTCATAGATACAAAGCAGGTAAAACAACTTTTTCTGGAATAAGTTCACCTCAGTTAGTTCTGACCCAGTAGGAGTGAAGACCCACCCAGGCTTTGTGACAAAGGGAAGGATTGTGCACTGGAGTCACTTTCAGTTCCTTGAGTTATTAATTCTACTACCTAGGAGAAATCATTAAATCTCTCTTAGATTCTTTTTCTTCACATGTAAAATAGAAATACAATTACTGGCATCTTACAGACTGTTATAAAGAATCAATGAAACTACTAAAGGAAACAATATTAGCAAAACACCGACATATGCCTGGCACGTAGAAACACTAGTTCCCTTCCCAGGCCTACTCTTACCCTCCCTGAACCTCCTAGTTTACATGGCTGGTAGAGAGAAGCTTATAGTTTTCCCCACTTTCAATACTAATGATGTAAGAAAAACGTGGTTTACCAATTAAACATTATTTCTAGTTAAAAGAATTTTAACTATGTTCTAAATCATTATTTCAAGACATGTTCCAAATGCTGGTGCCTGCTTTTGACTATGACACAGGTATAATACCGATTCTTCTAGTAAAGCGAACAAATGTATACATGTTTATACTCAAGAGGTTAAATTAGAATAAAGTATTCCAAAATATTAATACTAGATATCCTCAGGTGGCAGGATTTTAAAATATTTTGTCCCTTATGTTTCCTTTTTTTTACAATGAAAGTGTATTACCTTTACAATAAGAAAAAATTATTTCCTTAAATAATAAAAAGATTTTAATAATACACATCTTAATACGGGACTATATTTTCAAATTATATAGTGTCAAAATCACTTGCAATTTACATTAGGAAAGGCAAGAATGTGCTAGAGTACTGGAGCATAACATATTCTCTCAATATGATAAATTCAAGCAACTCAAAACAGTTTTTCTTCCATCTTCAAAGCAAACTGCTATTTCTTCATTTAGGTACAAGATGTACATATTGGCACATAAAAGCTGTGTGTGTGTGTGTGTGTGTGTGTGTTTAAATCCAGAACCACACTTCATGCAGCAAGATGCTCACGCTGTAAAACGCAAAACTGGGCAAAGAGCAGATACACGACTCCTACTTCACACTTAACGAGGACATGTAAATGGTGGGTGGAAGTGGACCAAAATATTTAAATCATTACTTCTTCCTCTTCTTTTTCTTCTGAGTGCACATAGCTGAATTTGCAAATGACAACTAAACATAAGTATGTGACTCCACTGTAAACATAATTTTTCTTTTTTGGAAGACTGAAGAGACATGGTTGAACTGTGGCAAGACTGGCAAACACTGGCAACTGACAGAGGCAAGAAAGGAGAAACCCTTACCCAGGGCTGACATACAGCCAGTTTGCTTGGGTGAAGCTGTTTCAGTTGCTAAAATACATAATTCTTCATTACTGATTGGTAAGTAGCTGCTATCTGAGCACCCTGAGGAACCATAGTACCTTGGCTGACCTGTCCACATCTGGCAACCAAAGGAGACAACAGTATACACTATTTCAGCAGTATGGCTGGTGTCTGCCTGATTGTTAATATTTCGAACACCACCTTGTCTCCATCGATATCTCTCTATCCATTCCTAAGCACTGCTGGTCACTAGCTACCATACTTATTCCAGCACTTTCATTTTGCATTTCCAAAGATAGCTACTTTTACAGAGCATCCATGTATATGTTTGGTGTGTGTGTGCTTTAAGAGAAAAAAGTGAAATAAGGGAAATGTTATTTCTTAGAAAATAAAGAATTTCATCGTAGGTGCCAATATTTCAGAATCTCAAATCATCCTGATCAATCCAGAAAGTTGCTTCATTCTCCCACAGTCTAGCTTTAAAAAAAAAAAGTTTATTTATTTTTGAGACAGAGAGACAGAGAGAGAGAAACACACACACACACACACACACACACACAGAGAGAGAGAGAGAGAGAGAGAGAGAACATGAGCTCACAAGTCAGGGAGGGACAGAGAGAGAGAGAGAGAGAGAGAGAGAGAGAGAGAGAGAGAATGAGAATCCCAAGCAGGCTCTACACTGTCAGCATAGAGCCCAATGTGGAGCTTGAACTCACAAACTGTGAGATCATGACCTGAGCTGAAACCAAGAGACAGACACTTAACTGACTGAGCCATCCAGGCACCCCAGCTAATTCCTGATACTAACAAGAGCAAAGCATTCATAAATAGAAAGTATAGCACTTTAAAAATTCATCTAAGGACCTAAAAATGTCAACTATGATACAAAATGTCAATGCTTAGACTATCAAAATAACTATTATGAAAGAGATTTATTTTTACCTACAAGGAATGAAAAATAATTCACTAAATACCTAAATAAGAGCTTGGGAATAAGGTTAAACTAGATAACAGAAAAAAATCAACAAAATGGTATAGTTTTTAAAATAAACAAAACCACATTTTAAAAAACTTAATAGTGATTTTAATAAATTAGAGAAAAGAAAATTCCATGACTGTTCAAAATGACTTTTCTAGGAACTGGATTTTCATCAACATATATGGTAGTTATAATGACAGGTTAGTCATTATAGATCTTTTTATTATTGTCATTGTTCCTGCTTACTTAGGATAAGTTTTTTTGTTTAATTTTTTTAAGTTTATTTATTTATTTTGAGAAAGAATGAGCAAGCACGAGCCAGGGAGGGGCAGAGAGCGAGGGAAAGAGAGAATCCCAAGCTGGCTCAATGCTCAGCACTGAGCCCAATGTTGGGCTTGAACCCATGAACCATGAGATCATAACCTGAGTTGAAATCAAGGGTCAGACACTTAACTGATTGAGCCACCCAGGCACCCCAGGAGGAGTTTTATTTGTAGATATTTCTCCTCTATTTAGAATCATCTCCAAAAGCTAAAAATGTTAACAAGAGCCAAATTTTTTAAAATAGTCAAGTATGTAGGGGCGTCTGGGTGACTCAGTCAGTTGAGCTTCTGACTTCAGCTCAGGTCATCATCACATGGTTCATGAGTTCAAGCCCTGTGTTGGGATCTGTGCTAACAGCTCAGAGCATGGAGTATGCTTCAGATTCTGTGTCTCCCTCTCTGTCTGTCCCTCCCCTGCTCACACTCTCTCTCTCTCAAAAATAAACATAAAAAAACCCAAAAACCCTCAGTCAAGTATGTAAGTGTAATTCACGTTATACATGGTCATTTTCAGAATCTTAAAAAAAGAAAACAGTACAAGATGTCCTTATTTTTAATTCATCAAAGAATATAGAAAAAGATTGTCCATACCTGCATAGGTCCAGGAATGCAAGACAGAACCCTTTCTATGTTTTCAGAAGTCACATCCACGTCATTCACAGCAACAAGGACATCACCTGAAAACAGAGTAACAAAGGTGGTTGTATGAATATACAAAACCCAAAAAGATCTAGAATTAGAACATTAAAAAGCATCTATTCTGACCTCTTCAAAGTCTATGGAACTCATTATGTATTTTTATACACTTCATTAGCAGCAGAGGTAAGCTCCCACTCCACTCTTTTCTGACAACACAGCCCAACACAGTGCCATAACTAAATACAACCTATGGAGATTTAAAGAGATGAATATTCTCATTTTGAATATAATTTGAGAGCATTATGTAAACTCAAAGGACAAGTACTGCACTTAGCAAAACTGAATCTATTCACTTAAACCCACAGTGAAAAAATTTAGCTAAAATTTTAATTCAATCCATGTGGCATAACTCAGTATGCTGCAGTATTTGCTGTTATTGATCTATGCCTTTGTTTCAAAGGCCCCAATCATAACAAAATGCACAGCACGTTTTGGTAAAAATCGCCTTCTCCATGGCTTTTCTTTAAATGTGTATGTTTATTAAATTTGGTGGCTTTCATAAAGTAAAGATCAATGTTAAAATGGAAATTTACTTTTACAACATAATTAGAGGTAATATCAAAATACCAATGAGCTTTATTAATAGAAATATATACATACAAGGGTTATTTTTTATCATTTCTAATCAATCATATCATTAGGAAATGGACCAAATAATTAATATTCATCCAACAGATATTTATTGAGCACCTACTATGTACCATTTACTGTTCTAGGCACTACAGATAGAGAATTGAATAAAACAGACAAAAATCTCTACCCTCATGGAACTTCATATGCTTTGGGGAAGACAGATAATAAACATGTATATAGATAATAGTGTTGGTAAACAATTCTCCATCAATCTCTTGTGTTTTTGTATATCTTGCAAGCTAAGGCACTGAAAGTCCTTGCTCTGAATTATTTTTTCAAGGATGTTTATGTAGTGAACAGCCTTGGACAACATAGATAATGTTACAGGGAGTAATCATCTGAAAACATGTTTAACAAAGCTCTCAAAGTAGGAACCATACATATATCATCATAACAGGTATGAAAATTAATTTTAGAGTGAGTATAGTATACAATATATTTTTAAAAGTTTAGTAGAAAAATTTCTTTCTTTCTTTTTTTTTTTTTTTTTTTTTAATTTTTGAGACAGAGAGAGAGACAGAGTGATAGCAGGGGAGGGGCAGGGAGAGAGGGAGACACAGAATCTGAAGCAGGCTCCAGGCTCTGAGCTGTTCGCACAGAGCCCAATGCAGGGCTCAAACTCATGAATGACCTGAGCCAAGGTCAAGATAATGTTAATGACCAAGATAAGATAATGACCTGATAATAATATCAGGTCAAGATAATGACCTGAGCCAAAGTTGGACACTTAACTGACTGAACCATGAAGGCGCCCTAAAAAATTTGTGTTTCTATAACAGAAGAGTTATATCCACTTCTCACTCTCCCAGATATTTGTTTTCCTCAAGTTTTTCTCAGCATCTCTGTGACTCAGAAATGGCAGGCTTCCTGGACATCGTATCACTACAGTGGGCAGTATACACTCCAGGAAAGTTCTTTCTCAACAAGGACACAGAAGTCATTAGTATGCACTGTCAAAGGCTAAAAGGAAATGAATTGCATGAATTAGTTTGAATTGTTAGGTAAGAAATGGTCTGTGCTGGTGGAAAATTTTATCGAGATACATTCAAAGTCAAATAAAATATAAAGAGGTGAAACCAGTTTATCACAGTGCTTAAATCTGTTCCTCAATGTAAAATTAATCATTTGAAAATCCATCAATTTCTCAGCATCTACTTAATATCAAATGTGTACTGAAGGGTACCAAGGCCCATGAAAAACTAAATGCCAAAGTTTGTTTACTGTTCTATTTATACTATATACAAAATGAATATACAGGTTAAGAAATTATTTTTAATACAAAACTATTACACATAAATACAGGAAAAAGAAAAGCTACATATAAAAATTTTGCCTTTGGGTGTATGTGCTTTTTCTCTTTTTGCTTAATTATATTTTCTAAACTGTCTACATTAAACAAATACTACCATTACAAAGAGAAAAAATTAAAACTCATTATTTTACCTAAAAATCCCCACTGTGGTAGGTAGATTAGTGGTCTCCTAAAGTTGTCCACATCTTAATCACTGAAATCTGTGAATGTTACCTTACATGGCAAAAGGGACTTTGCAGATGTAATCAAGTTAAGGATGTTGACATTGGGAGATTATCTAAGTGGGCCCAATGTAATCAGAGGGTATTTATAAGAAAGGAGGCAGGAGGGTCAGAGGCAGAGAGAGACTTGAGGATACTATACTGTTGGCTTTGAAGTTGGAGGAAAGGACCACAAGGCAAGGAATTCCAGTGGCCTCTGAATGCCGGCCAAGTAAAGGGACTCTAGAGAATTCAGAGGAATGTAGCTCTATGGATACTTTGATTTTAGTGCCAGAGGACACATCTTAGACTTCTGACTTCCAGAACTGCAAGACGATAAATTTGTGTTGTTTTAAACCACTAAGTTTGTGGTAATTTGTCACAGCACAAATTACCTGCTTAACAATACAAAATGAAAATGAATACACCTGCCTAACAATACAAAGCAGTCTTGGCTAAGCACCAAATGAGAATCAGGAACTATAAATAATAAAGAACAGATCTGGATACACAGGTACATAGAGGTTGCTGGAGAAAAATAATAAATCTTGTTAGAGGAGAAAGACTGGGAAATATGTATGTGCCAGTGGTGTGGGACCAGACTGTGAATTTAAATTGGTCATTTAAATTAGGCTGAATTTGACTTCAGGGAGAAGAGAATCTGGCTTTTCAAACATAGTTACCATACTGCCATTTTATACTTTCAAGTTAATGTATTTGCCATCAAGGTACTTATTGAAAAATTCTTAAGTTTTGAGAGAATTAACTTTACTATGTATTTTTTGAGCTTCAATACCAATCCTTCATTTATAATATGCAGGCATAAGCAGAAAATTAAGGTCCCTCCTAACCTATCATTCTAGAAATCCTTAAATAATGGTGACTCATATACTGTAACTATCATTCAAAAAGTTTGATTAAGTAAAATATCACATTACCTGATGAGGCTGGAAAAGAAATAGTGCAAGGTTTTTATTTCTCATTAAAACAGAAAATAATACTACAGAAATGTTGGAAAAGTCGTTGATGACCCCAGCACTGTAACCATAATTATTTTTGCAAGTTATTTTTAGTCTTTACCTATATTGGCACAAATGAGATATAAAGGAATTTCATCCTTTTAAACCTCTCAAGTCGTAAGAATTCTGATGTTAGTTCGTTGTTTTTATTTATTTTTAATTTATTTGTAATGTTTGTTTATTTTTGAGAGACAGAGAGACAGAGCACCAGTGGTGAGAGGTGGGGAGGGGCGGGGACCAGAGAGAGAGGGAGACACACAATTGGAAGCAGGCTCCAGGCTCTGAGCTGTCAGCATAGTGCCCAATGCGGGGCTCAAACCCATGAACTGTGAGATCATGACCTGAGCTGAAGTTGGCGCTTAACCAACTGAGCCACCCAGGTGCCCCACACTGTTTTTAGATTATAATTTTAATAGTCAAATAACACATACATTTATTAAATTATAATTCAAATAACCATACTCCAGTTTGACATTTTCATGCTTTTTTATTTTTTATTACTAAAAAATGTTTAAATAAATGTTTTTTACCTTTTTTAAAGTTTATTAATTTTGAGAGACAGAGACAGAGACAGAGAGCGTGAGCGGGGCAGGGGCAGAGAGAGAGAGACACACACACACAAAATCTGCAGCAGGCTCCAGGCTCTGAGCTGTCAGCAGAGCCCGACACGGGACTTGAACCCACAAACCATGAGCTGAAGTCGAACGCTTAACCAATTAGCCACCCAGGTGCCCCTTAAATAAATGTTTTCATGCGCATAGTTTTTCCTTCTTTTACATCTGGGGTCAGCAAACTTCTTCTGTAAAGGGCAACATAAGTAAATACTTTAGGTTCTGCAGGCCATATGGTTTTGTTGCAGCAACTACTCAAATTTGCAACTGTAGCTTGAAAGCAGCAATAAACAATAAACGAATGTGGCTGTGTTCCAATACAATTTTATTTATAAACATTAATATCTGACTTTCATAAAGTTTTCTTATGTAATAAAATATTGTTCTTTTTTTTTTTTTTTTAATCATTGAAAAAGTGAAAGCCATTCTTAGTTTGCAGACTGTACAAAAATGGGTGGTAGGCGTGATATGACATGCAGGCCATGGTTTACAGATCTGTTTTAGGTTCTTTTGGATAAGTGTCTCAAAATGGATTAATTGGTTTAAAAAGTACATTGTTGTAGCTTAATCCTTATTTCCAAATTACACTTTGAAAGGATTAAATAATTTCTTTTCTTTTTCTTCAAAGAGAAATCCTTTGGCACTTCCCCACACCTTCAAGTGAACACTACAGCAAGTAAAAGAACTTTGTGAATGGAAATCAGAACTTGTAGGTCACAGCTTTATCACTGACTGCCATTGTTCCTGGGTAAATCATGTAATCCCTTTGGTACTCAGCTGTAGAAGGAATTAACTGCATGAGAAGGTCTCTAGGAAGGCCTAAAAACTCTAAAATTCTACCTTTCCAATGAACTCACTGCTTCTGTTTCTTTCCTTTATGCTGAGTCAAGTACCACAGGCAAAATGTGGGAAAGAAATGTGAGGAAGGAGAGACAAACACAGGAGAGTTCCCTTCAATGAGAAAATTGAAATGTTGCAAGTATTATAGAAGGTGAAAATAAAAATGTGTATCAAATAACAACATGCAAAATATTAAAGAATAAAACCATCCATTATATACTCATAAAAAAAAATCCATCTTTTTAAAAAGCACATCAGGGGTGCCTGGGTAGCTCAGTTGGCTAGGTGTCTGACTTTTGATTTTGGCTCAGATCATGATCTCATGGTTCATCAGATCGAGCTCCACATGGGACTCTGACAGTGCAGAGCCTGCTTGGGAATTTCTCTCTCCTTCTCTGCCTTTCCTCCCCTGTTCATGTGCACTAACATACTCTCTTTCTCTCACTCTCAAAATAAATTAATAACCATTAAAAAAAAACATTTGGTTTAAAAAAAAAAAAAAAGTACTTCAAATGTTTTAACTGGAAACAACCAGAATGTCCATCAACAGTGAAATGGAAATATAATAGTGTACATTCCAATGGAATACTATATAGCAACAACTTGGATATTTCTCACAGATTATAATAAAGAAAATAAACACACGGGAATGCATACCGTATATTTCTATTTATATGAAGTTCAAGAAGAGGCAAAATAAAACAATAAGAAAAGAGGAGGAGGCAAAATCAACTCTATTGATAGAAAACTTGACTTTCAGATTACCTTTGGGAGAGGGCATTAACTGGGAGGAGGCACCATGGAGACTTCTGGGTACTGGAAATGTTCTATATCTTGATCTGGGTGGCAGTTACACAGGTATATACATATGACAAAATTTGCTGAATGTACACTTAAGATTTGTCCATCTTATGAATGTATGTTATACCTCAAAAAGATTTTTAAAAAGCAAAAAAGAAAACTTCAAAAAATTTAAAAGAGAAATAGCACAATATGTCATACAAAAAAAGCTATTCAGTGATCACAGGTGAGAACATTAGAAGTTACATAATAAGAGCTTAAAATAAAAATTTTAGGGATACCTGACTGGCTCAGTCAGTACAGCATGTGACCTTTGATCTTGGGGTTGTAAGTTGTTTTTTTCTAACTTTTTTTCAATGTTTATTTATTTGAGAGAGAGAGAGAGAGAGGGAGACTGAGCATGAGTGGGGGAGGGGCAGAGACAGAGGGAGACACAGAATCAGAAGCAGGCTCCAGGCTCTGAGCTTTCAGCACAGAGCCTGAAGCGGGGCTCAAACTCACAATTTGTGAGATCATGACCTGAGCCGATGTTGGGACACCTAACCAACTGAGCCACCCAGGTACCCCTCAGGGTTGTAAGTTTGAGTCCCATATTGGGTAGAGAGATTATTTAAAAATAAAATCTTTGAAATAAAAAAATAAAAACTTTGTGTTATTGTTGAACTGAAACAATCTGCAGGGGTGTATGTGTCTAGAATATTAATGTGTGATTTCTCTAACTCTATTCTTCCTAATCCTTAAAAAAACACCTAGTTAAACAAAAATGGGTCATCTTGAAGAAGAAAAAGTCACCAAGGTGACATGCAGTTTCTAGGGTGTAGGCAAAAAGAGGATTTGCTTTGGTCTGGGGATGGAGGCTGGTACTGGTAGTCAAGAAGCAATCAGCTTTCAAACTTTAAGAAAAACTCAGAAATAAAAATAAAAAATAAAGATGCAAGTCGGTAGTAAGAAGAGCAAAAATGGCACTGAAAAATGCAGCAAAATCCCCAAAATCCAGGTACAGAAGAATCAGAATAGAATAGAGTTCTGCTGTCTTGAAAGGACAGAATGAAGAGTCACCAGTCTCACTGTCTTGGCTAATGGACTTTAGGCAAAGGAGGGTCATCCTCCAGCTAGACAATAGCAGAAGTCACCCAGCAAACTGCGTTACCAGGACAAAGTTTTCATGATCCTCCTGCCTATAGGGTTACCTCAGAGCTCACCCACAGACTTCAGTGTGAAATGAAAGTATGAAAGAAACAAATGAGAAATTCCATTTTGTGGGATTATCAAACTGACCATGACATTAAAATAGTCTATTATTTATTCCCAAAGTATCAACTTTATTTTTTTTGTAACTTTAAAAATATATAACATAATCATAAAATTAAAAATCTGAAAAAATAGAGAAACAAATCAACCATAATGTATCCACACTAACCCAACACTATTAGCATTTTGCTGTATTTCTATTTACATCTAATTGTTTTTCCTACACATATTTTTTACAGTTTATGCATTTATTCAATAAATGTTTTTGAGGGCTTATTTATCAACCAAGTGTTTTGCTATGCACCAAAGATGAAATAATCATTTTATTCTGACAATTTTTTTAACCTATTAGTAAATCATAAATGCTTCCATTATGGAAATGAAATCATGAACCTCATTTTTCTAACTTTTTATTGTTATTCAATACACATGCAGAAAAGTGCACAAATTGTAGCATTACAACAATAAATGATCAAAAACTGAACACATCCATGTAACCACATTCAGGTCAGAAAGTACACTACCAGCATCCTGGGTATCTTTAATTATTTTAAAGATTAACAACAGGACTACCTAGTAGTTTCTTCCTCTCTATAGTTCATTCTCTTTCTTCCCATACAGTTGGTGCAGAAAGATCAGGCCTAGAGGTAAGGCCTAGGTATTAGGAGTGAAGATCAGGGGAAAGAAAACATGGAAGCACATGCTCACTGACCATAACCACCTTTCTACTAGGTTTCAAGAGGAATGAGTAAAAAGAATTTTAGAGATTTGTCTATAAATCAGTCCAAGTAGGTCCCGAGCAGAGGCCCCAGATAAATACAGACAGTATATTAGCTGGAGTTTCCCATCACGTGGTACCTAGAATTATGGTGGTTGGCAACGACCAAGCAGGATTTCATAAGCATGAATCCTGGCCTCCTCTGATAGAATGAAAAGAATAAAACTTAGACATATTTTACAAAAAAGAAAGCTGAGGACCTGAGAGAATGTAAGCATGCATTAGCTTCTTTTCCAGCTATCCGTTGCTGCATAATGAATGACCCCAAAACTAAGTTGTTTAAAACAACAACCACCATTTATTATCTTTCCTGGTTCTGGGGTTGACTAGCCAAGGGTCTCACTCAGGGTTCCTCACAAAGTTGCAGGCAGCTGGGGCTGGAGTCATCCAGAAGACTTCTTCACTCATGTGTGGTAGCTGATGTTGCAGGGTGGCTGAGGCCTCAGCCAGAGTACTACTCATGGCCTCTTTGTGTACACCGGCCTTGCTCCTGTACAGAATGGCAACTAGATTCCAAGAATACAAGGCAGAGGCTGCATCACCTTTTATGATCCTACCTCTGAAATCACATAATACTATTTGAGCTGTAGTCACAGGCCCATGACAGGAGCCAGGGGGTATAGGCGGTGACACAAACACTGTAACTCTCCATGGGAGGAGTATCAACATTACTTTGTAAGATGAGAACGTGGAGATCTTGTTGCAACCATTTGGAACACACACTGCACAGATGCTCATCCTATATGATTCATCCTCGTAAACCCCCATGATGGCACTATTCATACTATGTGAAACTGTCTGCCTGTTTCTGACTCATCTCTTCCACCATAGTATGAGCTTCCTAAGAGGAGTAACTAGATCATTAGAGTAATCTTTGTATTCCTGACACTTAGCAGATGCTCAAAAATTTAATGAATCAATGAACAAACAAATGCAACTCAGACTTAAAGAAATATTTTTTAGGTGCGCCTGGGTGGCTCAGTCAGTTAAGCGTCCTACTTCAGTTCAGGTCATGATCTCGTGGCTCGTGGGTTCGAATCCCGCATCGGCCTCTGTGGTGACAGCTTGGAGCCTGGAGCCTGCTTCGGATTCTGTGTCTCCCTCTCTTTTTGCTCCTCCCCTACTTGTGCTGTTTCTCTCTCTCTCTCTCTCTCTCTCTCTCTCTCTCTCTCTCTCTCTCTGTCTCTCTCAAAAATAAACATTAAATTTTTTTTTAATATTTTAAAAACATGTTTCTAAAGTATCTATAAAAGTTCCTTTATCTAAATCTTATAGGCTGAGTCAACCTAAAAGACTGTCAGCTTTTAGGTTTATTAATAATTTTTAAGTTTCATTAAGAATATATTCTCACATCTGACTAATATAGCTTTCCCTAAGTAATAAAGTTGCTACTGATGCAACCATTATATCCAACAGCTAAAAATGTATTAGCAACACAAAATGCTCACTTTAATATATATTCAGAATAACTTCGGGATTTATTTTTTTCCCTTGAAATTGATGAGATATTTTATGACAAGCACCCTTGAAAGGAAATTTACGTATAACATCACTGTGGCTAAATATGCCAAATGAAACAATTTAAAACCACTTCAAGAACTTAGTGTACTCAAGTGCAAACATACAATTTAAAAGTATTTTTATTCATAAATTACATATTATTTTATGCTATTGGGTATAGGTCATTCAAATCTAAATTATCACTGTAAAATCAACTTATTTTCTTTTTCTTGTCAGGAAATATAACCAAGATGAAATAAAATTATATAATTCAAAACTGAAAAATTAGTTAAGCTATTCCTTGGCCTAAACAAGGCACACACACATTCAACTCACCAAAGTACTTATTTAAAGAACACTATGCCTTGCAGTACACCAATGCTTAAACAATTTCACTACTGTCCCAAATATCATCAAGCAGTCCTTAATCTGTTGAGACTTTGGATATAATTCTGTTTTGATCACATGTCTCAAAAGGCATTACTAATCATGAATCTCTGCAAACAAGAACAGATGTTCACCAACAGCACTTACCAATTAATATCTGACCACTCTTCATAGCAGATCCTCCTGGCAATAGGCCATGGACCACAAGTCTCTCTCCACTGCCCTGTTTTCCATTTTTTTTCCAGCTCCACTTGGTCTGATGAATAATCCCAACCAGTACTTCCAGAAGCTTCAGCTGCTCTTTGGCTTTGGTCACAGTTAACTTTTTGGGGTTTACATAAATATTCACGTCTTTGTATCGCTGTTGGACAACCACTCCTGTTTTCTGGTTGGACTGATGCTTTAGAATGGACACTGGTTCATTGTCATTGCTATTTTTTTTATTGTAGCGCTTGGGTAAAAGGCTTTTACTTTTTAAAATTTTCGTAAACCGCTTGAGTTTAGGTTCATACTTTTTTCCTTCTTTGTAATCATCGTCTTCAATTATAATCTCATTTTCACTAAACCTGACATGGTTCACAGTAGGAGTCTCAGGAAGAAGGCTTTCTTCTTCATCCTCACTCAATTCCAAATAAAATAATTCTCCATTTTTCCGCACACTGTCCAGCCATTCAGGTTCAACATCACTATGAAAAAGAGAAAAGATAATCTGAATAGCAGCCAACATAAGAAAAATAGCTACGTCTTTTGGGCACAGGTGGTACAGAGAGGTGGGAGGTGGTGAAAATTCTTTGATTCTTTCAAAGTCTCCTTGCTATTTCTAATTTATTGTAAACATCAACATTATTTCCTAGGATGCTTTTTGTAGAGTCTTGAAGTTCAAGTGGGGTTGGAGGACAGGGATCAAAAAGGCACCAGTGATAGAAAAAAAAAAAAAAAAAAAAAGGAAATGGCCTCCTTCTAGAATCTAAGGGTATTTTTTATTATTATTTTAATTCAGCCTCTGTATGGTTATTGTTCACTTTAGACATTTCACTGGATAATAATTTACATTAATAGTTGAATATGCAATTATATCCAGACATAAGCCATTTGGAAAATGGACACAAAAACATCGTATTTGCACAGAAATAATTCATCGTGGCTGTCATGTTAAATGAAAGCTAAAGCCTACCACTATTAATAAGATTTGTTTATACAATAAACTTCCAAAAAAAGAAACATTCACCTCACCATAAAATCCTTGCTCAAAATGACCAGTTTATAATCAGTTAGTAACGATTGCTTCCATAACTTATAATTTCTGTAAAACTCCTTTTTGTGAATAATTATAGTAAGAAAAGTAAACCACATATTACATAATTTGTCACGTGATTGCTTAAAAAAAAACCTTTTAACTGGGAAGTAGGCCACTGAAAAAAGCAAAAGTATTGCTATTAAAATGACTGAAACAGCGTTAAAAAACAAAATGCTCAGCTTAAGGTAACAAACCTAATCATGAACTCTACCCTGCCTGTTCAATGTTATGAACACCTTACCTTTCAAACTGCTATTTTTAAAAGCAAAACTGGTTACAGTGAAAAATATAATATGTAAAGAGAGTCTTTCCGAAACATCAGCTATAATATCCTGATGTAAAAGGGTATAATTTGTGTTCTAATCATTCCATCAAACAGACATTTCTGTTTCTGCAGTGTTTATTAGCAACTCTGGTTCTTTTAAAAGTTAGCTATCTCTCTAAAAACTATGAAAATTAACCTCCTAAAAATGTACTCTTCTCTTACACAACTCTGAAACTAACCACTGATCTCATTTGTGGTTGGTCATTAATACATAATTTTCAACTATATACTAATGGCTAAAAAAAGGCATAACTAGTCCCAAATATCAAATGTGTGGCATCATTTTGGCACCACTTAGCACCAGGTATTAACCATTTATCAGTTGGTTTAACCACATCTATCTGCATCCACAGAAATTAGTATTTAATAACTCTGCAATTCAACTCTGAAGATTCTAAATAAATGTCTCCAACCATAAAAAACTTAGATAACCATGTATCATAATTTAAAATGGCACAATGTACATATCATGATTATATACAATTACTTATGAAGATATGTATCGATTTAAAAAAATGAATGAAATTATTTGCTTTATAATCTCACTCTTTTAATATGGTATGTTATTTGTATTAGAACATGTGACCCCAAAGAAATATTTTTCTCCCTATGCTAAACATGAAGATGTTTCATCTTAATCTCTAAAATTTGAATGTGAAACCATTTTTAGGCTATAACTTAAAGACCTTTTTAGGTGGGGGACAGGGGGCACAGGGCATTTTATCATGAGCAAATTAACAGTGCCAGGCGCTTGTAAAGTACTAGAATTATAATGATTAAAACATCAGTTCCTTCCCTTGTCTTGTGGGGAAGAGGAAGTGAGAAAGAATTCACAACAATAGATAGAGGTCACCTAGTTTAGCCTGGGAAGGGGGGTGAGGTTGGGGAGAATTTCTAGCAGAGGAAACACAGAAGTTAAGTCCTAAAAGAGTAAGTTGCTGGGAGGAGGTATGGTGGGGGTTAAGGGGAAGAGGAAAAGAGAATTCCAAGCAGAAGTAACAGCATAAGCAGAAGCCTTGAGGGACAGTCTCCATGGCCTATGTGGACAACTAAAGCTTGTTGATGGTTGCCAAAGTAAGGATAGAGGGAACATACCTCAGCATCATAAAGGCCTTATATTAAAAACCCACGCTAATATCATCCTCAATGGGGAAAAACTGAGAGCTTTCCCTCTACAGTCAGGGACAAAACAGGGGAATGCCCACTCTCACCATTGTTATTTGACAATGTAGTGGAAGTTATAGCCTCAGTAATCAGACAACAAAAAGAAATAAAACGCATCCAAATCAGCGAAGAAGTCAAACTTTCACTATTTGTAGACAACATGATACTCTATGTAGAAAACCCGAAAGACCACCAAAAATTGCTAGAACTGATTACAGTAAAGTAATAGGATACAAAACCACTGTACAGAAATCTTTTGCATTTCTATACACCAAATGAAGTAGCAAAAAGAGAAATCAAGGAATTGATTCTATTTACAACTGCACCAAAAACAATAAGATACCTAGGACTAAACCTAACCAAAGAGATAAGAGATCTGTATGCTGAAAACTATAGAAAGCTTATGAAAGAAATTGAAGAAGACACAAAGAAATGGAAAAACACTCCATGATCATGGATTGGAAGAACAAATATTGTTAAAATGTCTGCACTACCCAAAGCAATCTATAATGCAATTCCTATCAAAATACCACCAGCATTTTTCACAGAGCTACAATAAACAATCCTAAAATTTGTATGGAACCACAAGACTACCCGAATAGCCAAAGCAATCTTGAAAAAGAAAAGCAAAGGGGGAGGCACCACAATTCCAGACTTCAAGATTTATTACAAAGCTGTAGTGATCAAGACAGTATGGTACTGGCATAAAAACAGACACAGAGATTAATGGAACAGAACAGAGAACCCAGAAATGGACCCACTATTATACAGTCAACTAATTTTTGACAAAGCAGTAAAGAATATCCAATGGAAAAAAGACAGCCTCTCCAACAAATGGTGTTGGAATAACTGGACAGCAACATGGAAAAGAATGAAACCAGACCATTTTCTCACACCATACATAAAAATATATTCAAAATGGTTGAAAGACCTCAATGTGAGACAGGAAACCATTAAAATCCTAAAGGAGAACACAGGCAGCAACCTCTTTGATCTGTGTCGTAACAACTTTCTCCTGAGGCAAGGGAAACAAAAGCAAAAATGAACTATTGAGACTTCATCAAGATAAAAAAATCTTTACAGCAAAGGAAACAATCAACAAAACTAAAAGGCACCCTTCTGAATGGGAGAAGATATTTGTAAGTGACATATCAGGTAAAAGTATCCAAAATCTATAAAGAACTTAACCAAACTCAACACCCAAAAAACAAATAATCCAGTTAAAAGTGGGCAGAAGACATGAATAGACATTTTTCCAAGGAAGACATACAGATGACCAACAGACACATGAAAAGATGCTTGATATCACTCATCATCAGGGAAATACAAATCAAAACTACAATGAGATATTCTTCACACCTGTTAGAATGGCTAAAATTAACAACACAGGAAAATAACAGATGTTGGCGAGGATATGGAGAAAGGGGAACCCTCTTACACGGTTGGTGGATGCAAATTGGTACATCCACTCTGGAAAACAGTATGGAGGTTCCTCAAGTTAAAAACAGAATTACCCTACAATCCAGCAACTGCACTACTAGGTATTAACCCAAAGGATACAAAAATGCAGATTTGAAGGGATATATGCACCCCAATGTTTACAGCAGCATTATCAACAATAGCCAAATTATGTAGAGTCCAAATGTCCATCAACCAATAAGTGGATAAAGAAGATGTGGTGTATATGTATGTATATGCGTGTGTGTGTGTGTGTGTGTGTATATATATAATGGAATATTACTCAGCCATCAAAAAGAATGAAATCTTGCCATTTGCAATGATGTGGATGGAGCTAGGTATTATGCCAAGCAAAATAAATCAGTCAGAAAAAGACAAATACCATGATTTCACTCATATGTGGAATTTAAGAAACAAAACAGATAAACACAGGGGGAAAGGAAGAGAGAGGGAAATCATAAAACAGACTCTTAACTATAGAGAACAAACTGAAGGTTGCTGGAGGAAAGGTGGGTGGGGAATGGGCTAAATTGGTGATGGGTATTAAGGAGCGAACTTGTGATGAGCACTGAGTGTTGTATGTAAGTGATGAATCACTAAATTCTACTCCTGAAACTACTATTACGTATACTGTATGTTAACTAACCAGAATTTTAGTAAAATCTTGTACACAAAACAAAACAAAGCTAGTTAATGGTTGCCAAAGGTGGGGCGTGACAGGAAAAATAGTCAAGTCCTCATTTTGCAAGACCTTTTAGACCATGGCAAGGGGTTTGGATTTTGTAGCATAAGTAAGAGGGCATCAATGAAGACTTTTAGGTAGAGATTTAGGTGTCAGATATCCCTGGATAGATCTACTTTGACAAGAGAATGGAAGAAGAATTTAGGTAGATAAGACTCAAGTCAAGAGAATGGTTAGGGAGCTGTTTTAGTAGTCCAGGCCAAGAAGGTACCTAAAGCAATGGCAGAAAACATGGAAAGTAAGAAAAACATTTGAGAAATGCTTAAAAATCACTGGACTTTGAGACTGTTTACATGAGATGATGAGAGAAGGAAGGAATTAATGTCGACTAGATTTCTAGTTGGTGACTTTATTTTCATGCATCTTTTTATACATACATATGCACAGACTTATTTTATATAAATGTGACCATAACTATAATACATGTTATCTTCCCTACCTACTTTTTACTGACATAAACAATATATCCATGATACCCATGTTCTTAAAATCATAAAATCATGTAAAAACATAAAGAGGATTATTCTGTCATTGTTTTTGAAAAACCAGAATTATTATATACTCTTTATATATGTGATTGCAATTGCATATATTTTTCAAAAGTGCACATACATATGTATATGTATATATACGTACATACCTTTATCATTTATCACTGAACACTACAGTTTAGAAACCCCTAATGGTTGCATTAAACCCTATCAAGGATGTAGCACTTCTGGTCATTCACCTCCTGATTAGCTTTGTGTTCAGTTTTTGTTTTGCTCTTATGGATGATGATAGAGCAACCACATATTTATATTTATATTTATATTATTTATATTTATGATTATACTTATATTTATACTTATATGTTTTTACCCAAAGACCATATCAATTCACATTTCCACCAGCAATGAATGAGATCCTTTTTCCTCACCTCTAAATTTAAATAATACTTCACTTTAAGAGGAAGAAGAAATTAAAAGAAGAGAGATAAGTGGAACAGGACTAAAGACAAGGAAATGAATGTATGAGACTCTGAAAACAGAAGGCAACATGTATAGTAAAAAGAAAATGAACTGAGAAGTCACAAAGACCTGGATTCAAATTCTGTTCTATTGACATTTTTACTTTTCTAAGCTTTACCTCATCTCTTCTGGAAAACAGATTATAGCAACTTCACATGGCTGTTACTAACAGTAAATTAAAAAATGTTAGTTCCTTTCCTCTTGCTTGGCAGAGTCAAAAATGTAGAGAAACTTACAACTTTATTAGATACAGCACTCATACTTCTACACTCTTCCAACCCCTGGCAATAAATGAAGATGTCTCCAGTGATCTCTACTTGCTGGGTTCCAGCCTAAGTGCTGTTGGCATAAAAAGCAAAAGATGCTGCCTCTATGGCTCCCATAGTTCAGTATTCCTGGAAAGCTCCTTATTCCTACTCTGAATGATTAATTCCTATTTAGATGCATCAAGAGCATAACTGATTAAGTGCTAGAAAGCTTAACAGAGTTGTAAAGACTGTACTCCAAACTAGTTCTAACAGGAGAGGGTATATTAAAAACAACTACAAGGATGGGGCGCCTGGGTGGCTTGGTCGGTTGAGTGTCCGACTTCGGCTCAGGTCATGATCTCACAGTCCGTGAGTTCGAGCCCCGCGTCAGGCTCTGTGCTGACAGCTCAGAGCCTGGAGCCTGTTTCAGATTCTGTGTCTCCCTCTCTCTGTGACCCTCCCCCGTTCATGCTTTGTCTCTCTCTGTCTCAAAAATAAATAAAAACGGGGGCGCCTGGGTGGCTCAGTCGGTTGAGCGGCCGACTTCGGCTCGGGTCATGATCTCACGGTCCGTGAGTTCGAGCCCCGCGTCGGGCTCTGTGCTGACAGCTCAGAGCCTGGAGCCTGTTTCGGATTCTGTGTCTCCCTCTCGCTGACCCTCCCCCGTTCATGCTCTGTCTCTCTCTGTCTCAAAAATAAATAAAGGTTAAAAAAAATTTTTTTTTAAATAAATAAAAACGTTTAAAAAAATTAAAAAACAAAACAAAACAAACAAACAAAAAAAAACAACTACAAGGAAAACCCAACCTTTCACTGCAACTATTATTCATAACAAAATTAAAGAAATTATTGTTACATGTTTATACTCCCTACTCCAGGAGATGGAGCTTAATCTTTCCTCCCCTTTAACATGAACAGGACTTAGTGACATGCTTCCAAAGAAGAGAGTATGGAAAGTGAGAAATAGTAACTTCACAGTGATGAAACCTTGCAGACATTACCTTAACCAAGTGATGGAGGTTATGAAAAACAAGGAACAACTAAGAAACTGTCACAGACCAAAAGAAACTAGGGACACTTAATAACTAAATGCAATATGCTACCCTGGATTAGATCCTAGAACAGAAAAAGGACATGAGTAGAGAAATGGTGAAATCCAAATAAAGTCTGGAGTTTATTTAACAGTACCGTACTAACGTTAATTAATTTCTTAGTTTTGGCAAATATACCATAGCTGTGTAAGATGTTAACATCAGGGGAAACTGGGTGAAGGATATATGGGAACTCTGTACTATGTTTGCAACTTTTCTGAAAATTTAAATTTATTCCAAAAAAATGTTTATTTTTAAAAAGGCATTAACTCTAGCTGCTTTAATTCAGATTTTTATAATATAAGAATGCTTTAATCTCTTTTCTGAGATCCAATGGTACAAGCTGCAAAGTTGTCATTGTGTAAGTGTCTTTCAGTGAGATTACTTTGTTTATTCTACTTGTTTTCTAAACAGAAATAACTGTATATTCAGTCTGCTCATAAAGTTTGAGAACACTTTAATTGGTTTTCAAGGCTCGGATGTAGTAAACATGAGTAGAATCCTTCTTCCCAAAGACAGACTTGCTAATTTGCAAATAAGCAAGTTCACTTACATAAACTGTAACATAACTATATTAAAGAAAATGAACTTCAGATAAGGCAAATAAGTTTCTCAATTCATATTCAAGAATTCTATACTGATACTAATTTTTTTATTCTAAATTATTGAATCTCTCAGGTCTTTATATTGTCAGTATTTTTCATCAATTGGTAATATTAGAATTTTCTTAGCCATCACAAGAAAAGTTATGAACAGTCAAACCTACTGGTTCATTTCCTGAAGGAAAACAGACTTTTGCTACTACTCCAAACCTGTTACAGAATTTTTTTTTTTCCTTTTTAGTAGGCAAAAGCACACCAAAGTGGCCAACACACATAGTTACATGGTGCTAATATGCACAGCAGGACAATTCTAGGGACAGAGAAAAACCACACACAATAAAAACATCATGACAAATGAATACCATTGCTCTCTGGTGTTTGTTCAGTACTGGTCTATCCATGCTTTTCTGTGCTCTGCCTACCAGCAATATCTAATTTTCACCTATGAAGTCTTTTGATTGTTTTCTAAAAGAAAGCCATAATTTTAATGGTTAAAATCTGTCATAGCAGCTTGAAGGGTGGGGAACCGGGGATGGGCTGGTATTCTTTCTAGCCTAGCCACAGTCACCATTTACAAACGTAAAGCATATTAGAGAAAAGGAGGGGATCAATCAGTAAACTAGTCACTGTGTACTCACTGCACGAAATAAATTTTTACATCATGAACACATCTTCGTTGGAACTATGCTAATGACCCTGTTCCCAGGACCACATTCCCTACCTCCAACTCTTTCAGCTTAATGGAGCATGTTACATATCACTAAGTTTAGAGATAAGATCTGACCCTGAAATCATAGACCAACAAAAACATTTTTTGATAGGGCATTTTTGTACTTTTAAAGACGTCAGACAGACAGAAGGCTCATCACCTAGCTTAAATGCAAGTGCCAAAACAGAGGAACAAAAACTGCTATAAGAAAGTCAAGTTTGGAGAAATTAAGTCTAAGAGGTGTCAAAAAAGGCTGTAGGAGAAGGTAGCACTTAAGTGGGACACTGAATGATTTTGACAAGATAGGAAGCAAAGGTCTTTCAGAGAAAACAAAGTAGGTAAAAGTGTAGGTGTGAAAGTATACAATATGTATGAGAGAGGGTGTATATTTCTGTGTAGTAATGTTATGTACTGAATGTTTGTGTCCCCTCAAAATATATATGTTGAAACCCCACCACTCAATGTGATGGTATAGAGATGAGACCTTTGGGAAGTAATGAGGAGTAGATGAAGCCATGAGGATGGAGCCTCGTGAATGGGATATGACCTCCTAAGAGTCTTGAGAAAGCTTGTTCATTCCCTCTGCTCTTTGCCATGTGGGGGTACAAATGGAAGTCATCAATCCACAACTTGGAGGAGGGTTCTCACCAGAACCTGACCGTACTGGAACAGTGATCTAGGACTTCCAGCCTCCAGAACTGTGAGAAATAAATTTCTGTTGTTTATAATCTACTCAGCCTAGGGGCACCTGAGTGGTTCAGTCAGTTAAGTGTCTGACTTCAGCTCAGGTCCACGGTTCATGGGTTCGAGCTCCTGTGTCGGGCTCTGTGGTGACAGCTCAGAGCCTGGAGCCTGCTTTGAATTCTGTGTCTCCCTCTCTCTGCCCCTTCCCTACTCATACTCTGTCTCTCTCTGTCTCTCAAAAATAAATAAACATTGAAAAAATAATTTAAGCTACTCAGTCTATGCTCTTTTTAAAATAGCAGCCCCAGGTAAGACAAGCAAGAATATAGGTAGCTTTAAAGAAGGAAGATCATCAAAACTGAGATCAGAGAGGCTTGGGACAGATTTAAAACAGCTTTAAAAGCAAATATGGAATTTATTTGGGAGGCCACCAAGCTTTTGAGTACTATAGAAAAATGATTTAGTATACTCTTTTTTTTAGAACCATTTTAAGTTCATAGCAAAATTGAGCTAATGGTACAGAGATTTCCAATATACTTTCTTCTTCCTACATGCACAGCCTCCTCCATTATCAACATCCCCCACCAGAGGGATACATTTGTTACAACGGATAAACCTATATTCATACATTATAATTACCCCAAATCCACAGTTTACATTAAAGTTCATTCTTGGTGGTGTATATTCCATGGGCTTAGGGAAATGAATAATGACATGTATCATCCATCACTACAGTATCATACAGAGTAGTATCACTACCCTAACACAATTATCCTAGTATTTTAAATTTTAAAATAAAAACCAGAATAAATGAAGGCCCGTAAAGCTTCTCAATACCAGGAAGATAGTTTTCATGTTAAAGGAAAGCACATAGGGGACTTCTTTCTTCTTTTGTGCATATTTGAAAATTTTCAGGAAAAAAAAGTTTGATTAAAAGGAGGAAAAGCACATCTTTAATAGGTCACCTATACAAAGATTTCAGAGAAATGCTTGCACATTCAGGCTTTAGCTTTCTCTTTAGCCACACTGCCTCTTAGAATACATAGCATTTTCCATCCTGGAGATATGGAGGACGTTGGGAAACCTCTGATGAAGACGAGAAAACTTGCTACAAGAGGCAACTCTGGAGCACCTGGGTGGCTCAGCTGGTTGAGCATCTGACTCTTGATGTTGGCTCAGGTCATGATCTCACTGTTGTGAGACTGAGCCCCACATTGGGTTCTACACTGACAGTGCACAGCCTGCTGGGAGAGTGGGAGAGAGAGAGAGAAAGAGAGAGAGAGAGAGAGAGAGAGAGAGAGAGAGAGAGAGAGAGAGAGAGAGAGAGAATCTTAAAGCACGCTCCAGGCTTAGCACAGAGCCTGACAGGGGACTCAATCACACGACACTCAGATCATGACCTGAGTGGAAGTCAAGAGTTGGACACTCAACCAACTGAGCCGCTCAGGCACTCCTGTACACTTTAAATACATGAAGTTTATTGTATGGTAAAAAAATCTCAGAAAAAAACTGTAAAGGACATATTTCCCTTCTTCTCCAGTTATTCTTATTTTCAGTGGAAGTTCCTTAGCTTTTTATAGCTAAATTCTCTTTTTAAATTATCCCTCTTTCTATAAGTCAAGCTTTTAAAAAATCTAGCAACAACAAAAAATTCACTTTGAAAAAACAAAAATCTAAGTTATAAAATTGAGAACTCTGACCAATCTGTACTAACAAATGTTGCCTCAAAAGTTGAATAACTGGAAAACCACAGCAAAGGATGCCAACCACAAACCTAAACCCTAACCTTAACCCTGACCCTAAATCTAACGCTACCCCTAACTAGTAACCCCTAAATTCTACCCTAATCCTAACTGCAACACCAAATCTAACCTCTGGAGAGGTCTCTGAACTGCAGGGTATGAGGCATATACTCTTACCCTAATCCTAACCCTAGTTCTTAACCTAATTCTAACCCAAACCTGAACACTAACCCTTACCCTAACCCTCTCCACATTCCTCTGGAGAGATCTCTGACCTGCAGGATAACAGGCACATAACCTCACCCTGGCCCTAACCCTAACCCTTATTCTAGCCCTAAACTGAACCCTAATCCTAGATCTGAGGGGAAAAAAAAGAGTTGGTATATACACACACATACACATCCACAATGGAATAGTATTACTCAGCCATAAAAAAGAATGAAATCCAATGACATGGATGGAACTAGACAGTATTATTCTAAGTGAAGTAAGTCAGGGAAAGACAAATACCATAAGATTTCAGTCATATGTGGAATTTAAGAAACAAAACAAATAAGCCAAATGAAAAGAAGGAAGGAAACAGAATTTGTAGTATTTCTGAAAATAGGTGTGTACAGATCAAAACAGTTAAAAGAAAAGAAAACCACAGGAAAGGAACTTGGCATTATTAAAAGTAAATGTATGATTTCCATTGTTTCAATACCAAAACTAGTCATTGATTTCCTCAACTCATCTACCAGTATTATCTCTGAAGTATCCTCAGGGACTTGCCAATGTGTTTTCTAATCTAAAATTGTCCTCTTATATAAGTCTTAAACAAACTTACTAAAAGTACTTCACCAGAACATACCCTAAAGTAATTTTATCCCCAAAATGATCACCTTATTCTGTATTAACAATCACATGCAGCTCAAACTGGTTTTTGGTTAGAAAGCATGTATGAAATAATAATTACCAGAAAGAATATGCAATAATTAACTATTAGGACACTGAAAGTTAAGAATATTTTATATGAATAAACAACTAGCATAAACTTCCTTTGAAAAAAAATTTTTAATGTTTATTATTTATTTTTGAGAGACAGAGAGATGGAGCGTGAGCAGGGGAGGGGCAGAGAGAGAGGGAGACACAGAATCCAAAGCAGGCTCCAGGCTCTGAGCTGTCAGCTCAGAGCCCGATGCAGGGCTCGAGCTCAGGAACCGCGAGATGGTTACCTGAGCCGAAGTCAGATGTTTTAACCAACTGGGCCACCCAGGCATCCCTAGCATACTTGTTCAATATCATCCATGTAGGCAATGAAAAACAATGGGCAATTCGGATCTCTTAGCTTCGATGACAAAGATTAAGTTCACATCCCGATGCCTTTGATCAAAAAGTGATCTTGTCCTTGGGACCCCTGGGTCGCTCAGTTGGTTAGGCGTCTGACTTTGGCTGAGGTCATGATCTCGCGGTTTGTGAGGTGAGTTCCGCAATGGGCTCTGTGCTGACAGCTCAGAGCCTGGAGCCTGCTTTGGATTCTGTTGTCTCCCTCTTTCTCTCTGCCCCTCCCCTGCTTGTGCTCTGTCTCTCTCTCTCTCTCAAAAACAAATAAACATTAAAAAAAAAAAAAAAAAAAAAGAAGTGATCTTGTCCAAACTGGGAGGATCACCTCTGCATTGCTGACTCTGCAGATTAGATAGGTAAATAGGAGCAGAACAGAAGCCTACCTGGTCAGATCAGCAAATCAATTCCCATGACCTACACATCAAGAAGGGGCAGACATAAAATCTGAATCTTGATAGGACTTGAAATATAGACCAGCAAAACATTTTACAAAAGGGATTTACTGTACTTTTACTATTAGGAGGATAAAGACACTGGAACATCTGGAGTGATGAGTGAATGACTAATGTAGAAAGCTTAATGACCATTTAAATATATATATATGAAATACACACATGTATTTTGATTTACAAAATGCTTTGAATTAACAAGTTTTCCTAACACAAGGTCTCCAGATTACTCATTTCCTAGGAATTTAAGTGAGGACTAGCTCATTTGTCTTCATTCTATTAAAATCAAGGCACTACATTCGAAATGAGGCCTCCTAAATCTCTACACTGATTTAGCTGTGTGACCATGGGCAAATTACAGATTCTCTCTGGGCTAAAAGTGTGTGATTCTAAGATGTAGAGAAATCAAGAGCTTGAGTCTCACAAGATCTATGACTCCCACAGCAAGACCAAATAAGGTTTCCCATAATCTATATTTCCTTCCAGTGCCTCTCTTGATAACCATAATTTTGTAATTATTTTTTAAATGACCACAGCAGATTACACAAAATACTTGATCCTCTAAAATCTGTTCAAGTCTTCAAGAATATAATCTGTCCTCATTGAGCCTCTAGAGTATGGTAAGCAGCCATTAGTGACTGCTCTTCCCCTATGCTTTTAACGATAATGGTAAAATTTTTTTACATACCCATAGGTGAAAATAATTGCCAAGTAAATTTTACTCCTAAATACACATTAAATACTTGTAACCATTTATTCCTAAATACACTTAAAATATCATCCTAAAACTGAATGTGCATGGTAGTCTATTATGGGATTGCTTGATGTTTTGGCACCTAAACCTTTTCACTATTAGTCATTTATTTCAAACTACCACTAATTTACTTTTCTAAAAAGGTCTAAATCCATAGCAGTAAGGGATAGATTCCTTCAAAATTAAAGAGGCACTGGGTCTTATGAATCAAAATAATTTTTTCACTATTATTAAAGATTAAAAAGTGGAAAATAATATTTAGATATTTTGTATTTTAAAAATTATGTTATGACATTAAGAAGAAAACCAGAAAACCATGAGAACGTGTAGGAAAATACAGCAGAAATACCCCAAAATGCTGACAGGTTGTCCTTGATGGTGAAGACTATCAGTGGATTTTAGTTCTTTTTTATATATATCCATTTTTATAACAGGGAAAAAAATCTAAATAAATAGTTGACTTATAAAACGTGTAGGGTATCCCTCCACTAAAGTCACAAAGATTATAACACCACATAAGAAGACACTGACATAGGAACGAAGAGTTTTGTGAACATTCTAACAGATATATAGTTAAATATTATAGAACACTCCACAAAGAGGAGAGCCTTATCTGATAATCATAAAAAACCTACAACAGCAAAGAACGGCACGTCATTTCGGCTCACGTCCCTCACAATTGGAATGTGGCTCAAATAAATCCCACTAATTATAGAACCTCAAACACTCAATCCCAACTACTCCAACACTCTGGCAGGCCGCCCCCCCCCCGCCCCCCGCCCAAGTGTACACTCTCTGGATTGAAAGAATGGACTTAATTGTCCCTCTTCAAGAATCTTACTCATAATCACTACTGGTTGAGGAATATGAACCCGAGTCGCTGACCCGATCTTCATAATCGCAATCCTCATCTTCTTGTGAAGAATGGTCTCCAGGGAGCTCATCTGGGCTCTGACGGGAACCATACGAAACCGGAGACGCCATCATCAAGGATGCAGTAGTTACTAGTAGTGTTAATTCAAATCTCGCAGCAATGGCTCGCCGTAGCCGCCATGTTGTCTCCGCTAGGGAAAGGGCAAAGGCCACGTGACCGCCAATCTTTGGCTGCAATTGGTGGCAGCTTGAGTTGCCAGGGAGACGAGGAAGCTTTCCCGAGAGAGAGAGAGAGAGAGAGAGAGAGAGAGGGAGCTACTGAAAGAAGCCAACGAGGTGAAACTTCCAGGAGGGCGTCTCAGTTGGAGGAATATAAGTAGCTAAAACTTCACCACTTAGAGTCTCCTAAACGCGCTCCTTTAGAGTACTATAATTTATTAACAGCGGAGACCCATTTTTTTCTTCCCTTTTTCTAGTTTGCACTTTGCCCTATGTTTCTAAGCCGAACAGCTGCCCGAAGCCTTAGAGGCACTCAGCTTGGGGTTCCCATGAAGTAAAGGAAACTCCTCCGTACCTTTCCACAGGGCCTCTGCATCTGTGCTGGGAAGGGAAGCTTTTAAGCAAAGTCCACTAGGTGTAAATGTAAATACGCTCCAATGTTTCTTTGGTTTTCTTACTGTTTCACAGTTGCAAACATTTGTATAGTTTTCCCTAGCAAATGTAAATTGCTTAAAATAAGAGGCAATGTGAAATCAACTGCACGTTCATTTTGTAATTTTATAATTTGATGAAGTGTTATCACTGAAATTGGAAATGTAAACTGGTAAATTTTATCGGTAATTTACGAATACCTACAAGTATTTTTTTCTAAGTACAAAATAATAGCTAGCCTTTATTGAGAGTCAGCCATTTCTCAAATTACTTGTTCTATTGATATACTATACTACGTATTCACATACTATGAAGTAAAGGTCCTTATACTAAAATAAGGAAACTGAAGCTTGGGTTATTCATCTTAATGGTCACATGGCTAGAAGGCAGCCAAGCCACACAAAAATTGAACCTGTCATTAACTACTTGATTATATTTCGTCCTCAGGATCTAGTAATTCAACTATTACAGATCTTTTCTAAGAAAATAAAGGTTGTAAAAACAATTATAAAGTTTGTGAAAGTGGAAAGCTGAAAGCAATCTAAATATTCAACAATAGGGGAAAAGTTAAATAATACACTTTTCTATATGAAATATAAATATTATGATAGAAGTATTTTCAAAGAATAATGCAAGGGGGAATATTCATGTTATAACAAGTTAAAGGATATAATATTTTATGATCTCAATGGATGAGTGCTGGAGATTCAACTTAAATTACATTAATTCTAAAAGTGTTTTTTCATAGTTGTATACCAGCTGTTGAATATTGCTTTGTCTTAATTTGAATTAATTTATAAAATTGTTTTTATCTTATATGAGAGCTATAGAGCACAGAGCTTATAACTTTTTATTTAAATTATAATTTTAAAAAGTTTAATTCATTCCTGGAAGTCCACAACAGATTTTTCTTTTTTCCTTAAAAGAGGTCTATCTATCATTCAGACTGGAGAACAGGGGACTAGTTCATAACAGGATAATGGGGCAAAAGAGGTCCTTGAGGTGGCAGGAGAATCTGGTGTCTACCAGACAGGTGGAAGGACATGACCTTGCTGACATGTCTTCTTTAAAACTGGATCCTAAACGAAGGTGCAGGTGTGGATGCTGATTTGCCAGTTTTAGTCAGGAAGTTGAGACACTCTCCATACATAATGGTGTTTATTTTCTCAGGTAAGTAGAAGGTAACCTTGCCAGGTGAAAACGAAGGAGGGCAATGGAGTTTGAAGAGAACGGATCCCCGAAGGAAGGGAAACAAATATTTCCATCAGCACTGAGGTCCAAAAATGTAGTTACTTTTAAAATCAGAGAAACAATATTATTTTTTAAAAAGTTGGAATCAATATAATAGTTATACTTGTTTCATGTTAAAATATACATACTTATTCTCACCACAATCTCCAGTGATAAAAATTTTAATATTTTAAAAGCATCTTATTGGAAGTAAAAAAAAAAAAAAGACATTCTAAATATTAACAAAAAACCCCACATTTTCTGCATATAAATGACACTCTTTTTTTTCTCTATAAACAGCTAATGATTTCATGCGCTGCTCAAAAACCTTCAACGCCACCACATTAGAGAATAATTCCAAACTAGGTAGTCTCCTCAAAAAAAAAAAAAAAAAAAAAAAGATTCCAGTTCTACAAACAATTGAGCACCAGTTAGGAATTAGATGCTTTATTTCCTGCATTAATCAAGTTAATCAAGTGTGCCCAACTTGCCAGATCAAAAGAACCCCTGGGGTTCTTGTTAAACATAGAGATTTTAAGACCTGTCCCACCTCAAAAGGATCAGAATCTCCAGGGAAGTTGCCCTAGAAATCTCTGTTTTAAACAAATGCTCTCAGCCCTCAATGATCCCTAGATTAAGGTAAACTTGGGAAACACTGCCCCAAGCCTCCCCCCCCCCCCCCAGCTCTAATTCTTCATATCTGCAGGCCCACTGACCATTTCCACAATAGGCTAGAAACCACTCCCACCTCCTGATTTTGAGCCTGGCAGACAGAGCAAATCAACCTCTCCAAGCTTCACTTTCTTTATTGGTAAATTCAGATATTGATATGTACTTCATAGGACTGTTTGGAGGTCTAATAAGTCAATGTATGTAAGATCCCTAGCACATAAAGTATCAATAAAACTTAAAACTATTTTATAGATCATTTATTTTACTCATGCAGTTCTCTCATTGTGAAATGCTACATTTTCCTTCAAGACCCAATTCTAATAGTACCTTTTTCAAGAAGACTTCTCACACTCTTTTCCTATCTCAGTGACAATTCTTCTTTCCACCTTCCCCTCATATCTAATAAAGTTTTATAACGAGTATGTCTGCCTAATGTCTAAATTATTTAGGAATCTTTGCTACCAAATGACAAATTCCTGGAAGTTATAACTGGGTCTTTTTTGTTATTGTTTTCAATCTTTCATCTTACATAAGTTTGAACAAGAGCAAGAGGTGCCACATAAAAGTATCTTTTACGAAATCTTTTTCACACTAGATATGTCTCTAAGTTAACTTCCTTGGCTAGTCTACTTCCATATGTTAGATTAAAAGACAAAATCTGCACCCCCAGAAGGATACCACTTTCCTGATCTTTCACAAAAGAAAAAATAAGAGCAATCATTTTATATTCTTATTTAAATCTTCAGGGTGTGATGCTTATCAGATTTCTAACTTTATATGTCATATTTGTACTAAATTAATATTTAACAACCTTAGATATACTAGAGAGGATGAAGAATGGAAAAGATTAACTTGCTATTTTCAGGGCCTTTTAAAAAATACTGACTTTGTTTTATACTTAGCAATTGCTGGTGACTTAAAAGAGACTGGGGTATATTCTCAATTTTTGTTTTCCATTACACAGATGGCCAGCCATCTCTGAGAACTAAGTATGTTTAGTTTAATACATACATATATATATATATATATATATATATATATATATGACATAAAGTCCTTATTTTCATATTTTACTCCCTCAATTAGGCAAACAACACAACTCTGACATAAAATACACCAGATAAGAACATAATTAAATATTTAGTATTTTTGGCAGGTTCAAGTTCTTTGCCTAGTGGTAACGGAAGCTAGCAATGAGAAGTAGATGAAAACAGGGCTACATGAGGTCATGTCCATTAAAAAATTTTAAACTGCAAGGTAAAAATTTACAGAACTTAGCATTGTTAGAAACTAATACCATCTTAACTATGAACGTGGAAATAATTCATGAGGGATGTGGTAATCCTGACAACCCCAATCATTTAAAAAATGATGAATAATAATTCAGTAGACCAGCAAAACAGCATTTTAAAAACTGAGGCATCGTAATGTAGGATTTTTAAAATTTGAGATAGTCATAAATGAATAACATTTCAGCAATCCAATGTTTATAGAATTGGATTATGATCTAAGATTCTAATTTTCCTTTATAAAAATGGAATTGCCTGTTAAAATGTTTGGAACTTGTTCCATAGAAATCATGCATTCTCTATTTGAATAATAATGAAATACAGATGAGAACACAGAGGTAAACATAAAAGTATCTGAGGTAGATGGCACAAAGCTCAACCCCAAACCCTTCATTTACTCCTAGTTATTCTCATTTTATACTTTCATTTACACATTGTAAAAAGTTGATGAAATGTTCTACTGCCATAGATCAGTAGCTGCCAACCAGAAGGAAGGGAGGCCTCCTTAAAACGGGAATACAATAGCAGCAGAAATTTTTGATGGCTGACAATCTGCCAATGAAGAGCAAAGTCAGAAACAAAAAGCAGACACAAGAATTACAAAAAACCAACTCCCCCCCAAACTCAGCATATAAATGAGTGCTAAGTGCCCTCAATAGCATCTAAAATAAAAAAAGAAGAAAGAAAGAAACAAAATTACTGCATTGTCGAACCCTACAGTAATTTGATAAGATCGTGAAAATGCTTGATATTCCCTAAGTGCCATGCATCCTCCAGTCAGAGAATCCACATTCTCATCCTGATTTTGGCACTAATAACCAAGTGAATATGGACAAAGTCAGTTTCATCATCTGAAAACGACAATAATAATCCCTGTGTACTGTACAGGGTTGCTAAGAACCAAATGTCCTTGGAATCTAATGTCCCACACTTTAAGAAATAGAGGAGTGTGTGTTATATGCTATATTTAAATGTTTTTGATTTTGGGGCACCTGGGTGGCTCAGTTGGTTAAGCATCCAACTCCTGATTTCAGCTAAGGTCACAATCTCGAGGTGTTCGTGGGATCAAGCCCCGTGTTGGGCTCTGTGCTGATAGCTAGGAGTCTGCTTGGGATTCTCTCTCCCTCTTTCTCTGCCCCTCCTCCTGCCTCATGTGTGCCACTGTCTCTCTTTCTCTCAGTAAACTTAAAAAAAAAAATGTTTTTTATTTCAGTATTTTTTTTTAGTTTTTACTTTTTGAACTTATTAAAGGATATTTTATTCATCAGGAATATTATCTAATGGGGCACATCTTTACCCCTGAGGCTTCTGGATATTTGAGATATTTTAAATATGCTATTTTGCTATTGGCAAAAGTATGAAGTTTAGGTTATCAAACATTTTCAGAGACTCACCTCTTGCTCATTTTCTTTGCTGGCTTAGATGTTAGAACACACTAGCACTCTGGCCTGGACCAGCCCCATATATTAGCCATTAGGCTTTGGGCAAAACTCACTTAGCTGAATTTTCTCAGAGTCTCTAAGAATACCTATTGTTCTGTGCTTTGTTTTAATTTTTTAGGACACTGGTTAACATAATCCTTTGTATTTTACAGATCTTTAGTTTTTTACAGCACTTACATATCTGAAATTCACACCACCACCCAATGAAGTGGGTATTATCCCTTTATATTACAGGAAGAACAGGAAAATATAGACAAGTCAAAAGTCTTGTAAGTCACACAACTAGTGCACAACAGAAATAGGACTCCAAGGGAATGTTTAAACTGCAATAGCCTTGTACCTAGTTGTTTTTTTTTTTTTAAGTCCGCAAAAATACTAATGAACCCTAATATAATCATTTGGGTACTTCTTATAATCAAGACGATACAAATATGTGTTAATTTACTTAAGTAAAAGTAACTGAGAGACAATCTTGAAGCTTTTTCCTGACTCTGACAACCTATATGTAACTTTTAATCAAAAAGCAGTATGGTCTTTTATCCCAGCTATTGTTATTTTAGTCTTGACCATATTTTGTAGCTAACACTTCACTCATGCAGAGAAAAGTTTGCAACTTTGCTTCACTTTGGGTTTGGCTGGAGCATCTTTTTCAAAAGCACAGCAATCTAAGGGCACCTGGGTGGCTCAGTCAGTTGGGTGGCTGACTTTGGCTCAGGTCATGATCTCACAATTTGTGAGTTCAAGCCCTGCGTCTGGCATGCTGTGCTGACAGCTCAGAGCCTGGAGCCTGCTTTGGATTCTATTTCTCCCTCTCTCCCTGCCCCTCCCCCATTCAAGCTCTGTCTCTCTCTCTCTCAAAAATAAATAAACATTAAAAAAAAAAGCACAGCAGTTTAATGCTTTACATTTTGAAAACCATATTCACAACAGAAAATACATAAGTAATTAAAAAAACACTCAGAAGATTTATCTTTTAAAATAAGATGTAAAAACAAAATAGAATCATCTTGCTATTTTCTCTTGTCTATACATTTCCTATGGCTCAAGGCTATTGTTTTCTTTAATGCAATTGCCAGAATTTTGTGGATATCTTACAAGGGACATTTTAAAGGAAAAACATAAAAACTTTATAAAACTGATATAAAAAAATAGGCCATGCTCTGGACTAGTCAATGAGAGCTATAGTGAGTAGATGAACATGATTTAAAAGTTATCTGGTTTCTCTAAGTTCTATTACACTATGTCTCAATTTATATATACAAGTAAAAGACATTTGATGAAATAGGAACTTGTATGATAATATAGCTTCATTAAATGAAAGAGAAACCTCTACAGATGTCTCATATTTTTTAATAAGTATGTTTGAAAACATTAAATAATAACCACTAATGAAAATGACACATTGCAAAAGCAAAAAGACTTTCACACCATGTTAAAAATAAAGCGTCATTAGCCATGATACTGACAAACACGTTTATAGTTTCAGATTCCATGGGTTCCTATACCATGTGGGAGCAGTTATTTGTAATTCAGATAGAGTAGTAGAGTAGTTTTTCATATACTGAGCAGGTTTATTCCAGAAACACTCCACTATTTACTTCTGAAATAATCATTTCAGTCTTGATGATTATAGTTTAAACATATTCTTTCACAGTGGTTCATTCAGATGCATTTGTGCTTTGGATCTGACACCCTGTAGTGTTAATCAGTTTGGAATTTTTTGGCACCTGACATTTAAAATATGAAATTCTGTTGTAACAGGGTCTTAAGCATTTAAAACAAAAACCCGTCCCTGCTTTATCAAAGTCATGCTGTGAATGAGGTTCTAGTTAATGTTTGGGGGGATTACTGCTGGACTGTAATTTTATCAAATGTAGGGGGGATCTGTCTTTGGGAAGTTAGCAGAAACCCCTTTTAGCTACTCATTTAACAATATTTTATAGTATATGGCAGGGGCTCTCTTGGGGGAGGGATAAAGGAAATCAACTGTGGAAAATTGCAGATTTCAGAAGACAGTTTTTAAATCGAAGAGACCCAATTTCTTTCTTGCACAATGTCTTTTTTTACTCACACTTCCAACAGAACAGGATTTCTACAGCTCATATGGTTTTGTACAAAGACTTAAAAGGGTCACATGAAACGTTTACAGATGAGAGAACTCACATAAACCTCCCCCTGACAGATATGTACTAAGGGCCACTTACTCTTTCTCACCACAAAAGTATTCAAGAGATACTTTTGATATATTTCTAAAAGTTTCCCCCATATTATGTCTTAAGAAGGCCCGGCTTTCCTGGACTTAAAGCAGCATTAAGTGCCTGACATTTCATCCATCCTCTCTTAACCTTAAAATGGAAAGAAAATTTGCTCTCCATGTGGATTCTTACTTCTTTCTGCTCTATAAACCCATCATAGTTACCATGTAATTTAATATTCTTTGGTCTATTTTGCATAAAGTATACGGTTGGACGAAGGTACCAGCAGTAAGTTAATACACTAGCAGTTTACGGAAAGTTGGGGTTCTTATCCTTCTTAGAGGAACTCTTAAATTTCCTTTGTGTAGTTTTGCGTGTAGACGCGCGGGCGCGCGTGTGTGGCGTGTGTATGTGCGTGTGTGTGTGTGCTAACGATTTAGATTTGTTAAAAAGTGACTCATTCTAACTCCAATCACAACCAAATTCCAAACGAAACTCTCAGCTATTTTTTCCTGGAGAAAGTGTAGAGGTGTTTAAAGAACAGCTTTGCTTGTTTTTTCTCTTCTTTAGAAAGTGGTGTTTTTTGGAGGAGGGTGGATAACCCGGTACCGGGGCCAGACTCCCAGCGGCGAGACCGGGTGGATCCGGAGCATCCAATTCTGGAAAAGGTGGGGTGCAGGTCCCAACGGCCTCCCGCGACTAGCAGCACAGCAGGAAGAATCCCAAGACTCTTCCCGCAGCCCCCCCCCCCCCCCGCAGGAAAATTGCCCCTCCCCTCGCCATAATCCCCCGGACCAGAGGGCGGTCTTTCCCGGGCCCCCCGGCCCAGCACTGACCTGTGTAAGAGGACGCGCTGTACAGAGTCCAGGTCCTCCAGGTTCTGGGGGGCAGGTTTGGGGATGCTGGACCTGCCCACCTGAAACATGCCCACTTGAGACTCGCTGCAAAAAGCGTACAATAGGTCACAGGCGAGGGCTCTCCCGCGGCACTCGCAGCGCCGCCTGCCTCGGGCACAGCTGGGGCCGCGGCTGGGGAACCCCGAGCTGAAAGAAAAGGCTGTCAGCTTTGGACACTCAAAAACCTGAGACTGAAAGGTAGCGGTGTGCAGCGACGGCTGTCCCCGTCCTTCGCCCTCTTGGTAACCCGCGCGGATCTTGGAGCCCCGAGGCGGGCTGCGCGGCCACCCTGGCGCTGGAGGCCCCGGGGGCAGGTGGGTGCTCTGTCGGCCGCCACCTCCGCCAGGGCTGGCCAAGCCCTCGGTCCCCCTCTTCCGCGTCCTGGTTCCTCCACCCCTCCAACTTGTCGGACCACGCTTCGAGGTCCCTTGCACGCGCGACGAGCCGGCCAGTGCCTCCGGCCCGGCTGTCCAAGGCTGAGCTCTTTCGCCGCCTAGTGCTCTTCACTCTCCCTTCCAGGACAGTAAGGCTGTCCCGGGCCAGGGACACCGGTGTCCAGGCACCGCCCCCAGAAAAGGAAGCTACCACCTGCAGCTTGGAGGACCGTGAGCAGAGGAGGAGTGGAGGAGGCAATGAAAGGCTCCCCGTGGCTCCGGCTGCCCAAGGAAGAGTGGAAAGGGAGTGGGAAAGAGAGGCGAATTAGGTTTCAGTTGTTGGTGGGAATTTAAATTCTGCCTAAAGAAGCGACAAACGTTCATAAATCTTGGTAAACATATTAGTTACCTGTGATGTGCCAGGCTGAGTTCTAGTCTTCAGAGATAAAAGGACGAATAAAAAGTGGCTGCTGTCCAATCTAATGTCCATATTCTCTTTTGGGATCTGTGAGCTTTAAAAATACACTTCACCCTGGAATATAACAGGAGAAAAATGTAGGTGACCTTGGATATGGCGATTTTTAAATGCAACACCAAAAGCATGAGTCATGAAAAAAAATTGATAAATTGGACTTCAATAAAATGAAAAACTCTGCAAAATATGCTGTCAAGATAATGAGAGGACAAGCCACAGACTGGGAGGAAATATTTGCTACAGACATATCAGAAACAGGACTCTTATCCAAAATACACAAAGAACTCTTAAAATTCAACAATAAGAAAAGGGACAACCTGATTTAAAAAATGGCAGAAGACCTGACGTGCACCTCACCAAAGAAGATATACAGATGTTAAATAAATGTATGAAAAGATGAGCCACAGCGTATGTCATTAGGAAATTGCAAATTATCACAACAATGAGATACCACTATACACCTATTAGAATGGCTAAAGTCCAAAACACTGGCAACACCATACTGATGAGGATGTGTAGCAACAGGAGTGTTCACTCATTGGTGGTGGGAATAAAAGATGGTATAGCCACTCTGGAAGAGAGTTTGGAAGTTTCTTACAAAACTAAATATAGTTTTACCATATAATCCAGCAATCACATTCTTCAGTATTTACCCAAATGAATTGAAAACTTATGTTCACAAAAAAAGCCTGCGTGTGGATGCTTATAGCAGCTTTATTGATAATTGCCGAAACTGGGAATCAACCAAAATGTCCTTCAGTAGGTGAATGGATAAACTGTGGTATATCCAGACAATGGAATATAATTCATTGATAAAAGGAAATGAGCTATGAAGCTGTGAAAAGACATGGAGGAATGTTTTTTTTAAATTTTGTTAATGTTTTATTTTAATTTTTGAGAGATAGAGCATAAGCAGGGGAGGGGCAGAGAGGGAGGGAGACACAGAATTCAAAGCAGGCTCCAGGCTTTCAGCTGTCAGGCTCAGGGCTTGAACCCATGAACACGATATCATGACCTGAGCCAAAGTTGGACACTCAATCGGCTGAGCCACCCAGGAGCCCCAAGACATGGAGGAATCTTAAATACATATTATTAAGTGAAAAAGCCAATTTGAAAAGGCAACATACTGAATGATGCAGCTGTATGACATTCCGGAAAAGGCAAAGCTATGATGAAAGTAAAAAGATGTGATGTTTATAGGAGTTTTATTCATGATTGCCAAAACTGAGAATCAGTGATTTCCAGGGAGAGTGGGGGGAGATGAATAGGCAGAGCACAGAGGATTTTTAGGTCAGTGAAATTATTCTGTCTGATACCATAATGGTGGATAAATCACTGGTTATAGATTATAGATTGCAGATTAATTATTAAGTAGTGATAGACTTTAAGATGTAGGGTTATTAGTTAGGACTTGGCTATTTGTTGTAGGATTTCCAAATGTCACTATATGTAGGACTTTTCTCTTGGATTAGGTTCTTGAATCCTGGCTGCCAGTGTTCTGGGAACCAAGTGGATAAAAGAGGATGAGCGATGGCAATCTCATCTCTTAATGAATATAGACTTTCACTTAATCCTTCTGTCTTAAGTACATCCTTTGTCTTGTTTCACCTCTGCTCTACACTCTGCCCGGTCCAAGAGTTTCAAGAATCTAGAAATGTCTTTTGATTCAGAAATTAATCTTCTTTTAAAGGTTTATTTTATTTGTTTTTGAGACAGAAAATGTGAGCAAGGGAGGGACAGAAAGAGAGGAGGATAGAGGATCTGAAGCTGGCTGCGTGTTGACAGCAGCAAGCCCAGTGTGGGGCTGGAACTCATGAACTGCGAAATCATGACCTGAGCCAAAGTTGGGTGCTCAACCAACTGAGACGCCCAGGTGCCCTGATTCAGAAGTTAACCTTAAAGAAATAATAAAAAAATGGAGATCATGATGTTCATTACTGTATGTCATCATAACAAATATATAAAAGGTATAAGTATGCAAAACTAGTGTAATACTTAAATAGGTTAAAGTCCATTCATACAATGAAACATATGTATTTACTAAAATGAAATTTAGGGGCGCCTGGGTGGCTCAGTCGGTTAAGCGGCCGACTTCAGCTCAGGTCACGATCTCGCGGTCCGTGGGTTCGAGCCCCGCGTCGGGCTCTGGGCTGATGCCTCGGAGCCTGGAGCCTGCTTCCGATTCTGTGTCTCCCTCTCTCTCTGCCCCTCCCCCGTTCATGCTCTGTCTCTCTCTGTCTCAAAAATAAATAAAATGTTAAAAAAAAATTTTTAATGAAATTTAAATAGAATGCTTAATGGCGTGAGAAAATATTTATGATTTAAGCTTTAGCAAATATTTAGGAGACAAAACCACATATTCAGACTTTGTTAACTATGTAAAAGTTAGGAAATTGGATGGATATTCACCAAATCTTAAAAATGATTGCATCTGGAAGTAGAATTGTGATTTTAATTTTCTCCTTAATGCTTTTCTGTGTTTTTCAAAGTTTTATACAGTAAATATATATTACTTTTAGAATCAGGAGGTAGTCCCATATAAATATGTAAAAGGAATCATTTGAAGAAAATTTAGTAACTGAATTCTACCGGTGAGAATTTTCAGTGATCTCTTTTAGATTTCCATTCTTAGATATACATAAGTGGTTTTGCAGAATATTGTACTATTTAAGGATACATGGATAACCTGTTTTTTTAAAAGGCCCATTACAAATCTTTTATATAAGAATAATTATTGTGTAACTATACTGGATAATTACTGCTTTATCTTAAGTTTTTAGTAATTTATCTTTTGTTTGTAATTATAACTCCTCCCTCCTTTTTAAAAAAAAATTTTTTTTAACGTTTATTTATTTTTGAGACAGAGAGAGACAGAGCATGAACAGGGGAGGGGCAGAGAGAGAGAGGGAGACACAGAATCTGAAACAGGCTCCAGGCTCTGAGCTGTCAGCACAGAGCCCGATGCGGGGCTTGAACTCACGGACCGTGAGATCATGACCTGAGCCAAAGTCGGACGCTTAACCGACTGAGTCACCCAGGTGCCCCTTCCTCTTTTACGAGAAGTCTGTAGTGTTATAGATCACTATTCAATTATGTTTTCATAATAAATCTGGGTTTACATATGTTATACTCTCTTAAAGTGAGATGTACCTATAGCTACTTGTTTGCTCTTAAAAGCAAAAAGCTCTCTCTGACTGATGGCAGAAGAGGAAGTTAGAGAGTTCCACATGAGAAGAACTGTCCAAGACATCACTCATTTAGAGACGGAAGGGACTATTCACGAAGGAAAGTGGGGGCCTCTAGAAACACAAAGTGGCCCTGGCTGACTGCCAGCAAGGAAATGGGAACCTTGGCCCTACAATACAAGCAACTAAACTCTGCCAATAACCTGAATTAACTTGGAACAAGATGTTTTCCCAGGCCCTCCTGTTAAGATTTTACCCAAAAGAAACCCTGATTTTGCTTTTGTGAAACGCAAACAGAGAACCTGGTTGAGCCCTCCTGGACTTCTGACCTACAGCATGGTGAGCTCATAAATGAGTGTTGTTTAAGGACACCAAGTTTATGGTAATTTTTTTAATGTAGGAACTGTTTGCATAATAGAAAACTAATGCAAAGTGTTTTCAAGGTTGGTTATGAGAAATTGTCTATGGAACCCATGGGTCCTGTGGGTGGAAATATCTCCAGCAGTACTTGGCAGCTCAGATGCAGGCATGCTCTCCCAGACACTACACTCTCCTGGCTTTCGTCTTGTTGTATCATCAGGTTCCTCTGCCTTCTCACAAACTCTAAAGGTTGGAGTGCTCCCCTCAAGACATACAATAAATGCCTTCAAATATCTGAAAGGCCATTATGTGGAACAGTGATTGTTTTATCCAGTACAGCTTCTGAGGTTAGAATTAGGATATGGAGAATTTTTTATATGAAGGAGGATTTATACTTAATATATACTGCAAGCTGGGATTCTTGGGAAGCTGACTCTGAGATGGAGATTTCCATGTAGGAAGTTTACTGGAAAGTGCTGTTGGGATCAACAGTGGGGAGAGTGAAGGGAGCAGGACTGGGCAGAGGAAGAAGTTGAACTTCAGTGCAGTGTCAACAAGGGCCACAGTCAATCCTGTGGGCTTGATATGGGATTATCCTGCAGAGTTGCCTTGAGTTTAGGCAAAAGGGATAGGCTTTTTTTAAATCTTATCATTTCAGAAAAGTGACTCTCCAGCTGAGGGCAGTTTCTGAAGAGGGACTCAGCTGAGAGTCTCACCAGTCAGCATTCCCAGCAGGGTGGAGAATGAATGCCTTCCTCCTAAAAGGGGCAGAGAGGGTGTGGAAAGAGGATTGTGGTGTTGTATCACAGCATCTTATACAATATAACACACTCACTAGAGTGACAGGGCCCTCCATCACTGGAGGAGTTATCAACGGAGGCTGCAGGGTCCTTGCAGCTTTGAGGTGGTGACCATTTGTGTACTCTCTGACTTAGGAAAAAGACATAACATGGGTGAAGGCATAAAGCGGAGTCTTACTTCGACTCCCTCAGACATTACGAACATAAGATGTTTAGATTTTTTAAATTATAGAAATATCTCGATCTTCACCTGGAGAGATTAGCTTTCTTAGGCTTTTCTAATTGGCAGAACAGGTTCCTCTATTTTATTTTACACCTTATCATTTAGGAGGAGTCTTTTAGCTTAAAGATAGATTGAAATTATTTTCAATTATCAGGACAGTTTTATTTGTTGACTAATTTGTTGACTAATAACTAATAGTTGACTAATAAGTCAACTAATAAGTTCTTTATGAAGAACCTGAGAATCTACTATTGCACTAGAAAGTGGAACAAAAAAAAAAAAAAAACTTTGCAAGTCCTGATCACAAAAGACACCAGAAGGATGGGTCCCTGGTAGGGAAAGGATGCAATAGGTGAGAAGTGACAGGGAGGCTGGGTAGGAATAAGGAAGAAAAATAGGCTTCTGGGTACACACCAGCCTATGTTAGATAGTAAAAAAATGTTTTGTACCCTTTGGACTCTATGTGTGTTTATGATTGAATTGTAAGATTGTCTTCTTTCTGCTAATGACCGATACCTGTTTATATTTCTTCCAGACATTAAGGGGGCAGAATGGCAAAGTTATAACAATTTAGCATTTCTGACTTTTTTTCGTTTACTTAACAAATATTTAATGAGTACTCCTAAATGAATATTACTGTGTTGTCATTTAAAGATCCCTTAAAAACTTTCTATCACTTGGTTCCTTTTTCATCTTCTTAACTAGTGGAGGCATCTTGTTTGATGCTCAGCAGGCATCCTGGCCGCTTT